>NC_072788.1:15426552-15796627 GCF_022539595.1 Amphiprion ocellaris
TTTTTTTACCACCGACAGAGATTGCTTTTGAAATGAAGAGCTACACATTATGAGCATTTATGCATTAATTTACTCCAAAATATCACTTTTATATTGCTGATTATTGTCAGTCACAGTGTGGGAACAATTATTTATATCATATGTGTAAATAAAAAGCTAAGAATTTAGTAAATTATATTAATTTAGTTCAAAAATGAGTTGGTTTTGGACGTGGTGACGGAGTTGCTGAATGTGCCTGACTGTCTGCTTTGCGGCTCTGCTGAGGTCAGTCATAGTGCGGCCGACATAATTACTGGGTGGTGGACACTGCTGACTTATCAGCGACGTGTGTCTGAGTTGAAATTTGTGTTTGGCTACCGGTTACAGAGTGACTATTACTCATAAATGAGGCTGCGGTTGTGGACGTGCAGGAGAGATCTCATCCTAGATACAGATGAGAAAAGCAAAAATGGGATTAGTACAGAGCTGCATAAACACCATCACGCTGCTCTGTTCAAACTGTTTTTACTATTCCGGTCCATTCTAGCCTGTTCTGCTTCAATGTCCCGTTTCTCCTCTGTTCCCACTTTGTTGGGTCACTCAGGCCTGAAAATGGGGGGACACAGCAGGGAGGAGGGGCTCATTTTTGGGAAGCACATTTCTAAATAATGACCTCTCCATGGTCTAAATGAGATCTAACAGAAGAATTAATCTCAAATAACGGGCTTGTTTTTCTGGTTTGCTCCTCTGTCCTCAGACCATGTGTGCACTGGCATCACCTCATTATTAAACAGCACTTTCTTTGCCTCGGAATTCTTTCAGTGTGGCTACCATTTGCATGAAAAGTGGCTGAGAACGGGCCCCCTTCCCGTTTTCCTCCCTTTGTCCGACCATTCTTTTATTCCAGATTCTTCACACTAACGTGCTTTCCTTGCTTTGTGCTGTGCATTATATAAGAGAGCTGCTAAACACTGTGCAGTCACTTAGCTAAGACACGGGAACATAATCCCACCCATCTGTCCTGGAAGTACGACAATTTGAAGACGGGAAAGCTGAAAGGAGCAGAAATGATTCACCTTGTTGCACACTCAGACCCGCTTTGTTTAACTCTCATGTTGCCTGCAGGTCAAAACTGACCTGTTTTAAAGATTGAAAATGTGGGGAAAAAATATATTTTCACAGTGAAAATTCTGATGTCCACATTTTCAACATTTTTTTGAAGTCTTTGAACATTTTTTGTGGAAAAACAGAAATGTTAAAAAAGTTTCTTAAGAACATTCACAAAAAAATCAACCAAAATCCAGCGAAATTCGCTGGATTTTGGTTGATTTTTTTGTGAATGTTCTTAAAGAAAATATTAGAAGTTTTTATTGATATATATGTAATCAATTTAGATATTTTTAGGATTTTCTAAGATTTTTACTCATTTTCTGAAAATATTTACAAGAATTTTCTTGCCGAATTTGGGGGATTTTTTTTTTTTTTTTTTTTTTTTAAATAAAACTTTTAAGGGAAACTTTTAAGGAATTATTGGAATTTTCTTCCTGAAATTTTCTTTTGGGCGGAATTTTTTGCTGAATTTTTGGATTTTTTTCAGACAAGGAAACAATATTTTTTGGTGCCCATAAATGAAGACAACAGGAGGGTTAAGGCTGTTTCTGAACAGGGTGAAAACTCTTCTGCAGGAATAATTAATGGGGAAATGAGGCCACTGAAGCAGGTAAATGCTTTTACCTGTACTGCCAGAGAGGCTTGGCTTTATCGCTGAGCCACGGCTTTGGGGTTATTTGGTCTCTCTCAAGAGACAGTGTCTATATTTACCTGGGTGCAGCTCCACAACAGGCTTTTAACTCGAAAGTTAGGTAACAATTACCACGAAGCCGCTCCATGGCAGCAAAAGATTAGGAGCTTAACCTGCAACTAGACGCTAACAGGCCCTGCTTGTGCTGACTGTTTATCCAGCTGCAATGTTGAGGGCGTCCACAGGAGGGCATTCTGACCTCTGACCTTGTCTGGGCTCCCAGTAATCCTGTTAGAGCTGGCTGTCTGTCTGCATGGACACAGCAGGAGGTGAGTAATTGACAGAGATCCTGAGAGTGATTGTGCAGAAGTTCTTCAACTGGGTAATCAGAGTTAGTGAATGACACAGCTAGTGCAAAGGTTTCCACGTTGGGGGTGGTTGGGAGGGGGCATAAATCTGTTTACACAGTCGCATTGTGGGAACTTGCCGCTTCTTTTGGGGACAAAAAGCGAGTTCAGATCATTAAATCTGACTTCATTAAATTGCAGCCACCTGTCTGACACACTCACATCATCTGCTCCCAACTGCACAGTCAGATTCACGAGGTATGCATGCACTGGAAAAAAATGCTCCTCTCAAAACAAGAAAAAAATACTTATTTCAAGGAACTCTTACCTTGAAATAAGTGAAAAAAATGCCAATAGAACAAGTGAAAAATGGCTTGGTAAGATTTCTTGAAATAAGATATGATATTTAGAATATTGAGATCTTAAAATTAGCTGAGAAAACTTATTTTAAGCTATATTTTACCAGGACTGTCAAGCTTAGGTGTGTTAAAATAAGCCAGACATGCTAAAAAAAAAATAGCAGTTTTTCACTCATAAAATAGATATTTTCTTTCATGTAACCTCCTAATTTGAGCTGTATTAAACTTATTTAGGTTTTTCTTGTAAAATGCAACTCAAACCAAAATCATTTCAAGATTGTTTGACTTAAGATATTTAAGATGCATTGTCTTAAAACAAATCCCCCCATCTTGCTGAAATGTCACTTGGTAAGTGAGTTTATCTTAATCAAGTGGGAAGAGATGTTTTGACTAAAAATAAGACAAACAGACTTGGTAAGATTTTGAGTTTTTGCAGTGTACAATTTGCACACACTACTTTGTCATAATAACGCGTCTTCAGCTTTGACCTGTTGCAGTCTGTAGTGCAAAATGAGCTGTCATCTGTCTGTGCACCTTTGGCGGCTTAAGCTTGTTTACACCCGTGAAGACACTGTGACATGTGTGATGTAACTGTGAAGAGGATTGTGGGTCAGAATGGCCAGAAAAAGCATGCAGGGTTTCATACTGCAAAATCTGACCGCATGTAGTAGTGCAGGGTATTTTTAGCATACTGCTTTTGACATACTGTGCCTCTACATACACTAAATCTTTTTCTGGCATGCTATACAGTATTATAGTATGGATATTGCAACACACACCTCTTCTCTACATATACTCCCTCCCATGATGTTTGACAAGCATCCCAGCCATGCTTTATTCTTACTCATATTCCTAATAACGTGTTTGATCATGATCTCGGTTTTGCCTTCTGGTTTTGCTCGCCTGCCAACCTGCCACCTTGCCTGCCAACTCGTTTTGCATTCATCAATAAACCACCTAATACTGTTCCAGCTGCAAACCAGTTTGCTTATGCCTTCCCCTTTCTTCTCTCCTGACAGACAACTGTGAAAACATCTTCATGTGTTCATGTGTCTTAGCTCATTTGGTAAATAACAGTTGCTTGTTTTTAATTCAGTGGTGTCAGATATTGTGACATATCTAGTCAAACTTATCAGAATGTCACATTATAATGCAGATTTAGTTTTACTTTAAGACGTAATAGAATTTAAATGGGTGAGTTGTATAAAAATTCACCCCTAAAAAGAGAGCAAATATATTTTTGTACCAGGCTGCAGACATGTTTATTCTTGCTGTTAAGTTTTTCCATGCAAATCTAGGGGGACTGACACTTCAATGTAATTTTTCAGCTTCAGAGATTGCTGCTGGGTGCTTAATGAAACCCTGCTCTAGTGAAAACGTTATGTACTGATAGTGACACCAAACAGAACTGAACTCCTCTTAGAAATCTCATTAATAATGCTCAACTTTGCGAAATAAAAAAATGTGTTTCATTTCTTTTATTAATTCAGAGCTTTTTATTGTCTTTTCCCCTTCACCTGATAAACAGTATACCTGCAGAGCAAATATTAACAATTATTTACAGTTACAGTTTGATCCACATATGTCCCATGTGTGGTCTTCAGTATGGAAATTACTTCATTCAGCATTTATTTCCAACTAAGGAAAACCAGCTAGTGCACACAAGAAGAGGAATAAAATTCACAAAATGACGGAGTAAGGCTTTGACATGTTTAAAAAGGTAGAAACAAAAGCATCAAAGAGTATCAAAAGAAAATCTCAGCAAGCTTCATCAGAGAGATACAGCATATCCAGAACCTGAGCAAATGGAGAAATGTGCTCTGGCTGTTGTGAAGGCAGGTTACAGCCGGATTATCTTCCTCACTTTCACAGTCCACTGTCATCCTGAAACAGGACAGAAGTCACATGTTTATGTCTGATACAGGAGGTGAGGCCTCAGATGACTGACAGAGCTGTTAATAAACCGGAGTATCATGTCAATGTGTAGACATTTGTTGATACAATTCACTGGAGGGTGTGTCTGCATTTCTTGGAAGGGTTGCTGTAGCACAATACCAAATAATGTGTGGGCTGCTATAGTGACTCATGAAAGTATCTGTAATGTGCTTTTTCACTTTCAAAAAATCACTATGCATTAAGCTATGTGTTTAACCTTAGCTTAATGTTCAACCTGTGTAGACATTTCTGTTGAAAATTACATGTGACCACTTTTAAATTTTGACTTTGGCACATTTTCTGCCAAGCAGCTAGTTGACTTACTGCACCTCAATGGAGAGAAATACGTCACCACAGATAGTAATTATGTAGATTTTTTTGTAAACCTGCAAGTTTATGGGATTGAAAAATGGGGAATTTTAAAGAAAGATTTGAAACATATAGACTTCAGTATGAAAACCATCCTGAGAATTATTCTGATTATAAGAAATGACCAAGTATAGTTTATCTTAAAACGCAATTTCAACTGTTGAATCTGGGGCTTTAGCCTTTGATCTATGTCTGACTGTATTTTTGAGTTACAGTGTTCAGTCACTCACTGCACTGAAAAATTAACATTTTTAAAAAGTATGGTTCAGATATTTGTTTTTGGTTTTTTTGGCCATTTGCAATGTAGGCTAAATACAAAGCTAGCACTAGCAGCTAGTTAGCTTAGCTTAGCATAAAGACTGGAAACAGGTGGAAGCAGTTAGCATGACTTCATCCAAAGGTAACAAAATCTCCAAGTTGTTTTTACACTTAGTTTTTTGTACACAAGAAAGAAATTAAATATAGTATGTTGGAAATTTAGCTTTAAAATATAGTGTTTTGAATTACTGTGGTCCTAGAAATTGAGTTTTTAAAGTATATTTTATTTTAAAGAAAGAAATGTGACAATAATCAGCTTGAAAGGAATAGTTTGACTGACTATTCACCTTATTGTCACGTCTGATATGGAAGGATTGCGATTAGTTTTTAATAAAACCACAGCTAGCAGCCTGATAAAATAGCTTAGTTTTGTGCTAAGCTATTTTAGCAAGCTGCTAGCTATAGTTTTATGGATGGAAACAGCCAGCTAGGCTCTGTCCAAAAGCACCAATATTCAATTATTAGCACCTTTTAAGATTGCTCATTACCACATTAACACTCTTCATTTCTTGATTCTGAACAAAAACAGGTAAACACTGTAGTAGAATATTTTCCAAAATGTGAAACCAATTCTTTAAAGTGAGTGCAGGTTCACTTTTATCATTTTCCTGTTCTGTGGCACAACTGTTGCTATGTTCCATTAATCTAGCCACTTCCTTGCACAACCTTTTCCCTCTTTCCCATTTCCCATCAATAACAGACCTAATGGGAACTCAGAACTGCAATCATATCAGCACTAAAGCAACACATTGGGAAGCTACTAAAAGGCCACATACTGAACAGCTGGATCATTTCCAGCAACCAAACAAGTCCGTACAGAACATGTTACTTTAGAAATCCTGTCCAGTACTCAAAGAATGAATCCACCTTCTACAACATGTTTTTGTGTTTTCACAGCTGGAGTTTCAGGAAGGGTTCACCTACATCTTTGCTGTCCCGGCAATCCCCGCAGATGCATCCCAAGCAGCCGTTGAAAACCTGGATGCCGCAGAGAACCACTTGCAGAAGACCCACGGCCAGCAGGATGGAGAACAGAACCACGTGCCACATCACTGCGTTTTTAGGGAACTCGCAGATCGTCCACAAGTCCTGGTTTACAAGGTAGCTGCTATTTCCCCTGTGAATGACAACAGTTAAAGAGCATATGCAGAGTACAGAGCATTAATGAAAGTATGTGTGAAGCAGGCCAAGGTTTGGGTGCAGGGAAAAAGAGCTGTGATGACAGAATTGAGTAAAAATGTGTCAGTACGGAGGTAAATGGAACAAGTGAGGAATGGAGAAAGAAAGTCCGTGGAGAATTTGACCTTTAAAGAAATACACTTATTTGCTCAATCCCACCCTTAGCAAATCAGAAACAAATCCTCCCTCCAACAATTCTAAATCTCACAAATTAACATGCAAAACCAAATTATAAATAGTAAAAAACAAACACACTTTTAAAAAAATGAAAACAAAAATGAAAAAAACACCACAAAATAATGACCTGATCTCACAAAATATACTAGATTCAAAATGCATTTTCGAGCCCTAAATTACACATTTTATGGCTCTTTAATGTTCATTGAAGGATATTTATGCGTGTAAAAACAGTGAGATTTCCTGGAACCTAAAATGTTGTAATGTGATGTTGCATTAAACATTCACAGCCTATTTTGTCATTTTATCAGTACTGTTTGGAATAAATTTTGAATAATTTA
The DNA here is from genome assembly GCF_022539595.1 of Amphiprion ocellaris. Classification (NCBI taxonomy): domain Eukaryota; kingdom Metazoa; phylum Chordata; class Actinopteri; family Pomacentridae; genus Amphiprion; species Amphiprion ocellaris. The sequence goes on from NC_072788.1 coordinate 15,433,298, forward strand.
AGGGACAAGATCAAAGTCCAGTGTTTTTCAGACTAACATCACTGTTAGAGTTCTTTATGTATTGGAGATTATAGCTTTTCATTAATGATTAATTTTTATATTTGAGTTAGTCATTTATCCTCTTTAATGCTAGATAAAATGCAAAGTAATAATTTGAATGTGACATTTTGCCATTTAAAGTCCACTAAAGACTGCTTTTTCAAAAAGCTCCAGGCCGCATGATGAAAAGTTGCCCAAAAATAAGACTAAAATGTACAAACTAAATGAGCAAGAGTCACTGAGGCAGGAAACACGAAGGCTTCCTCCTACATCTCTTTCCTTAATACAGATCTAAAGTGTGGTTTGAGAGAATGACTACTTGTTTTTCCTTTTTTGTGATCCTTTTAGCACAGTTGGAATAGAAAGTAAACTGGCGCCTAACAGAAAAGCAGAAACTAAAAAGAGGAAATGAAGGTTTGCTGGAGGAAGCACAAGCTGAGGTTGAACATTAATATCCCCCTTTGCACTGTGCAAGTAAATTCGGTCCTCTCTGTAAACACTGTTGCCCTTTAAACTGCTGTCATCACAGTCTACATATTAACAACATGCTCATATTTATTAACAGTTGTTCCAATGGGCCTCTTTCAGGTGATTCACATGCAGCTGCCTCAGCTTGTAAAATGCGTCACTGGTGCCATTATTCATACATACATAATAACATAAAATAAGGCCCACTTCGGGTGGGCCTTATTTTATGTTATTTCACTTGCACACCAGATAAAAACTATTTCCCTCCAATGATTAGTCAGATTTTCAATGATTCTTTCTACATTTTAGGTTAAAATTTTAACAAGAGAAGACGATTAAGTTAGAAAAACAATACAGAGTTTTCCAACTAACTACAAAATGACTCAACATGAAATGCTGGTTCAGTGTGCCACCTAGTGGATTATTACAATTACATATCTATGGATTTTATATTTATGATTAACGGAAACTGCTCAGCTTCTCAAGGACAGATAAGAGAGTTAAATATAACCAGTGAGATCCTACAAATAAAATCGGAGAACAAGGAAGAGCTGCAAATGTGAATGTTGCTTGATTTTTAAGCTGCTCAAGACTTCAGCGTATTTCAGCTCGTGTTAGCAGCCAGAAGAAAGAAAAGTAGAGTGAGTGCTGAAGGGAGGAACACTCACGTGCCAGTGTTTTCAAAGGGGTACTCCCACTGACCGTCCACCTGACACTTGGGTCCAATAGCCAGACCAGCTGAGGCCACACTGGTGCAGTAAATGGCTCCAGCCAGACCGAAGGCAGAGCAGAAGACTGAGTTCAGCATCTGATAGACAAATGGGAATGCTGTATGAGCGTTTTGTTATTTTCATGGGAGTGTGGATCCCTGTGAGGAAGCTGTTGTGACTGAAGGCAACAGAAATGACTTGACTTTGACCAACTTGACCGACACAAGACATGGAGCTGACTTGATACACGCCAGGCCAAAGTAGCAAATCTGCAGATCTGATATAATGAGGTAAAATGTTCTAAAGCTTAGGAGCAAATTATCTGGTCTGGACAAGAAAGTACTGGATGTAAAATATTTAAATGCAGAAATACTAAACCTTGAAACAAATAGGTAACCAGTGAAGTGAGTAATGTGGACACATGAGATGAATGAGCGTAAAGAAGTTTGCAGTCGTAAATTCTAGACGAAATAGAATCATGCATGATACCTGTAAACTGCTCCAACAAAGGAATGACTTCATCTTAAGAATCAGTCTTAGTTGGGACACCTCAACTACCGTGTTCACCCAGTTCTAACACATTGTCCAAGATCACACCTAAGTCTTCTACTGGTTGTTGTAGGTTGCTAAAGGCCTGAGGTGAAGGTCACGTGTACTGAAAGTATGTGGATGACCAAACCAAACTCAGTTCTGCTGCTTTTTAAGTTGAGGAAATTTAAGAACATCCAACTTTTTGAGATCAAAGCAGCCTTTTTTTTGTCCAAAACATATGTTTTTTTGAAATAAATATTCCTGTAGGTTTGTTTACCCAACCTAAATCAATTATGGTCGCAAGCTGTTGTAATCTACTCGATGTGTTTTTAAATTTACATGCAATTTGTCACAGATTTTTTAATAAATAGTGTCAATATGTGTGGATTTGAATGTCACATGCACTTTACAGTGAATATGAGACAGTTTAGAGGTGATATTTGAGCAGGTTGTGTCCGACACTGCTTCAAAAATAGTCCTTTTGTCTTGGTTTAATTGATGGTTAGTGGTTTTCTACCTATTGTTTCTGGATAAAGATAGCCTGGTATCATCCCACTGACCCAGAGTGTGAAACTGTTTCCAAGATTCAAGATATCTCACTAAAGATAAGATAAGATCAATTTTAATGACCCCTCATTTGCAAACAGTCTTGGAAGCAGCAATGACCAAAGTCTAAAGTTAAAACCCTTTCCTTTTTTCAAATGTGAAAAACTGGAAAAATAAACAAATAAATAAATAAATACTCGTGATGCATATATTGAAGGCTAATTATGTTATTTTACATTACTGTCTGGCCATTCAGACCGAATGGCTCCACGGCTCTGTAATTAGCATCGTAGTTCCTGATAATTAAGGAGAAGTGGAAGATTGGATTTGTGATCAAGAGCTTTACTTCTGCAATATATATTCAGCAAAACTTGATGTCTTTAAATGGCTATTTTTGAAAAAACTGCACACACATTGAAAAAAGGCACTTCAGCGCAGATAATATAATGCAATAAGTAAATAATGGCAGCATCCATGACTGCAGCTAAAATACACAATAGCAGTTTGTTCTTCAGTCTTTGCTATGCCATATACCTTTACCTGTACATCTTTATTACCCATCATTAACAGTCCATAACAACATGTACATGTAAAGCTTTTAAATTATTCGACTCACGCGGCAGCGGTTGCCACAGCAACCTGCTCCACAGCAACCCTTGCCCCCGGCCCTGATAGCTGAAAAGCTCGGACACAGCATCTGAAAAGTTAAAAAAAAAACAACATCACCTCAGTTATCAAAGAAAAAGTCTCATTTTTGATGATTGTACAGTCAAACATTATGTTTTTGAATTTCAATCCTGAGTTTCTACATTTTCAGTGTAGGTGTTTGTCTCTAATTACATGTGCAATTATATATATATATGTGTGTGTTTGTGTGTGTGTTCCCTTATCTCTCAAAGCAAATATTTGAGAATTTTACTGTCTCCTCTCAGCAGGCATTTAGAGGCAAAAAAGACTTCCTGTTCGCTGTTCCAAACTTTAATATCACCGTAGGAAGATCCTGTTCTTCTACAAAGCTCAAAGATCACTCTGATGCATATGTTGGATTAAACATTTATGAATTATTTATTGTTCTAGTCAACCTTTGAAAGGAAGATAGTGTTGGGGGAAGTTCACATAATCAGATCATTGTGTCTCGGTCCTTGGTGAGGACAAACCAAGTGAGGTTTTACTCTCTGGTCCAGTGGTTTTCTTTAAGTAGCTTCATGGTAAAACATACTTTTAAAACCACTGTTGAACATATATGGGGGTGCAAGAAGTGTTACAGTCATTTATTTAGCCAAAGTGGTGATAACACTGTGTAAAAAGATAAAATCAACAATTAAAATATACTTGTGTAAACAAAGGTAGCAAAAATACCTAAATTAATTATACTAAAACACGTATAAAGTATAATACATATTTACATATTTAGATGAATATTATCAAAGCATTTTTGTGTAAATTGAGTTTTACCATCAATGTTTCACTAATTTTATGTCTTGAAGGGTAGTTTAAAATATAGTAATGTTATATATTTTGTAACATCAGGATATTTTTATATATTTAAAACCCTGATAAGTAGCTAGAGCTGGCAAATAAAGGTAGCTCAGTAAAAAATTGAATATTTCTCTGTGAATTGTAGCACATTAGAGACATAAACACAGTATGTGAGTAAATGTAATGTTCCATAACAGAAAATGTTAGTTTATTATTCAATTTTATATTAACTGGTCGAACTACCATCGGAATAATTTTATATTTACAGTCTTTTCCTCTATGTCAGCCTGAAATATTTTTATGTATGTATAGTTTTTAATCTGGACAAGATTTTACGATTTTTCTTAGAGGAATCATGATATTTTGTCACTGCTTATCACATGATTTAAATACTGACCCACCACCACTACAGAATACAGTTCGAGAAATAGCAAAATAAAGAGTTAAAAGATTACAATCCATCTGAAATCAAAACTAAAATAGTTCAATAGTTTACAATGAAAAGTAAATATCCCAATAAAATATTAGTGAATTAAACAAAGAATGAATAAATTACCTCCAAAATAATTACACTCAGTAAAACTCCACAAAAGCAAACATCACCATTTTACAAGTGTACACAGGGCTAAAGTTAATGACTGAGAAAACCCAATAAAACACCCAAGCAGACTCTCTGCATGTAGATTACTCACAAACAGGCCTCCTCCGATGAGCCCCCCCATGAGCCAGACCTGGAGGGAGATCTGATCGTTGCCCAGCTTTTCCCCGTCGGGGAAGAACAGCAGCAGGTTGGAGATCATGCAGATGAAGGCTGAAGGCAGCAGGATCAGGCCCACCAGACGGGCACACTTTCCTGTACAGCACATGTTCTTTTTTTTTCTTTTTATTCTCCTATTTGGCTGCTTTGTCTCCTTTTTCGTTTCTCTCCCTCTCACAAAGTTAAAAGGAAGTCAGTGGAAAGTGCAAAAACCCGAAAGAAGGAGGTGAACGAGAGGAAGAGGAGCTCAGCACTGACAGCTCACACTACGAAACTCAAACAGAGTCAGTGACAGTCAGAGCAGGAAGGAGAGAGAGAACAAAGGCCAGGTCCTGGTGTGGCTGCCTGCCTCTGATATCAGACCTGTGTGTCCTCTAATAAATCTCAGATAAAGATGGAAACCCTTTAGACACGGTAGAATCATTTTTCTGTAATGGCGAACAAACATAAGGTCCAAACAAAGTAAAGAACACAGAAAGGAGAGGGGTATCTGTGTAGGGGTTTGTGTGTTTTGGGGCTCTGTTATGCTGTTAAATGCCCTTTGATACCTGCTGGTGGTATCAGTTGGTTCCATTTATAGCCTATTGCAAACACAAAAGAGGGCTTGGCCCACAATATTAAACACTAAAGATACAGAAGGCAAAGGTGCAGTAGTATTAATAAATTAATGGACTTGCAGATATGGGGAACACAAGCCAATACAAACATCTGCTTTATCTTCCATTAACTGGCCAAATTATTAATCTTTTGGAACTTAACAACTTGTAAGCTTAACAGACTGAGAGAGAAGAACTCCATCATCATCGTTCTACACACGTATGCCGGGAATTTAGTGAAATTAACAACTTTATGTGAGCTGTTTAACGTTTTTTTGTTCATTTTACAGAATATTTGACATACAAGTCAATGTATGTGATCAATATCATGCAATAGTTATAGTAAAGTTACACATCAGTTGAATATTAGTTTGATTATTTAATTAGAGATTCAAGATTCAAGACCTTTATTTGTCACAAACAAAATTATATGCAGTATAACCCAGACCGAAACAATAAGAATAAGAAGCATAAGAATAAAAACGCACAAGAAATAGATAGATAGATAGATAGATAGATAGATAGATAGATAGATAGATAGATAGATAGATAGATAGATAGATAGATAGATAGATAGATAGATAGATAGATAGCACTAAGCAAAATAAATAAATAAACCAAGGTGTCAAATAGTGCAAATAATACAAGGTGAAGAGTAACACGTATAGTGAACAGAATTTGCAGTTGATTTGATTTTTAGCTCTGGTAAATGTAACAGCATTACTGTGGGAAGAAGCTCCTCCTCATCCTCTCTGTGTTTACCTTCATGCAGCAGTATCGCCGCCCTGATGGCAGCAGAGAGAACAGTCTGTGGCTGGGGTGGCTGGGTTCACTCGCCATCTTCCTGGCCTTCAGCCTGCATCATTTGCTGTAAATGTCCTGCAGGTTGGGGAGGGTGGTTCTGATGGTGCCTTCAGCCGAGTGGACCACCCTCCTCAGGGCCAAGAAGTCCTGCTGGGTGCTGCTGCCCATCCAGGTGGTGATACTTCCAGCCAAAACACTCTCAGTGATGCAGGTGTAGAAGTTCCTGAGCACCTTGAGAGGGAGCTTCAAGTGTCTCAGGCGTCTGAGGTGTTGGAGACGCTGTGGAGCTTTCTTCACCAGGGTGTTGATGTGACAGGACCACATCAGGTCCTGCATGATGTTAACACCCAGGTACTTAAAGCTCTCCACTCTCTCCACCTCTGTCCAGCTGATCCTGAGTGGGTAGTATGCCTTCTGCTGCTTCTTGCTGTAATCCACAATCAGCTCCATGGTCTTGCTGATGTTCAGGAGGAGGCTGCTGTCTCTGCACCAGTCCTCCAGGTGAGTGATCTCCATCAAATAGACCTCTACATATTTTTGCAAAGATTTTCTGTTATAGTATTGTTATTGAAATATGTCATTTTTGGTATTGTGATAATGATACAGTTCACTATTTGTACTTGCACATTAAATGATCAAATTTGTTTCTGTTCACTGACCAACAATAGATGCTTTCTGTGCTATACAGGATCCTGGTTTTATTCTGGAATAAGATTTCTTTTTCATTATTCAGCTTTATGATGACAGAAAATTCCTGTGGATTTCCACAGTTTATTTAGGGAGATATTAATCACTATACGTCTAACAATGGATTCACGTGTGATTTGTGGTTGTTTTTCCAACTAAAAGTGCATCTTGCAGATGTTTTGCGTGATTTTGTATCTCTTTGTGATGATGTTTGTCATTTTGTGTGTGTGGTATTGATTGTTTTGTGTCTCTTTGAGGTCATTTTGCATCTTGTTATAGTTGGTTTTTAAGCCATCTTGTTATTTTGCATCACATTTTGGACTTTCTGCTTCTATTTATTGCCATTTTGTCACATTTCTGTAATTTTTGTTTCATTTAGTGGTTTTGCATATATCTGGTGTCATATTGGTAACAAAAATTTGTTCACTTTCATCTCCTTGGTTTTTTTTAAAGGTCTGTTTTGCGTGTCTTTTTAGTTGTTTCTGAGATATACAGTATCTCATAATTCTTGGGATAAGACTAGGGGCTGTTGTCCCATTAATGTTTATCTTGTTTTTCTAACATTCTTCTGATTAATCTGTTTCTCATTCCTACTCATTATGGACTAGAAACTTCCAAATCTGTAGAAACAGCGCCGTTCCAACAATGTGGAAACCTTTTATTGAATTCAAAACTTTAAATAACTCATATGAGTGTATTTTCCATCCCTAAAGTACCTAAATCCACAACATGTAAACTCTACATTCTGTGGTATGTTTTGTGTATGAATGAATAGTTGTTTATGGTTTCTCATAAGTTTAGCTGCAGTTATCCAACCATTAATTTCAGTGATATTGATGAAGCCTTTTACAAGCTGCAACCCTTCCTCTGAGTGTAGTTTCTTTATTATCTGGAGTATCCATGTTTTCTTGAGCACCTCCTAGCTTTTTCATACTCCTAGATGCTGTAGTCTTCTCTGTCTACGTAGCTACATTTGTTTCCTTTTTAGTTCTGGTAAATGTAACGGCATCACGCTGATAGTGTTCCAGTTGTAATAATGTCACCACAGATACCAGATATAAAACTCTATTAAACCCTGAAATAGAGAAAGATCTTTCTTAGTGCTTATTGGCTAAAAGTCACGTGCTCTACTTTTGAGCTAAAAAAAAAAGAGAGGATTTCACTTGTACTTTCTTTTCATGCATTACATAATAAAATGGCACGGAATGTCATCCAGTTGAAGCCATCCCTCCATCAGACTCATCAGGTGTGTTGTCAAACCACATGATCAAGACTTGAGATTGTTGGAATTCCCCGTTGGTCCTGTAAGACTGTGATGCTTTTTAAATACACCAGTAAAGTCCTTTGACAGAGCATTCAGGGAGAGGACACGATGGCAGGCAAGTGTGTTTTCATATCTTTACATAAAAACTGTGTCTGGTACATCAGGTGGTGTGTAGTAAACTAAAGGATGCACTGGTGTCTCAAATAACACCAGTAATTTCTTTTAACTTTGGCTCTTTTGAGCTGTAATGATCTGCAGGGTATTTATTTATTTATGTTGTGGAATAGCCTGAATGTAAAGAAGAAAATTCTTCCACTTAGAGTTCATGGTTACATTTAAATCTATAGAATATATCTCTGACAACTCTATTTACCAACTCTTTACCTGGAACAAAAATTCCCCTTTAGTTTCACTTTTAGAATGAGCATGAAAACAATAAGAGAGTAATAATGTAATGTTCTTTAGCTCCATCTACAGGTCGCCCAGTGACAGTAACTTTCAGTACCATTTGGATGTTACAGGTGGAACCTCCTCCACCCAGACCACCAAGATTGTCAGGTCAGTAAATGCAACACTGTAGACTCGGCTTCCAGTTAAAGGTAGGGTAAGCAAAACTGTCTGTTCCATAAATGGAATAAAAATGATTTTAATTTAAATTTTATAACTCATTTAGCAGGTGCAAGCTGTACCACAAAACCAAAAGTATTGCTAGAGAGATCCAAGTAGAGCAGAGTTTTGGAGTTTCAAAATTGTTCTGAATGTAATGACCTTATCTTTAACGGTTCCTAAGATACTATCATTCAAACATAGTGTCAAATTTCAATGTGTAAGAAAAAAAATGTGCTGAAAAGTGGATCAACATGCATTAAAAACAGTATTTAGGAAAGAATTTGATATATTAAGCTAAAATTTCTGACATATCTTTGTAAATATCTACATCTTATGTGTTTGGTAAGAAAATGTGATGATCTTAGAATGTCCCATTACACATTTTTCATGTAAAAGGTATTCCATTTATGACTCAAGAGACACAATTAATATGTCATTAACAAGGTATTCCATCTTTCTTTTTTTTTGTTAAATCTCACCCTTGTAGGCAATGCCTTCATCGTATGTAGTGTCTTCATCACAGCTCGAATCATCTTTGGTCAGTCCACTCTTTCTTCAACATGATGTCTTACTGCACCGTCTTTCAGAAACTCATTCTCAACCCACCGTCTGTCCACAGGTGTTGTGTATTTCAAGGACTGTCCTCAGCAGCCCAACATCCCCAACTATCTCCTAGGGTTGGCTTTGATACAGCTGCTCATGGTATCATTTGTGACCCTGCCCTGTGAGAGTGAAGCAGCTCAGCCATGGGAGCATCCCAGAGGTTTCAAAGCTTTTCTGTTGTTTTTAATCTGGCTTTTTATCCCCATATGGATCCTGATAGGTAAGGAAGATATCAGAGATGCCTTTTCACTGACTACTGAATGTTTCTGCCACGAAGAATGAAACTAAAGGTTGTTGTCCTGGCCTACACTTTCAGGTGATGTGTGGGTGTTCTCAGTGTACCAACCAAACTATGACCCCACAGCTGCTGATGGTCTCTACTGCAATAAGAGCTTGTACACCTTTGCTCTCTGGAACGCCATATATGAGACCTTTGTGATTGGAGTCCTCCTGGCCAAATTCATCAAAGGTCTGCTGTGCTTTGTGAAGATGAGTCCTGTACCAGCAAACACAGACTTCTATGGGCAAGTCTGAGACTGTTTGGGAGCAGGTTAATGATCAATAGGATCATATGTGAGGTCATTTTACAGTTTTATCTTTTTTCTTTGTATTTAAGAAATTAGAACTGCTTTTATTCTTTCTTATTGACAGTTTAAGCCAATCAAGAATGTGAAGGCCAGCTTCCCAAAGTCCATTACTCATGCCATAATCCTTTATAAAAATAAAATAAAATGCCGGGGCCTTGTAGTTTTTAGCAAATGTTATCCATACAGGATTAAACAGTGCATTCATTGGTATTGTTTAATCTGCAGACTGGTGTACAAATTGTTCTATAGACATGGTTTTTGACAGCCATAAAGATATATGACTCAGATAAATAAGCAAAATAAAGCTTTTGATGAGGTTTGTTAAGCTTATTGATAGTTCAATCTTTCAAGGGATTTGTTGACAATGAGGAAAATATGCTATATGACCAACTTTCCCACAGCATTTTTGATAAATTAGTTATTTTATGTTGTTTATTTTTGGGAGACTTTAGGAATTGGAATTGATGTATAAATTTGATTAATTTTCTTGTTTGTTAATTATATGTAATATCTAATTTAATATTTCCTGTGTATAAATAAAGATTTGTATTAAAATAAGAATAGCCACACTGGTAATGATTTAAAGGAAAAACCAACACAAGTGTCTTAGTAAGCTCAAAGGTCATTTTAGTGCCACCAGAAAGTCTTGCAATGACTGTCCATGTCTCTTGCTGAAGCCAGGTAAACAGTCTTTGTGGCTAAAGCTCCTGCCATCCGTGCCCCAACGATGAACTGTCACTTTTCTGCTTTGCTAATTTGATACAAAGTTAGAATCAGTTGCTTCTGCTCATCATTTTTATTAATGCTAAAGAGCATGGTTGATTGTTTAATTTTGACATACAGTGTGTCTGTGTGAAAGCATCTGCACTCATTGTGTTTCTCCACTCATTTTATCTGAATTTTTTCATACATTTCAGAAATATTGTTTATGTTATAGTGCAGGTTTATCCAAATTAGTATTTCAGACAAATGGCTTCTCAAATATGACTCAAGATGAGGTCCCACCAATCACAGGCCTAAATTTTTCATTGGGTTCATGGGGTTCATTTTGAAAATTGCAATAATGTTACAAATATGTGCAACAGCGCCACAGACAGGGTCTTTTTTCTCTTCTTCTTCTCTGCAGGATAATTGCAGCAGTGGACAAACTTATCATTACAGCCACTAACAAAATATGGCAACAGGTGACCAGGTCGCAATGAAAACACCTTTAGTTGCTCTAGTAAAATATGTTATCATGAGACCAAATGTGGTAAGAATGTTCAGTGTTTTGTTCAGATTATTATGTTATTATTAATTAGCTCGTCACCAGGACTTGTGAGTCTTCTTCTGAACTTTTTAAAGTGCCCATCATCCCAATTAATGATGGGCACTTTAACAAACAGATGAAATGAATGAAAACAAGTATTTTCAAGGATCATCATAAAAAAGAATTATTCCAAAGCACTTAGCACAGGTCTGTCTTACCTGCATTCACTGTGGCATGAATATGGAAGATGACTTAAACACAGAAGGACAGTGGGAATTTTAATCAGGAATAGCTTGAAAATAGTGCAATTATCAGGTTGCAATCTAAAAACAGTTGGACTCGGTTGAGCACCTACTGTGTTCAGAACCTACACTACCATTCAAAAGTTTGGAGTCACTTAGAAATGTCCTTATTTTTTAACGAAAAGCATTTTTTCTTCAATGAAGATAACATTAAATTAATCAGAAACATTGTCTAGACATTATTGTGGTAAATGACTATTCTAGCTGGAAACAGCTGATTTTTAATGGAATATCTCCATAGGGGTACAGAGGAACATTTCCAGCAACCATCACTCCTGTGTTCTAATGCTACATTGTGTTAGCTAATGGTGTTGAAAGACTAATTGATGATTACAAAACCCTTGTGCAATTATGTTAGCACATGAATAAAAGTGTGAGTTTTCTTGGAAAACAGTAACATGCCTAAGTGACCCCAAACTTTTGAACGGTAGTGTACGTACACCTTTGCACAGATTGGTGCATAAAAATTCACTAGAATGTAGGAAGTCACGTTTTTGCTACTCAATGACCCCCTGTTTTAAATATTTTTGTAATGCATCCTATCCCCACGTCTCCAATTAGATGATGGGTTGGAGAATGATTTTTGTTCATTTCTATTTAATTTAACTTTGGAGGGGTTCTCACTCCATTTTCTCGCGAGAAAATCTGACAAAAGTGTGGCTCCATCTGGGCAGGACCGTCCCCAAACTGGTCGGTGACGCTGCGTCCTGCCAGCCAATAAGGTGAAGGTAAACAGTGGATGGAGCTGTCATGACTCCAGCTCGTCTATGGTCTCGCTCTTGTTTGTCAGGTCAGCAAACCTGGCAGCCTGAATCAAAATCACTTTGACTGAACTGTCCGTTTGCCACATGATACTCCAGAAGTGTCCACCACAAAAACACTGGGAACACCAAACTCTTCATCTGCAATGACAGGCAAGTCCACCTCTCTGTGCCAAAAAACTCTCTCAATCTCTGAAATCATTTCAAGCCTGTTTAACCACAATTCACGTGTGATTCGGCTCAGTGTGAAAGCAAACTAACTGTATTTTAATGCGTTTTTCTGTCATGCGCAGATAAAGTGAAGGAACTCGTTTCAAAGTGCCTGCAGGCCCGAGACATGGCTTACTGTCCGTACAGCCGCTTCCCCGTCGGTGCTGCCATTTTAACAGCAGATGGCGCTATAATCACAGGTAATAACCAACTGGTGACTATAAACACTGCAACAAAAACACTGGACAGAACTATCGAAGTCCATTTCTGCAAATACTATGCTTGAGTACAATTTTGAGTTGCTTTAGTTTGGACCCTACTCTCTTCCATAAGTGGCTCAAAAATGACCCGTATGAGAATCAATGTGTTTTATGCTATTTTAGTTATTTTGATTTAGAATAATAATTGTTTGTGTTATATTGTTGTCCACACAAGAATGATTTCATGTTTGAAATCTGTGTATTTTTTTTTACTTTCTAACAGATTTTTTGAACATTCTGATAGTTGAAAAAGAAGAATATTACACAGAGCAGCAATAGAAGAATGTCAATGTCCATTTTGTGGACATTTTTCCACTCTTTTTCTCCAGCTGTTGCTGCTTTCTGTGCCTCCAAATTGTGCACTTCATCACCTCTTGTATGATATCAGTGATAAAGAGCTTGGAGAAATACTACAAATACTATAATATCTTTAAAAGTGTAAAAGGTAACTTAAAAGTTTTAATGGAATGATATTAAAAATGAGTTTTTTGAGGAATAGCTGGAATATGTAATGGTAAAAACTTTTCATTACAAAGATATTTCAAGAAAACAACCTCAATTTTTGACCCACTTATGCATCTAAGGGTTAATGCTACTTTACAGCAGCTTTGCAGTATTATACTTTTATCCTTATTTTGTCAATACTGAATGTGAATTCAAAAATACAGTGCACCCTATAGTATAAACTACAAGTGTAGCCCAAGAAATTGCACTTTAACCAGATTACCACAAGCAATTTCTGTGCAATTTCTGCACCTGTTGCATTTTTACCTACTATTGGCTATTTTTTAAATTTTTTAAAATTTATTTATTTATTTTTTTTACTGCAATTTAAGATCCTACACTGCTATGGAAACAGCACAGCCTACCGGACAGAAGTAGAGAAAAGTATAAAAAAATAAAATAAAATCTGCATGACCTAGTTGTGACACAGTAAATCATTTTTTAAAAAATCCTGGAATCCACATATGCAACATTTTACTAACATTTTACCAGTACTGCAAATTTTAAAAAGAGCATACTGTGCTTTGTTACAACCTACAGTCCATGTTCAGTTTGTCTCCTCACATGTCTCCTACCTGCTCTGAGTAAACACTGCCTGCAGGTCAGGACAGTGCAGTGACTGTTGGTCACGGCTGGATCACTAATGGTTGTGTCAAGGAAGGCAGAAATTTAAGTTCTTTACAGAATCTGGTTAGAAAAAATCATGTTTTTGTTGAATTTTTAAATGAGATATGTGCAATTAAGCGGTTTCGATGGTAATATCACAATTCTGAGGACCTTCACAAAGCTGAAAATCCAGTGTTCCTTCATTTTGACCTTTTTTTTTTTTTAAAGAAAACATGTCTTTCAAATTCACCGCCAGGTTTGAAGTTCACAGGGTTCATGCATTGTTATTCATGATCAACAACAACAACAAAGTATGTCAAATTAAACTTAAGGGCAACTTTTCTGCACTTAGTTTTTATGGTACCCAGTAAATTTTATCTTTTGCTTTTTAACCTAGATTTTATCGATAGCAGATGGTCGTAATGTAGTGCACTTATTGCACTGCTGCAGTGATGCTTTAGTTAATAAAGTTAATCTTATCTTACTATCTTATCATATGAGTGAACCAGGTTTCGCCATAACAAGGTAAAATGAAAAACACTCATGCATCAATAATAATACCATAATAATCTCTACGTGTAAATAATAACACATTGACAGGAGCAATTCTGATGCATTATAGGTTGATACTTCTTGAAAGATTTATTAATTTATCACTTCTAAACAGGAATGACATAGTGACTTCACAAGTTTACAACTCATAAAGTGAACCATATAGTATGTAAACATGCCTCCTAAAGGGTCTGAATCCTTCTACTACAGTGAAAGAAACCGCAGTCTGTAGTATTTGTGTATTTTCAGGGTGTAATGTGGAGAACGCCTCCTATGGACTGACGGTTTGTGCCGAGCGGACGGCTGTCCAGAGAGCTGTCGCAGAAGGACACCGACAGTTTGCTGCCATCGCTGTCACATGGTGAGCCTCGGCGTAAAAAACATTCAGAGTTTCATCTAGCAGCATATTCTCATACGTTCATGCTCTCCTTCTTCTGTGTAGTGATATCAAAGACCGTTTCGTTGGGCCGTGTGGAGCGTGTCGACAGGTTCTCATGGAGGTACGAAATCACTTTTATGACCAGCAGAGATGGTCATTATCACATGATCAGCGTGTGCCAGGCTGCAACCCAGCTTATCGTTTTATTTCTGTCTGTGTTTGAAATGAGAAAACAGTTTCCTTTTAAAAAGACATGAAAAATTAAACAAGGGCAAAGAAAATCAGTGTAATTAATTGTATTAATGTAATTAATCAGCTTGTTAAAAGAATTTTCCTGAAGTTAAGCAAGAATAAAACTTTTAAACCTTATTTCGAAGTTCTTCCCCAAAACTAAACCTAAAACTGAATTAAAAACAAAAAAAGTTAATATGATTTTTTTTTTTTTTCAATTTATGAGGCTGGATCGGTAAATCTTTCCACACATCTTGTTGTTATAGAGAGCAGTAGCTGTGTTGACAGTAGAAACCACAGTAATTTACAGCTTGGTTAAATATTAATTCGAATCACCTGCCATTATGAAATATCATAGCTTCCTTATACAGAAGGGCTGCTTTGGATTAGTCAGTAAAAAAGTAATTTTAAATCAAAGATAAAACGATTTCCTGTCTTTCCTTCTGTCATAATTAAACCTTAAGTAGTTTGAAAGGAGTGGAGCACTTGTTTTCTTTGCATTATCTCATGTACCCTTGTTAAATCATGATTAAGATCATAAACTAACTCCTAAATCCTTGGTTTTTAAGCACATGTAATTGAATATAACTGAAGACCTTTATGTTATTTGTTATTTGAAACTTGCCATTTTCGTCCAAATTTGACGACTTTAAGGTCAACATAAACATAAAATTAATTGTATGTCTTCTTCTACAATAAAAAGGGAACACAAAACCCCTGCAACATTCTCCATAAATTAATTTTTTGCTTATTTTGTTTTAACAAATAAATGTTAAAACAAAATAGTCAAAAAATTTATTCAGGGAGAATGTTGCAGGGGTATTAAGTTTTCTTTTTTTTTATTATAGAAGAAGACATACAGATAATTTTGCAGATTTAGCAACAGCAACAAATCAATCAGGTCTGTAAATAGGTCTTAAGTTGCACATTTACTACTACTATGACAACTTTGTGGTCAACAAGAGTAAACTAAAAATTAACTTGGTGGAGGTGTTTGGAGATTGTTACAGGGGCGATGTTTCAATGTCAGACCATGACACCAGGAAACAAAATTCAGAAAAAAAGTGTAAGTGGACCAGAATAAATGCAAAAAAAAGATAAATTATAGAAGTTTAAAGCTGAACTCATTGATGGAAGTCTGTCTTTTACATGTACTGTGCATCTCTCTCTCTCTCTGAACAGTTTGGATCGGAATGGATCGTATACTTGACCAAGCCGGACGGATCTTACAAAGAAACCAGCCTCAGTGAACTGTTGCCTTTAGCCTTTTCTCCAGCACACCTTGGGAAGAACTGATGCAGCCTCATTACCATGAACAGTTTTGTTGTTTTTACTGTAACAAAACAAAGAAAAAATGTGGGGGGAAAACTGCAACTTTGTACAACTTACATCACTTTAGACTAAGGTTTTATAGCAAATGTGTTGTCCCTTAATCTTCCCATGAATAAATAATAAAACTTTTTTAACATCTTGAATGCCTTTATTATTATTATTATTATTATTATTATTATTATTATTATTATTATTATTATTATTATTATTATTATTATTATTATTATTATTATTATTATTATTATTATTATTATCATTGTTATTGTTATTATTATTATTATTATTATTATTATTATTATTATCATGCAACAGGAGCTTTGCTAGAGAAATCGAAGGATGACGTAGGCACTGCTATGTCACGTGATAGTGTGGGCGGGTCTGAAGTCAGTTTCCGGAAACATGGAGGCTGTATTGAGCGATGTGGTGGCTCCTGAAGACCTAATAGTAAGTTTTCGCTTTATTAAACCTCTTCCTCTTCATAAAACCTACATATTAGTAGATGAACAACACTCACTGAGGTGTTCGTAGCATTACTTCAGCGTATAAATGCCGACAGCTCGGTAAAATACGACGTGTCGACTCGTACTTTGACGCGTCACGTAGCTAGCTAATGCTAATGAACGTATTTATGTGTGGTTACAGTGTCGCCGTAATGTCCATTAGTTGGATAATATATGGCTAATGCTGGCATCAGTGTGGGAGTGTTGTGTGAGCTTGCTTTTGTGAACTTACTGTCTTAACATTTCAAGTTTAACTACAATTACTCCTGACTATAACTGACACGTAACTGACAACACAATGCTACATCTGCCAAAATACCCACGACTGAAGTAGAATGTCATGTCAGCAAAGCATGGGGTTTCTGTTTCACTACAATGTTATTCAGATGTTACCTTACTGTTTGCTTTGTTATGGCAGAAATTTGAGAAGAAGTACAAAAATGAGCAGGTGAAGGGAGCCGTCTCCAAGGAAACCAAGTTTGAATATGCCTGGTGTTTGATCAGGAGCAAATACTCAGAGGACATCAAGAAGGGAATCGTACTCTTGGAGGGTAAGTTATTGCAGAATACAACAGAAATTTAAACACAGCATGCAAATGGTCTTCCTTTCTGACTTGAGGTAAAGTTAAGAATCATATCTTTATTGTTCTAATTAGAAAGGAGCCAAATATACAGTAGCCAATTATGCTCATAAACTGTTTGAGCTGTTTCTCAAACACTGAGTTACTCCACACCCTAGTCAGGTGGGTATTTAAAGAACAATGATCAGATAGTGTAACTAGTACACAGACATTCCTTTGACCAGTGAGTGTAAAAGGCCAACTTGAAGAGCAGCTAGGCACTTTAATATCCACAACTTCACCATTTGCTGTTTGACAAATCATTTCAGACATCTCTGGCTGGAGATATTTAGCAATATGATCATGTTCCCTAAAGCATCCCCCAACTTTGCCAAATCTTTCATGAAGACCTGGGCAAATTTCCACAAGCCAGCACTGACATCCCAATTAGCTCTACACTAATTGATGCACTACACGATACAGGTGGTGTTGTTAGTGACTTGTGGCTTCTATTCTGATTTCACTCTCCAGCTGTCCATTATCATTTCTAATAAAATGTGTACTTGTATGTTCTGTTGTAGAGATACATTGTGTCAGAACAACCTGAATTTTGCTCTATTAGGAATGAATGGATAAAATTAAATAAAATATCACATTCTGTGTTCATATTTCTGTTCAGTATATGTTGTGTTGTTGTAGTAATATGTTTAAATCAATCTGTTAGAAAACTGAATTACTGTTGTGTAGCAAGAGACCAAATGATGTATGATCAAGCATTTTTTTTAAAAGGAACTATCTAAAATTAATGCTTGAGAAATTGTGATATATACTGGAACATTTTACAGCTGAAATGTAAACTTTGTCTAAATTACTTAAACTATGATATTGTTTGAATGTGATTTTTTTTGTAATTTACTGTTACAATAAAATATTATTATAGAAAGATGTATAATATCTGTAATAAAAAAACTAAAACTGTGATAATATCATTTGAAAGAGTGTATCATGTATAATTGATGTTTCATAATGAAACTTTGTAAATACCGTCCTTGAAATTGAGACATAGTGATACTGATGAAATTTGGCAGGGGACATTGCAGCTTGGCTTTTTGCATAGTGAGGATTGCTGCAACATGTTGGCTTTTATTTTTCCAGCTTTCATAGTTTAAATCAATTTTTTTTTTTGTCTTGTAGAGCTCGTTCAGAAAGCATCAAAGGACGACTCTCGGGACTTTTTGTTCTACCTTGCAGTGGCCAACTACAGGCTCAAAGTGAGTGACATTTTTAAAGTTGTGACAGGTGTGTGTGTGTGTGTGTGTGGCGTGGTTTTTATTCATTCAGATAGCAGAGAACAAACAACATGAGCCTGGATTCAGAGCAACGATTTCCTTCCAGCCACATTCTTTTAAAGCTCTTCCTTCACGCTCCTCCGGATAGAGTCATTGTTACTGATTGGCCGGCAGTTATACACAGGGCTATCTGATTGGTCCAGTTTAAAAATTTGCTGATGTATCCCAATAGACGTTGCTAGGAAAATCTCCATTTATCTGAATTACTCATCTGTATCAGGAAGGTGCACTTGCTTTCTTGTACAATAGTGTGCCTGTCTCTGCTCTTTCCCTACCTATCCTTACAAGATAACTAATCTGGCCTTTATGGTCTGCAGGTCAAGATGGTCCTTTTTCTTCTCTACCGCTTTGTGCACAATGAGACTACAACTATAATTTCTATCCGACTACAACCAATACGCTGTAATCACTACACATTAGACACAGTATTGATTTTTTTTTTAACCAAATGACAGATATGATTTGTTTTTTTAGGTTTCCTACTTGAATATAACAAAAAAAAACACTGAAATCGTACAATCTCAGTTAAACCAAATAACCAAACCATTTCCTGTTCTCTAACCAGGAATATGAGAAAGCCCTGAAGTACATCCGGACTCTGCTCAGGAACGAGCCGGGGAACAAGCAAGCTCTGGAGCTGGAGAAACTCATCGACAAGGCTTTAAAGAAAGGTAAGAGAGAATAACCCACTCACTAATAAATGAGAAGATTAAACTTTAGTTCCTTAGCACCTTTATAAACTGGAGGTGCTTTAAAAAACAATTCAAATTTGAGCATAAAGTTTGTTTGTGTGATTTAAGTCTAAATCTCCACCCTCACTTGTTGCTATCTAGATGGCTTGGTTGGCATGGCGATTGTCGGGGGGATCGGTCTCGGTGTGGCCGGGTTAGCGGGCCTCATTGGCTTGGCGGTGTCAAAGGGAGCTGCCAAATCCTAATCTGGACATGAAACAGTGTGTTTTCATTTTGCTGGACTCATACACTGACACCACATAAAGAAAAACTAATAAAGCTTCGGGGGTGAAAGCTTCAAGGATGTATAATATTGATTTGAGGCTGAATATGTTTTGCATCACATTAAAAGATTTGAATATTGCCAGTAAATAACTTGTTTTCATACTGTAACAGGGTTGCTGTCAATTCATTCACTATATATAACATGACACTTTCTCATTACTTGTATAAATGACCTAGAGTAGACATGATGCCATTCAGTTTAATATAATTTCTTAGTGTACACTTTGGCCTACACTTACTAAGTTGACATTTTGTAATATAACTTTCTAAAAGTGCAGGTTTGATTTCTTTCATTGTGCTTGAATTGTTAAAGAAAGTGTTGCTGGTGAAGTATGAAGTGTAGGTTGTAGCGCCAAGGCGGGAACAGAGTTGTTTTTTTTTGCAGTTGATGTAGCAGTGACTCACATCTGTACAAGACTGTAAGTCCAGCTGCTGCTTAGGAGGTAAAGAGCAGATGTTTGCATTTGTTGTGACTGCAGTTTATTTGAAGTTGTTCTGAATTAAAGGGATGCAATGCACTTATGAGAAATTAATACATTTTCCTCATGTAAAATACATTTCCTAGCATTTACACAGACTGTTTAATGAGTTGTGTTTCATTCTGGTAAAATAAAATGATTCTGAAATGCGAGAAGACTTGTCATCTTGAGAAATAATTGTCAAGCTGTTGACAACACAAGTGTGTATCAATTCTGTGATCCTCTATTCTATAGACAGATGAATACTGCAGAAAAAATATGGCTTTTCTTCCTTTATTTCAGAAAAAAGTTACACAATGAACTGTTATGGACAGCTCAAATGTTAATTATATTAAAAAATATATTAAACATAAAATATATGATGGACAAAATGTTAGAGAAAGAAATTGTGAAATAATTTTTACACTTACAGTTGTTGAAATGTGCTTCATTTCACAGTGAAACAAGTCATTAAAGCTCAGTTTTATTTCATACCAGCAGTTTTTTAAAATTTTGTTTCAGTTACCGATACATTTTATCTCTTTTATGAAATAAAACAGTCACTGTGAAATAAAAAAATATATTCGGTGAAAAATCTGCAGTAAATAATAATTATGTTGTAAAAACAAAAAACCAAAAAACAAGTAGCCCTGCTAACTTTTTAATTATATAAAGCTTAGCTTCAAAAATAATTGTGGATATTTTCATATAGTTAATGTTATTTTTGATGTTTGTTGATATAATAATTTTGTTTTTAGTTATTTATTTATTTGATATTGACATTGAGGGTCTACACTGCAAGCAATTTCTCTTTCAGTAATTCCACAAGGAGGATCTTACTAAATTTCTTGCTATTTATTCACTTTAAGAAATAAATCCACAAAAAAAATACAGGCAGATAATTACACATGCTTTGTCCTGTAATTTCCTGTTAATTTATGATTCACTTACTGTAAATACAAAAAAGCACACTTTCTGTCAATACTATACCTACAGCAATAAAAGTTGAACTTTCCAGTTAGTTAATGATGTACCTACAGTAATAATAACTTTTGTTAAAAGGTTTCATCTGATAGAAGGATTTTTTCTCTACAAAAACACAGTTTCATCTGCGTGAAAACAGATGTTTGTTTTTGACTGCTATTGTTGAAAGACCAGGAAACTGTAATTTTCCATTTATCTAATCCTGCAGCTGATCAATTAATCAATCATTTCACTGGCATCTGTTATTGATAAAGCAAAGTCCAGCATTACTGTCATTTATTGACTATTAAATTTTACAGAGGCGTTGTTGGACACTGTGTGACAGTTTGGATTCCGATCAAACTGTATTGAGCACTAAGATCGAGTTTGCAGAAAAACGTGCCTGGCCTAGTTCACTCACTGTTCATCATCCTCATATCTTGATCCTCAGGGAGATTCAAGCCACCGGCATCGTTTTACGACAGGAAGGCTTACGGAGGCTATCGCCTGTGTGTGGTGTTATCAGCCTCGTGGGATGTTACTTATTAACCCACCTGACAGCACCGAAACTCCCAAGAACAGATCAGTGAAAACAATAATTTTCTTTGGTGTGAAAGATGTGATCAGGTTGGCAAACAAAAAAATGAGATCCGGGCGAAAACCTAAAAAAACGTATTATCCACACAGAGGTGCAGAAAGGAAACTTA
The DNA here is from genome assembly GCF_022539595.1 of Amphiprion ocellaris. Taxonomy (NCBI): domain Eukaryota; kingdom Metazoa; phylum Chordata; class Actinopteri; family Pomacentridae; genus Amphiprion; species Amphiprion ocellaris. Next base: position 15,454,917 of record NC_072788.1, read on the forward strand.
ATATCTAACCAAACACTCTTCCTACTCATAGTTTAAACACATTTAACATCAATGATTCATCAAAGCAGGTGTAATTCAGATCAGCTTCAGTGAGCCTGAGCTACAGGCCAATGTTCATTGAGGTTTCAGAGTCTTGAACACAGGGCTGAGAGATATTAATGTGTAATCAGCATGAAGAAATAGAATATGGCAGGAACATAGTGTATTGGCTGAGTTACACCCTGTGTATATGTCAACACACAGTAATTTAGGGTTATTCTGTAATCCAGTGGAACAGCAGTTTATTGTCTGTCACCTCATCATTGTAGGAAGTGTTACAGATAGGCAGTAAATTTGTATTTTTGGCACAATTTTATGTCCTCTTAATGTTTATTATTTTTGGCTTTGATAGCTTCCTTGCATCTCTTTAGTGCCCTGATTTCACTGTCATTTTCATTCCCATCATAGGGATTCTGGATTAGATTTTCATGCATTTTAAAACCCAAATACAAACTAAAAAGCGATTTTAAAACCAGAGATCCCAACTTTAAAGTGTCTGCTATGTCGCTGATTACTGTCCCTTACTAGAACAGTCCACAGTCATGCTAGTGGCTTTGTGAGGCTGTACTTAGGTAGGCTGAGGTAGTAGCATCACCACGCATTAATGTGGTGTTATAATGTGAACAGCTCTGAAGGTCTGCAACAAACGTTGGCCCACAAATTGTGAAGTTGTTCCTATATACAAAAACATAGCAAATGCAAATTAATGTTTAGTTGATGGTCAAAAAGCTTTGATTAAAGGTGTAAATTCACATGCTGCATATGATTATTTTTTTGGTAACTTGGTCTTGGTGACTTTGCACATGGAGATAAAAAATCCAGCATCTGAGTTGAATAAACCCAACAAATCATTCATGATTAAAGCAGTTCATTAAAGGTCAGTTCATGTAATGAGGCTAATTCAATACGGGTTTAAATGATAAAGATAATTGCGTATGTATGCCACTCTAATGCAGCTCAAAGCCAAACATAGATCAGATCAATCCACGTCAGCAAACAGCAGTGACACAAAGAGAATGGCAATGTTCACTACTACCAAGCAGCAATAACAATTAAAAACTTATGAACTCAATTTCAGTTTTATTTATACAGTGCCAATTCACAACATAAGGTAAAAAGAAAAGCATCATACAGCTGCTAAAAAAATACTAGAGAGAAAGTCTGCAAGAAACTGCAGATCAGTTGAATGCAAGTTGCACCAAAGTTAAATTTCACTGATGTATGATTCATCAATGAGGTTGATTCATCACTAACTCACTTGCAGAGGCAGTGCAGGACCATAAAATTAGATATACTTTTTATTATATTTATTTAGTTGCAGCATTGGCTACTTTTCTTGTCTTCTAATTCCTATTACTCATAGCCAATATTAGTAGAAATAACAATAAACTCGAGTCAAATAAGGTGCTTAATACGTCTGTTACTTTTGGCCACAAAAAATGATAACTCCCCCGAAAGTATAGTGTAGTTTTTACACTGATTCAACACATCCAGCTGTCATTCAGTAATAACAGGAAACCAGTAGGTTATCAAACTGTCTTGTACAAGAATAAATCTCAAGGTTGCAAATGTATGGGATGCATGTTTACTTAAGATGTGTGTATTTATGGATACTTTTCTGGTCAATAATGCCAAAACCTTTGCAGCTGTACTGTTCATTTTTTATGTACATTGGGATTTGTTAGATTGAGACCTTTTGTATGTAGCATCAGACATTTGATGCCACATACTACATAATTAAACATTTTCGTAGGGCTACATCCTATCATTCATCATTATTTAATTTATTTCAGTTTTTAATTGAAGTTGAATTTCTATTATCCTCAATTTTGGGACAGATACTGGGTAATAAAGTCAAATAATAATAAAGAGTCAGCGGTAAAGTCTTGGTTATATAACAGCAACTCAGGCTTAGAGTGACAGAAAGCCGACCTGTACCAGGTTAGTTTCTCAGCATAAGTTTCCAGAATAACTGAGCTTTTTAAATATGCATTATGGGTCCAAAATAACCTGAAAATAAGTCAGACTAACTGAAATAAACCTAGCTTATTTGGTAAACACACTTCATGGAACAGGCCCTCGTATTTGTTCCTGTGCTTGTATCACATACTACTTGTCATTCTGATTGATTAATTGGCCTGAAGCTCCAGACCTCATTCCTCTTACCCTGATTGGATGGCTGACCACTCCCATGCTCCAATCAGGTTGCAGCAATCACAACACCTGGTTTAAACTTTGTCTGTCAGGGCGGTTCTGGTTTAATGAGGGCAGCTCGTCTCTGTGCCTCTCTTGTCCTTGTCTATTCTGTAACACTTGATAGCAGTTGTGTATTTTTCTCTGTCTGCTAGCTGGTGGTTCCACGTTGTCCTTGTGTTCATAGCTCAGTTTTGTTTGACCGCCTGGAAACTGGACCAGGCTTACTGTAGCTTTTCCACTCTGGGAGAATGGGTGCCAGGAAGTTTAGTTGTTTTCATTTCTAGCAAGTTGGAGCACTGTTTAACCCTGTTTTTAAATTTTATTTATTTCACAGGGCCTGCCTTTCCTTTGCAGTTTTGCCACCTTTGTTATTAATTACTCAGCATTTAATAACTATGATAAATCAAAAACTGCTGATTTTACGTCACTTCCTTTTACACTAGCAGAGGCAGAGATGTAGCACTAAAATTATTTTGTAACATGGTCATAGCATGTCATCATTGCTGTCCCTGCAGCGCGACCCAGATTACTCAACACAGTTATTAGCAATAACGCTGATAACACGTTAGGTAAAGCAATTATCAGCTATTAACGGCTTATTTAAGTTCTCTGAGTAATAAACACATTTTTCTTTGTCACATTCATGCTGTTCTGTATTCTGGCTGTAAAGGACATAAACACACTGAACAAAGAACAACTTCCCAACGCCGGAAATGGGATCACCTGAGGAGCATGTGATGCACAAACAAGGACAATGCTAATCTTGATGTTTACATAAGCATGCTAAATTAGCACTGGATATTGGATTAAACCAAGTTATTGGAAAGCTAAGATTAAACCATACAGTAGTTGTCAAGATATTTCATCCAGAAATACCAACATCAACCTCATGGTCCCAGTAGAGAAACAAGAAAAGCATTCAGAGAGCACAGTACTCTGCCTCGGCTGCTCAGTCGTATCATTTCTGACGGCTGAATTCTTGAAAGAAATTGCTGCAGAAATCATGGCAACATAGAATGTGGCCATTTAATGACCTTGCACTGAGCACAGGCATGTGTTATACATGTTTATGTTATGTACGGATACCGAATCGTGTGACCTGAATATGTAGCGGGCGGCGGGAATTGATGGGACTCAGAAACACCCCCACAATATAATCAATTGCTTCTTGTATGATTTCCGATGGATAAGCCCTCAGCGGTGGATTTGTAGTAGGATCACAATCATGTGATCGTCAGCAGGCAGCTGATGTAGTGTTCACTTGTTGTCATAGTTACAGTGATGCTGTGCCGCTACCTTGCAGTGATACAGAAATCTTTAACAAATCTGTGGATCCAGACTATAAGCTGCATCACTGCCAAAATCCAATCACTTGGTCCTTGTGTCATTTCTGAGCTTCCCTGAAAATTTCATCCAAATCCATTTGTCCTTTTTTGAGTAATGTTGCTGACAGACAAACAGACAGACAGACAGACAAATGTACGCTGATCATCGCATAACTCCTCTGCATTCCTTGGTGGAGTAAAAATACGATCACTAAAGTCAAAGGGGTTAATTCTCTGGGCATCATGAATGTCAAGAAACGTTAGTTTTGTGTAAATTTTTTTGCCAATAGTTGTTGAGTATTAACTTTAGTTTATCATTTACCGCTGCTGTGATCTTTGGTTTCATTTGAATCCTGCTCTGAAAAACTCAAACACTAAATTTTTTTTAATCTAAAGCAATGTGTAGGATCTGAATGACTATTATTTAAAGCTTTCTGACAAATGTGTTTTCAGGATCTTTAAGTATCTTCAAACACTTTTGTTGACGTACTTTCACAGACGTGATACTTTCAGTGCAACAGCCTTGATTTGAATATGACATATGATCATCCATTATCTATACACCACTTAGTCCTCATTAGGGTGGTGGGGAGGCTGGAGTCTATCCCAGCTGACTTAGGGTGAAGGCAGGGGACACCCTGGACAGGTCACCAGTCTATCACAGGGCTACACATAGAGACAAACAATCACACTCACATTTACACCTATGGATTTAGAGTTAGCATTTAACCTCTGCATGTTTTTGGACTGTGGGAGGAAGCCGGAGAACCCTGAGAAATCCCACTCATGCACAGGGAGAACATGAAAACTTCACACAGAAAGATCCCGGGAAGGCCGGGACGCGAACCAGGGACCTTCTCGCTACAAGGCGAAAGTGCTAACCACTACACCACTGTGCAGCCTGGCATATGAACAGAAATACACAATAATTTAATCTCAGAAAATATTTTTAAAGTAGTTTTCATGTACACTATGACAGCTATAAGTACTTTGAATATATTTCTGGAGGTGCTATTATAATTATGCTTTACTTCTTAAATGTTTTCCTACAGCAAACTCCTAATCACAGTTTTAGCACATTTTGTAAGTAAAAGCAGACTTTACCGTATTGTATTGAATATAGACTTGCTTTTAAATTATGCAAGAATTGTTAAAATGTTGTTTGTAAAACATTTCAAACAGCAGACATCTTTTGTACCATTTATCTCTTTGCGATCTTCTATGTTGTGTTTACTCATCACAGGCTCATCCCACTTTCTTTTAATGACTTATTGTTTGAGCACACAAAAAAGGTTAAAGGCTTCCTTCCAAGTATCACATAAAGTTTTGTTTTCACACAAAGCGACTGTGGTAATTTCATCTAATAGGACAAACCCATTAGCAAACTGGTGCCGCAGCCTAGTGAGCTGTAACTGTGGGCTTTGCAAACAGAACGGTCGTAAAATGAGACTTTTATAGTCGGGAACGATGTATTTTTCAGAGCACCTCAGGTGTAGGTGCAATATAAGAGGCTGGCCGGTGAGATTTGAATTTCTGTCTTTGTTTAACGTAACAGATGATAAAAGGAAAGTTGCAGCTCAAAGTACTTTCTGCCTCTGTGCTATGGCAGCTGTGGACAAACGTAATATCTCAGCAACATGTTGAGAGAATTTCTTCAAGTTTCACTCCAGCATTCACTTAAACTCTGAAACTGATTAGAATTTGGTAGCTAAAGTTTAAGGCCGCTGTTCTACAGCGGTGCAGATGCATACATTATAAGTTAAGTTTAATATTTTGCAGTCAGTTGAAAATTGAATAATAAAGGTAACCATAAACTTATCTGTACAGTGGTGTAAAGCAGGGCTGTCAGAGTAATTTATAGAGAAAATATTAGACAAAAAAGTTACAAAGCAACAAAAAAATGGACAAACGACAAAAACGGGACAAAAAAATTACACAAAAGATACAAACAAGACGAAAAATGCCAAAAGCGAGAAGCATAAAGACAAAAAAATAGAAAAACAACACAAGTGAGACAAAAAGGAAACCCCAAACGAAAAAAACGAGAAACAAACGACAAAAACGTGAGACAAACATCAAAAGTCTGACAAAAACAAGACAAAATATTGCAAAAGTTAGACACAAAATGACAGAAGAACAATGAGCAATCTAGTGTTTTACTTTATGATAAAAACAACTTATCATGGTCTAGAAATTATTTCAAATGTATTGTTGTGTGTTTGATTGGTAATTAATGGTTTAAAAATAGAGAATGACAAGAATATTAGTGCAAAATAATGCTATATTCTTGCGCGCTTGTAGAAATGTTGGGTCAAATAGCAATGTGGATGTTGCGTCAAAGTTTCACAAAGATAAAAGTCATATGTATCTGCATGTCTTGACTGTTTGATCCTATTATAAAATGAGCAATAATCAGCTTTAGGTGGACTGTGATGACTTTCAGGAGGTCATTTTGTTCTAGAACCACGCCTCCTGGGACTTCACAGACCATAACTTGTCCATAAATCATGAGTTTATGCGCTATTCAGGACAACATTTCATACAAATGTCTACTAGAATGAAATGAGGAAGTGATTTAAAATGCAAAAGGGCAGAGGTCAGCTTGATTGTTATTACGATGTTCTGCAAAAACACTTTTCCAGAACAGAAAAGGAGATGGGGAGCATTTTTCACTTCTGGTCAGATAATAAGTTGGTGATCATTATTTTGTGTCATCCTTGAATCTGTGGTTGTTGCATAGATCTTGTGTGCTGCCAGGTTGAAGACATGCGTGAAGTATTGTAGAATTTATAGCAGCAAGCAAAGGATTCATTTATAAAGTGGACTATGAAGTTTTAAACGAACAAAACAACAATTACAAAGAAGAAATGTCTCAGTTTGCTAAAGATAACATGCAGCATTTCAAGCCTGACATTGGTCTTAAAACATCTAAATTGTAGAAATATTGTAATACTTTCTTGTCTGTAAAACATAACACAGCTGTACTGAGTAATTGTGTCACCTCTCAACATGCTAAATATAGATTTTCATTACATTTTACAATCTCTGCACTGGGTTGATTTCAAGAAAGCTAACTCTCCTCTGCAAACACTTTGCCAAGAAAACAGCTCGACTCGGGCCAATTGTTGAGCCGAGGCTATTTTTGGACGTTCACGCTTGACCTTTAAACAAATGAGTTTGCCGGTTTATAAATCTCCTCACTTCTACACACTCGTCAGCCATGTCTGAAATGCAGGTTAAGATTTATCTGGATGTTATCAGTGAGGTGAACTCGCTGTGCCCTGGCTCTGGCAGCGCTGACCCAACAGCTATCAGGAGGGTTATTAATGACAACAGACAAACACAGAAACTACGAGAAGGACCAGGTAACTTTAGACCTTTATCTCCGGCTGGTTGCTGGGACTTCAAATTAAACCCAAGAAGCATTTGTGCCTTTTTAATACGCAGGGCGTTACTCTTAGTGATAGTGTCCTTGAGTCTTGTGGCCTTGAGCTATTCCAGCCAAAACAATAAAACTAACAAGTTGCAAAAGAAAACCATGTTTAATGGCACTTTGGTGTGAAACGTGGGATATATGGATACAAAAATCTACATTTATGAAAAAGATCTATCATAGAAACTGTGAGGAAGTTTTCCAAAAAAAGATAGCTACCTTTGATTGTTCATCCAATTTGCAACAGTTGCTTAGAATTCTCATCATTCTGATTGTGATTAAATGTATTTTGAAGGATATAATTGCGTGAATATGTCTAATAAACATAAGAACACGCTCAGCGGGGCGTCATTGAAAGCAACAGATGACCATTGGACCCTGAGAGTGAGCAGATAAACACCTGTTCAGTTTCAGGGGTGTAAAATGCAAAAAAATAAAAAGGGAGATTGTGTATGTGTGTGTGTGTGTGTGTGTGTGCGTGCGTGCGTGCGTGCGTGCGTGTGTGTGTGTGCGTGTGTGCGTGTGTGCGTGTGTGTGTGTGTAAAGGTGTGAGAGGGTAAGGGGGAGGAGAAACAGCCAGACATATAAATCATTATACATATCTGTTGAGCTTCACACATCTCACCGTTGCAGACCAGACAACACACTTTCTCTCAGATGTTCTGACTTTCACAACAAGTTCATCGATTTGAAAACTGGATATACATTTAACTGACTGCCGGGCCTGAGGAGGGTCATGGATCCTATCGTGGAAGTAGTGGCCTTCGTTCTGGGGTTCGCCGGTTGGGTGATGGTGGGGGTCGCCCTGCCAAACCGGTACTGGAGGACCTCCACCGTCGACGGGAGCGTCATCACCACCTCCACCATCTATGAAAACCTGTGGATGTCCTGTGCCACGGATTCAACTGGGGTTCATAACTGCAGGGAGTTCCCATCGCTGCTTGCCTTGAGCGGTATGTCGAGAGAAAATCCATTTAAATCAATCTTTTTTTCATACTGGATCTACAAAATATCATCAATATCACTTCATCTTCCAATGTTTATGTTGCTTTGTGGGGGGGAAAGGATCAAATGATGAGAAGCACAGGTTAAAGGACAGTTTGAACTTCCCTTTGTTCCATTTTCTATGCTTATAGTAAGACAAAATCTCGAGCAATCATCAGATTTCCACAAACGAGCCCGTAATGTCATGAAAAAATTCAAATTAACGTTGTGAACTTGCCTGGCTGTCTGTCTCCAGGTTACATCCAGGCGTCTCGTGCCTTGATGATCACATCTATAGTGTGTGGCACCTTCGGACTGGTGGCGACCCTCATAGGAATGCAGTGTTCAAAAGCAGGAGGAGAAAACTATGTTCTCAAAGGGAGGATTGCAGGCACTGGTGGAGTCCTTTTTATGCTTCAAGGTAAGAGAGATGTAAATAAAATGTATTTTAAAAGTGTCAGGATATGTGCTTTAGAAGAAGGTAAATCAGCAAGGAGCCTTCTGTCCTCCTATGCTGCCCCATAAATAAGGCAGATAGAGAAAGGGTAATAATTCATGATTATGTTTTATTGCACGTTCAATTCAGTCCTTCATAAATTTCTTCTCGGTTTCCTTTTAAGACTTTGGACCCGTGTTGAACTCTCTGGCTGGCACTGATTTCTCAATAATAATAATAATAATAATAATTAAAAAATGCTTCTTTTTCTGTCCAAAGGTTTATGTACTATGGTGTCAGTGTCCTGGTACGCCTTCAATATCACTCAGGATTTCTTCGACCCTTTCTATCCTGGGATAAGGTGAGTAGCAGTGGTAGAAGTGTGGGATTACCAGGTCTTAAAATGTGCAAAGTATTTGATTTAACCTCTGCTCCGCGCCGCAGGTATGAAATAGGAGAAGGACTTTACATCGGCTGGTGCTCAGCTGTTCTCGCCATCGCTGGAGGAGTCTGTCTCACCTGCTCCTGCAAACTGGGCTCAGGGGAGAAATAGTGAGTTCACTCTAATGGTGTAAAATCTGTCAGTTCGTCACAGTGTAGGTTACAATATGAACAATATGTACAAGTGCAATATCATAGTTGCAGTTTTTTTGATAAAAGGAAAAAACACATCATTATCGATGGAAAGGAAATGCAAAAATGTAACTCATATAGCATAATCTGTCAAATAAATCACAATATGAGTGTTTTTTCTGCTTGCCATTCAGCCCTATAATCTGCACTTACAGTTTGATTTAGGCATGAACAGGTTTGCAGTTGATTAACTTTGATTAATTTCAGCAATTAAAGCATTAAATTACCTGTGTAGTGATCTACTTCAACATTTTTAAATTTTAGGATTAGGGTTCAATGAATACATACATTTAAAAAAATGCTTTTATAGTGCAAAATCACCAGGATTAATGAGATTGTATAAGATAAGATAAGATAAAGATAAAGTTCTTTATTTCTCCCCACTCCAGGGGAAATTTACATTGTTACAGCAGCTTTATTTACAATATATACAAGGGTGGCAAAATTTTTTAACAGAAAAAATAAAAATAAAAATAAAGTTTAAAAGTGCAGAGATGTGCAGTGCAAGAATGTCAGTGTAACCAAATAAACTACAAAAAAGCTTATGTTGCGGTGGAATATACCTCCAAAGGGGGTGTAACTGATTCATTATCTTGTTTTAAATCAGTCTGTGGACAGGGGTGAGAAAGAAAAGAGAGTGTTGGGTGTTAAAAGCCTCACTAAGCCTAACTGTAGCCAAAGCCACCAAGTGTAGCAAGAGTTTAAAGATTTTAGGCTTTGGCGCCCCCTAGTGGTCGGATACATAGAGACACTGCTGCATATATAGAGACAAATGGTTTGCAAAAGGCCTATTAAATGTCTTCAAGGCTGTTGATTTAAAGAAATATTGTGATTATTCATCTTCATCAACCTGATATGTTTGTTTGTTTTGCAGCCCTATCCCTTATCAAACCAGAGGAACTGTATATTCTGGAGCTGCACCCACCAGAAGCGTGGCTGCCAGTACTTATGGACGAAATGCTTACGTCTGAGCAGGATCTGAAAGCAGAACTTTGCAAATGGGGACTTTTTCAACACCTCAACTTTATAACGTGATCAGTTTTTACACTTCAGACAACTGTGGAAGCACAAACGGTGCATCAGACGTTCACAGATGGATGTAACTCCACACCGCTGCATTGTATGTACCCACAATATCAAGTGTGTAAAACAATAGCATTGAAATAACAGCACTGATATTGTAAACTTTGTACAAAGCTACACTGCTCATCGCTGCACAAACATACATTATGCTTTCAATGATACTGCATTTACAGTCACTCACTTTAAAGATATTCAATCATTTAATGATCTGCATGATGGTGCAGAGACATTTGTTTTGTTTTGTACAGTTTGTAGGTAGTTTCTGTGAGAGAGGGCGGATTACAGGTTATCTTTGTTTTTGTGCTAGTTCGTCTTTTTTTGTTTCGTTTTTCTACGATTGCACACAATGAAAGGTTTTATGCGAAACATTTCAGCTTTGTAAACTGTGGCCAAAATAGTTGTGATTGTGCGCTTTTTTTTTTTTTTAAAGAAATAAAAGTCTTTTTACAAACAATGGCAAAGGTTGTTATTATATTATGGTGATATGTATATTGTTACTTATTTGAGTAAAATATTTCATAGAAAAACAACAGAAAAATGAAAAACTTAAAGAAAAACAATGAGTCTGGAGAATTACAAGGTTTGGAAACACCAGCATATTATTCAGAGTAATGAGAGGTCACAAAGGTTATGTTTTGTCAAAATTACAATATTATTTTTATTTAAATTTGCTACAAATTTAGAGTTTTATCTTGTTGCATCTATAAAACATACATAGGCAGGTGACAAATTTAAGTAAAACCTTAACCAATGAGACGATAGATTCACTGAATAAAAAAGCTTTGCAGTTAACTAGACAGAAATAGTCCAGAATTACTCAAAGATGGTCAAAAATTAGTTGAAAAATGTCCAAAATGATTTTTTAAAAAAATTTCAAAAATTGGTTCAAAATTTTTGGGGTCATTTTTTTTCAAGTTTTTGTCATTTTGGACAAAAATGAGCAATTTAGGAGACATTTCTGATCATTTTGGTGAGTTTGGGGATATTCTGAACATCTTTTAACTTGTTTTGCACATTTTTTGAATGATTCTGGACAAGTTTAGGGGAAAAAGTGCATTCTGGGTCAACTTTAAGGCTCATATCAGCATGTGTGGTAGGTGGTTGGGCAGAACAATTAAAGATGATGAAAGGATCATTTTACACACATTTTGATTGTTCAGTGTAACAGAAACTTTTTCAAAATGGTTCAAAAGTCATCCTAAATTACTTAAATCATACTCGAGGTTGAGTCAGAACCACTGTTCCCTCTAAGCTTCGCGCGTGCGCAATTGCGCACTGCTGACACGGTCTCCGCGCACAGAAAATCTGCGCTGCGCACAAAAAAAAAAAAAAATCCAACCTAAATTGTAAATAAAATAAACACGTAACAATTCATTCTGTGCTATTTTTCAGTGTGAGTCAGTGAGTGACCGGTGACTGGCTGCTGCAGCCAATGATGCGATTCACATACGTATTTACCATAGACTGTATATAATGGTATTTACGCAGCTAATCAACGTCAGGCGTCCTTATGTGCAGCCATCGTTGTTGTCATAGATATGAATGAGTAGATAGGACACGCCCCTTTGAGCTGCGTGCTACAGCGAGGCTAAGCTAGTGGGGGAAAAGTTTCAGTGCATTCCGTTGATGTAGACGGCGTGAAAACGAAAACAACAAGTATGCCGGCTCACTGTGCTGCATACAATTACACACTGCGTCGTACGATTGAGACAAGGAAACTTGGAATGACTTTTCATAGGTAAGAATAGTTTTTGGCTCTTTTTTCATTATGAAATCTTGTTGAGAGCTTCCAGTCTATAAGAGCTAACTAGTTAGCCACTAGCAAAACACTAAGGCGAGCTAGCAGCTTGACAAGCAAATACCAGAGGATTAATAGTAGCTGTAGTATAGTTGTACAAGCAGTAGTAATACTAAAAGTACAAGCAGTAGTAGTATAAAATAGCTGTTAGAGTCGTAGTAGTATCAGCATTTGTAATGGTACTAGAAGTTGTAGTAGCAGTGCCAGTATCAGCAGCAGTAGTGAGTGTACTAGTACTAGTTGCATTGCTATGACTACCACCAATACTACCAATAGTAGTTATAAAGCCTAACTCATGTATATCCAGATTACCATCTATGTTCTTCCTCCAAACCCATTTTATGATTGGGATTACAGGCAGTTCTTTAGGACTGCTCTCAAATAATTGAATTGTTACTAAACAAGGTTATACTTATCAAATTAAATAACTCTGGTCTCCAGTATATTGGCGAATTCGGTTCTTTGTACTTAATTTATTAGCATGATTTCTTTTTAATATGTTGTGTACAGACTTAATTACTTCTCTGTCTACTTTTCTTACTCCATGTAGGTTTCCCAGAGACTATGGGTTGAGGAGGAATTGGAAGTTTGTCGGCTTAGACCTGGTGTCATTCCATCAGTGTTAAACTTCCCGGCTCATCTTGGAAGAGTACGTGCCAGAAAGACCACGACCAAGCAGCCTTGAGATCTTAGGCAGCGTCTCCCTGAGGTGGGTGTCGACGGTGTTCACAGTCAGGTCTGTGGTAATCCCATCAAAAAACAAAACAGAAAAAAATCTAGATTATAAATCAACATGTAACCAAAGCACTCTGTGTATAACGCCATAGTATAGGATGTAGTTCAGAAAACGTCAAAGTATAGTATGCTTTACTCAAGAATAACATAGTATGGCCTGTAGTTCATAGTACAGCATGTTGGCAAGAAAAAAAAACAAAACATAGATTATTATGTGGTTCAAAAAGCGCAAAATGATAGGATGTTGCCTAAAATTGTCATGTATGATGTGTGGTTCAAAAAATGTCATAGTGCAGTATATTGTCAAAATAGTATGTAATTCAAGAAAACATCAGAGTATAATGTCATCTAAAAAGTGCCATAGAATAATAATTTCATTGCACAAGTAAAAGTATAGTAACTTTTAAAACTGTTCAAATTCTTATATGTTGCTAAAAAAAACTAAAACAAAAAAAAGTCACAGTAATATGTCAATTAAAAAAGCCTATAGTATAGCGTGTCGCCCAACAAACATCATAGTATAGCATGTCGCTCTAAAAACGTCACAGTATAGCCTTTAGTCCACAGCTGTCAGTAGGTGAGGAGCAACACAAAAACAGTCCAAACGCTGGTTTCCAGAGGGTTAGTCGAGAATTTATTTGAAAGAGTAAGTTTACAACAACACAACATGTGAGGGAGTTAAAAACAAATGGGTGTTAGTAAAATAAAAATAAATCAACAGAACTAAAAGTGAACTTCATGTTGACATTGATGGGCATTCCAACCAGGAACAAAGTAAAAGATAATCAGTACGAAAAAAACTCTTCCTGTTCACCTCTTAAAACCCAAAAGCACACTGCAGTAGCACCCTAAACTAAAACTACCAATGGGTTTCCTGTTTTCCTTTCTGAACAATTCAAAGGTCCCTCTCTATCTCCCCACACATCCACCAACCACTGGAACACATCTCCAAAGTTCTGCTGGACCAGCTCAGCTTCTCCTCAGAAGAAGTGCTGCCACCTGCCAGATGAAGGAGCCTTTTGAGAGGCAGCTGGCATCGTGATTGGACTGTACTTTGGTCTGTTCCAATCCAGCATCAGCTCCAGAGACGGCAGGTGGGACGAGTCAACGGAGGCCGGGTGGACGAAGGCATGAAGCTGAGTACAATCCAGAAAACAACAGAGGAGGAGTGCAGCAGCCCAGAGCCAGAACAACCAGAGTAGCATCATATGTCTCTTAGAAAACATCATAGTATAGCCTTTGGTATGAAAAAACACCATCATATACATCGTATATTGTACAAATAAGTCAAAGGAAAGAGACATACATTGTAGAATTGTAGTAATTGTGGGCTGACTGATTTACTGATTATCAGTATTTTATTTTTTACTGATTTACGGTAATAAATACATTTAAAAATGGTGCTACTTTGGCTCTGAACCTTAATCTACCTGTGGTCGCTCTGTCTTCTGGAGTGATTTGATTGGTTATACGTAACGAATAAAACTCCTTTAACTTTACATCTGTAAACAAAACAAAAACGTATCAACAAAGTTTTCTGTTAGAGTTTGTGTTCTTCTAAGTTTAACTCAAGATTTTAAATACTTTCATTTACTGCAAATGAATATCTACTCCAAATGTCTCACTAATAATCATTATCAGCCTTAAAAACCCACAAAACACCCCTCTATACTTGACGACACTTAGTACAGTCTGGTTCCCCCTTCTATAAATCTGCTTGGAATCTTCCACTTCCTGTTTGTCAAAGTGGCCTTCTACCTGGACAGGTTTTGTTGGAGCTCATGCAACAAACATTTTGGGTAACTGCACTTTAATATGGATGGATGACACTGAATTAGAGTCTGTTTTCATGAGACTGAGTTAAGATGTGTAGCTCTGTCATTAAATAGTAAATTATTTCTCAGAATTCACAGAGGAAAGTCTGAAATGTTTGCTAGGTTAGCGTCCCTCATGTTCTTTGGCTCAGCTAAAGCTAACTCTCTCCAACTTCTGGATCTCTTGAGTTGCTTGTTAAATTATCTTGCTAGAGGTGCTGAAGCTCAGAAAGTCTGAGATGTTTGTTCAAAATAAGCTCATTCTCAAGTCTTATCTGAACTGTCCTCTTTTGTTTGAACTTTCCCTAAACTTAGGAGTTAATGAAAGAGCAGCACATCCAGACTCAGTCTCATTTATGTAGAGATTAAACTTCAGTGTCATTCATTGATGTTAAAGTGCAGTTTTTCAAATGTTTGTTGCACATGCTCCTGACCAAACCAGTCCAGGTGGAAGACGATGTGAAGATAAAGCTCCAGAGGATGAATATCACACATTTACGTTGGAAATTAATGTCCTTTAATTAGACATTGTCATGCGAAAGTTGTATTTCCCTTTAATGATGTTCAGATCTTTGTTGAGTGTTTTGTTGATGTTGGTTTCTAAATGTTTTTTGACACTCGGCCCCAAAGATTAAAACCTTTTACGGCTCACAAGCTGCAACAATTCACACATTATCAACTATCTTTCTGACTAAACTAAGATAAAAAGTGAAAAACTGCCTGATTCCTGCATCATGAATGTAAATCTTTTTGGTTTTTATGACCGTAACCTGAATATATTTGGGCTTGACATTTTATAAACCAAAACAAGAAATGAATTACTGGAGAAAACGACAGATTAATGGACAACGAAAATGTGTTTTCCAACATATATGGCTGAATTACTCCAACATTACAAGATACATACAATTTTAATTCAATTTTATTCATATAATCCCAATTACAGGTCAAATTGTCTCAAGATGCTTTATTTTTATATTTTTTTGTCATATTTAAAATACGACAAAGTAAGAAATTTAAACCTCTTGACTAATCCAATTTATTATTTAGTTTTTAAGAGACTAATTGACAATTCAAACTTTCTCCACTAAAACTAATAAACGAGATCAAATAGAAGGAACAGTTTTAGTTTTAGGAAAGGTTTGTGGTGCTAAAAATCTCCAAGTAAAGATATGAAGTTGAACATCTGGATGGAGGTTGATAAAAGTTGACCTCCCTTCATTTCTCTGGAGCGACTCCATGGATTTCATGGATGGTGGTTAAAGACCTGCTCTTCTAGTGGTCTTTCTTCTAGTCGCTGTAAAAAGTCAGTCCATCCTGGCCGACTTCAACATCTCTTCATGACAACTTGTTCTGCCTCTGACCTCGTGGAAACTCAAGAAACTTGGGAAAACCCGTGGAGACTCGAGGAACTCGTCGAGACTCGAAGAACTCGTCGGGCGGGGGAAGGTGTGGTGGGCGGTGGGGGAGTAGAGGGGGGAGGCCGCCACCCACTTCCCCGCCTACTCTCCGCCCTGACTCCACCCAGACTCCGCCTTGGCTCCGCCTGTGTGGTCACTTGGAAACAACGATGACAAAGGGACGACGAAATTATGTTTTTTTCATCTGATCTGTAGCTCAGTGAGTTAAGGATTTGCCTATGGAGCTGCAGGTCGCTGGTTCAAGACCAGACACTTCTTAAGTTTTCTCAAAATCCTGACAAAGACAAACAAAGAAAAATGCCGGTGGTGGGTCTTGAACCTGCGACCTTCCACTTGGTAGTCCTCTTCTTATCCTCCTGAGCTACTCGCTCAGATACTAATGCTTCTTTTTTTTGCGCATTTATCATCTATTTTTTGGCGTTTTCAAATTTTTTTTTTAACTCGAGTCTCGACTCGACCGTTTTTCTCAGGAGGTTGGACTTCAGCCTTTGTGCTGGAGGGTGGAACCCTCAGTTCCAAGACTTTCCAAAGCCTCCACACCTCCCGAGTCCTCAGGACCTGAGCTTTCACACAGTCTGAGGGCTGAAATTTTCTAAGTCCCACAGTAGTTCTCTGTTAGATTGAACTTTCACACAGTCCAAGGACTGAAATCTTCTAGGTTCCTGAGTAGTTCTCTGTTAGTTTGAACCTTCAGACAGTCTGAGGACTGAAGTTTTAAAAGTTTCTCTGTAGTTCTCTGTTAGTTTGAGCTTTTAGACAGTCCAAGGACTGAAAACCTAAAAGTTCTTGAGCAGTTCTCTGTTACTTTGAACCTTCAGACAGTCTGAGGACTGAAGTTTTAAAAGTTTCTCAGTACTTCTCTGTTAGTTTGAACTTTCTGGTTAATAGAAGCCTTAAAACTTGTGACCATGAGTCTTGATTTTACATTTAGACCATCCATCCGAGTTCTTCTCAGACCTTCACCTGTGGGTTTTTTAGAAATCCTCAACAAACTTTGATTCTTTTCACTGAACAGTAAAGTTTGTGGAGATCAGAAGGTAACATTAGTTTGATTGATGCCTTCAACCTCTAGTAGACTTTATCTGGAAATCAGTTTTCTGAAATGAGTTCTTAGTAAATCTGTCCACAATCAAACCAAGAACATAGAAAGAGGAAATGTTTAAACAAACAACTTGATGTTTTCATTTCAGACTAGAAAACACTTTAAGGCCTTTCTCTGTTTTTGCTCTTTTGATCATTTTATTGTTTCTTCTGTTTAATTTGATCTTCTAAAGTTTAACTGGTGCCCTTTCAAAGATTTTATCTTTAGTTTGATTCTTCTTGAATGTTTAGTTTTGCTCTTTTCTCACCTTTTATTCTGTTCTAATGTCTGATCTGATTTTGAAATGTTTTGTCTTTTTAATGTTTAATTGTTGTTTTTTCAAATGTTTTATCGGCTTGTTTGAAAAGTTTCCTTTTCTTTCCCAATGTTTAATTTTTCGATTAAATCTTTAAGGTTTTTCTTTTTAAATGTTTTACCACCTTTTAATGTTTAATTTTCTTTTTTAATGCTTCATTGTATTTTCTGTTTAATTCCTATTTAAAGTTCTATTGTCTTTAAAATTTAATTTTCTAATTAAACATTTAGTTTTTTAATTAAATGTTTTGACTTTCAAAGGTTTAATAATCTAATTAAATGTTTTGTATTTTTCTAAATGTGTAATATTCTTGTTTAATTGTATTTCAGCATTCATCTTTAATGTTTAATATTTTTGTTTAAAAATTTTTGTTTAATTTCATAATTACATGCTTTGTATCTTCCGTTTAATTATCTAATTACATATTTTTTCTAATATAATTTAATTGTATTTAATGTTTAATTTTCTTTTTAAAAGTTTTATTATATTAAATGTTTTTTTCCTTTGATTTAATTACTCTTTTACTGTACTTTAATTCTTTAATCTTTTTTTTTTCTGTCAAGATTTTAACCCCAACCTTAAAAATGAAACAAACCCTTAAATCACAATAAAAATACTTCTGTTGTCACAATCACGAGTTAGTCAATTATTCAGTTTATCAATTCAACTTTATTTGTTTAGCACCTTTCACACAGATTACAAAACTAAACAAAGAGAAAAAACTAAGCTAAAACTATGAGTAAAACTCAACAACATTTAAAAAAAAAAAGAATTAACATCGTAATAAAATATGTTGTGTCCAGGGGATGGAGAGACTTTATTGAAGTCTTCTTGGGCTCACATGGTAAATCATTTAAAATATAAACTTGATATTCAGTCTAAGGAAACTGCAGAGCGACAGAAGAACCAACAATATCTCCTGTTTTCTCATTTAATGAGTCGACTTTTCTTGTGCTTTCAGACCAAAGAACTACAGACTCTTCACAACCTGCTCAAACTCTTGGTACAGGACCTCACCACACAGGTCAAGAAGGTTTCCATCTTATTTCTACTCTGAAGCTCACCTTCTCCTGCTCAAACTGCTGACAAATGTTTCTGCTGCTCTAAAGTCTGGTCTCCAGAACTTCCTAAAAACTCTCAAAGTCTCTTCTGCTGCAGGTTGCTTTGTAGAACTGTTCCAGAAAACCTCACTAAACCACATGGAGGGGCCTCAAGATAGTCATCCAAATGAAACCGTACAAAAACCAAACTAGTACAACCCAAACGCTAAAGTCTCCTGCAGCCTACCAGAGAACCTCTGAGAACAGAGAATCAGGACAGGAACTCTTACCTTCTGGACAACCAGCGTTGGTTCACAAACAAGAATACAGAATGTGTCTGACCAAAAACCTCTGAAGACTCACTACAGCCAAGATAAAGACACAACTCAGCTGTACCAAATCCACTAATCACTGCACACATTAGCACCATGTGCTAACTGTGGCTAAAGAACCACATTTACCAAGACAACTATCCAGTACAAAGCCCTAAAACACACCAAGAAACACATTAAAGATGATTTTACTGCTGGAAGCTGCAAGCCAACGCCTAAAGAAATAACTAAAGCAATGGAGCCAAACTCGGTTCAGTGGTGAACAGAAGCAGAGGAAATGTTTGTCTGCAGCTAAATAAAGCAGGAAGACACTGAGCTGCTCAGGTGTTCCTGATAACACCAAGCTGCTCAGGTGTTCCTGATAACACCAAGCAGCCACCTGGACAGCCAATAGGAACACAGCTTACTGGAAGTCCTGAGGGCTGGGTTAGTGAAGGAAATTTAATTTAAAGTTGAAGCAGAAAGTTAACAAAAAAAGTTGAAAACCACCTTCTGATACCTGAAATGTTTTCACACAAAGAACACCTGAACATGTCAAACTGGCTTCATAGTAGAACCATCATTGTAAAAACGTCATAGTATGGTGTGTTGCTCAAAAAACATTAGGACCCGGCTGTCAGGGGACAAACCTGTAAGAAACATGAGAACAGAGAGAACCCAACCAGTAGGTCACAGTTTATCATCCCCCAGTCATCTCCTGAAGTCCATATGGTGAGAGACATCAGTATCTGGTTGTTCATTTACCAGAGGATGCTTATAATCATGCTGATGTGGTCTGTACTCTACAGTATTTTAGTGACTCAATAAATGCCTAAGTTGTTTTTTATTAAATGCTTTTTAGTTTTTATTAAACATTTAATAGCCTATATGTAATCAATAAATGGCCTTTGTCTATCTTAAGAAAAATTCACTCAGAACTCTGATATGTTAACAGTACTAAATAAATCAATAAATACATGCATACACACAAAAATAAGTTAATACATTAACTGTGTTAAGATAAGATTTAGATTTTAAAAAAAGTTGTTCATGTTTTTGCAGAATCCAGTATTGCTCACTGGTTGGTCATTACATTTTGTTAGTTTGATTTCACTGTTTAAAATGACGCCACCTCTTTTCAGACAGAACCTGTGATAATAAAACAATACAAAATTTTTAGTTCCGTGTTAATAAAGCACTTAAAGCTTTCAGTATGGCTAAATGCTTTTTTCAAAATTAAATATATCACTCCTTAGGTGGTAGTGGCCCCAAGTTCAGTAAAGTTGGAAAGATATTCACAGATTCGGGCTTCCAGCATCAACAACTCGTTAGATATAGGTTGTCAAAACATAAACGGTGCCTCTTTCCCATTGTTGCAAGGCAGACAATGTGCTACAAGCCCAGTTTTATCAAAAGTAGCTGTCTTTCAAGCTACAGAAATAACATTGGTGTCTATGGAGTGAACAGGGTCCTGTCTGCAATTTGCAAAACCAGCTGCAACAGTAAAGAGAGACAAATATTCAATAACTTCACTCTTATACATTGTAGTGTCACTAAAATCACTGCAGCCTTCAACTGGCTCCTGTTGACAAAGTGTTTTAACAGAAATGTAAATGCTGTAATTTGATTCTTTTAATGAACCATGTAACTTGAATGGATGTGATGCTGGTGTGACCACAGTGCACACGTCTGATGTTGCTCACAGTGGTCCAAGGGACGCTCAGGGAGTTTGTGTGTTTGCTCAGACTCAGGAAAAATTACAGGGAACATTGGTCAGAACTAAACACTATCACTGACTCTTGCTGATGATAGCTCTGGATAGGCAATGACCAAAAATCTCCAAAGCCAGTGAGTACTTCACATGTCATGCACAGTTCAAGAGACTTGGAGAACCAATACCAAGGAGCACTGGCGCTGTTCTGCTGGCCCAACACTGACTAAGATACTTTTTCCTATTATACTCTGTTCTGCTTCATAATTAAGAGACACAGGGTCATAAAATGCCACCTAATTTTTACATGGCAAACCACAACGATGGTGGATTTAGTGATGTCAAAATGAATACACCAAAATGGATTCAGATTTTGTAGAATAGGTTTTAAAACAACATTTTGGCCACAATATAGAGAGATAGAGAAAATATTCATATTTTATCATTTTAAAAATGTTTTTCAGGTACATTTAAAAATAATATTTTCACATCCTGGCAATTCTAAACTTTTACAGGATAGTACTGAATCAGTGTCAACTCATGATATTTAACCCTCGTGTCGTCCTGCGGGTCAAAACTGGCCTGTTATAAAGTTTGAAAATGTGGGGAAAAAATATATATTTTCACAGTGAAACTTCTGATGTCCACATTTTCAACATTTTTGGGAAATCTTTGAACATTTTTTTAGTGGACAAAAAGAAATGTTAAAAATGTTTCTTCAGAACAGTCACAAAAAAAAATCAACAAAAATCCAGCGAAATTGGCTGGATTTTGGTTGATTTTTTTGTGAATGTTCTTAAAGAAAATATTAGAAGTTTTACTGATATACATGTAATCACTTTAGATATTTTTAGGATTTTTTTGGAAGATTTTTACTCATTTTTTGAAAATATTTACAGGAATTTTCTTGCCAAATTTGGGGGATTTAAAAAAACAGAAACAAAAAGCTTTTCAGGGAAATTTTTAAGGAATTATTGGAATTTTCTTCCTGGAGGTTTTGCAAATTTTCAGAAATTTGGGGATTTTTATTTATTTTTTGCTGAATTTTGGGGTTTTTTTTCCGACAAGGAAACAATATTTTTTGGTGCCCGTAAATGAGGACAACAGGAGGGTTAAAAACAAAAAGGCTGTTCACCTGGATCAATAGTTTAGAAACATTTGCGAGTATTGTGGCATAGAGACTGGAGCCGTAAACACCACCCAACATATGAGGCAAATTAGAAAAGAAAGACACTTAAATCATTATGCGAGAACAACATAATAAAAAACATGAAAATGAAAGCAATCAATAATCTGTGTTAATCCACACTTGCAAAACAAATATTTTGAGTATATTTTATGGACTTTGCATGTAAAACATTGAGCTGATCATTCACGAGGTCTCTTCTAAAGAGTTAAAAGTTGATTTTATTTTTCCTCCCATACTTATTTACATTCCATAACACGCTGTAGGGAGTTGTCACTGAACTGCATGTCCCGTGGGGATGCTTGGTTCTGGTGTTCTGCCGTGTGGCCCTTGCAGGGGCATCGTGGGAGGGACGTCAGTGTTAAAATAGTCCCTCCAATGAGTAGTGATGGCTGATCGAGGCTTTGTTGAAGCTTCGACACTTCATTCAAAACATGGTTCATTACTCGAGGCCTCAATGACACACAGTGCTCGAGTAGGACATCTAGTGGTCAATAATATGAAGTGCAATCAAGACGTGGTCGTTGGTTCATGGATTGTTTTGGATTTGATTCGCCATGCACACATTCCTGTTTGACTACACTAGATGATTGTATGGGTTGTAGTGGACACAAAAATAATATTACTAGTAATAATAATGACAATAACTATTGAAGAGCACGTTTCTTATTTCCCATGTTTGTCTGTAACCCTATATACTCTTTGCTTATATTCTGTGTTATGAAACATTTAAACGGTGCTGCTACATTCATGAGATGCTCTACAAATACAGACTGATGTCATTTTCACATGGGGCTGGTGCAAATAAAGATTTTATGGATTACTATGGATTTTGGCAAAGTATGTCTTGGGGTTTATTGGTAAAGAGGTCAGTAAAGAGGGTGTGCTTATGTAACTGGTTATGAGGTTTTATTGAGAAATATTTTATCAACAGTTTTGGGACCACTGTTCCCTCTAAGCTGCGCGCGATACTTTTTTTTTTTTTTTGCGCATTTATCATCTATTTTTTTTTTTTTTTTTTTTTTGCCATTTTCGAGTTTTTTTTTAACTTGAGTCTCGACTCGATCGTTTTTCTCAGGAGGTTGGACTTTAGCCTTTGTGCTGGAGGGTTGAACCCTCAGTTCCAAGACTTTCAAAGCCTCCAGACCTCCCGAGTCCTCAGGACCTGAGCTTTCACACAGTCTGAGGGCTGAAATTTTCTAAGTCCCACAGTAGTTCTCTGTTGGATTGAACTTCCAGACAGTCCAAGGACTGATATCTTCTAAGTTCCTGAGTAGTTGAACCTTCACACAGTCTGAGGACTGAAATCTTAAAAGTTCTTGAGTAGTTCTCTGTTAGTTTGAACCTTCAGACAGTCTGTTAATGTTTCGATTAAATCTTTAAGGTTTTTCTTTTTAAATGTTTTACCACCTTTTGATGTTTAATTTTCTTTTTAAATCCTTCATTGTATTTTCAGTGTAATTCCTATTTGAACTTTTATTGTCTTTAAGATATAATTTTCTAATTAAACATTTAATTTTTTAATTAAATGTTTAGTCTTTTTTAGCCTTTTATTGGATAGATGTAGTGAGAGACAGACAGGAAACGGGGGAGAAGAGTCGGGAGAAGACTTGCAGCAAAAGGCCACTAGCAGGACTCGAACCCGGAACGCTGGGTTGGGGACCAGCCTCTGTACATGAGTCACCCGCTTAACCCGTTGAGCTATATGTGCACACATGATTTTTCTTTTTAAGGGATTAATGATCTGATTAAATGTTTTGCGTTTTTAAAAATGTTTAACGTTCTTCTTGTTTAATTGTATTTTTTAAATGTTTAATGATGGAAAATACTTTATCTGTAATTTCTAATATTTGTATTATAAAAATTGTGTTTAATTTCATAGTGACATGTATTGTATCATGTTGAATGATCTCATTCCATATTTTGTCTGTTTAATAGAGTAAACATTAAATTACATTAAATACTATTAAACAGACAAAATATGGAATGAGATCATTCAACATGATACAATACATGTCACTATGAAATTAAACACAATTTTTATAATACAAATATTAGAAATTACAGATAAAGTATTTTCCATCATTAAACATTTAAAAAATACAATTAAACAAGAAGAACGTTAAACATTTTTAAAAACGCAAAACATTTAATCAGATCATTAAACCCTTAAAAAGACAAAACATTTAATTAAAAAATTAAATGTTTAATTAGAAAATTACATCATAAAGACAATAAAACTTCAAATAAGAATTAAACAGAAAATACAATGAAGCATTTAAAAAGAAAACTAAACATTAAAAGGTGGTATATGTACATATAATTTAAATGTATTTAATGTTTAACTCTATTAAACAGACAAAATATTGAATTAGATAATTCACCAACATACAATACATGTCATTATGAAATTAAACAAAAGTTTTAAAATACAAATATTAAAAATTACAGATAAAATATTTTCCATCATTAAACATTTAAAAAATAAAATTAAACAAGAATATTAAGCATTTAAAAAAAATGCAAAACATTTAATTAGATTATTAAACCTTTAAAAAGACAAAACATTTAATTAAAAAATTAAATGTTTAATTAGAAAATTACATCTTAAATTTCTTAAATCTTTTTAACAATAAAACTTTTTAAAAGTTTTATTGTATTAATTTTTTTTGTTTGATTTAATTGCTTTTTGTTTTGTAGTTTATTTCTTTAATCTTCTTTTTCTGTCAAGATTTTAACCCCAACCTTAAAAATGAAATAAACCCTTAAATCACAATTAAAATACTTCTGTTGTCACAATCATGAATTACTCAATTATTCAGTTTATCAATTCAACTTTATTTGTTTAGCACCTTTCACACAGATGACAAAACTAAACAAGCAAAGATAAAAAACTATGATTAAAACTCAAAAACATTAGAAAAAAAACAAAAAAACAAAACAAACATTTAACATGGTAATAAAATATGTTGTGTCCAGGGGATGGAGGGAGTTTATTGAAGCCTTCTTGGGCTCACATGGGAAATCATTTAAAAAATAAACTTGATATTCAGTCTAAGGAAACTGGAAACTGCAGAGTGACAGAAGAACCAACAATATCTCCTGTTTTCTCATTTAATGAGTCGACTCTTCTTGTGCTTTCAGACCAAAGAACTACAGACTCTTCACAACCTGCTCAAACTCTTGGTACAGGACCTCACCACACGGGTCAAGAAGGTTTCTGTCTCATTTCTACTCTGAAGCTCACCTTCTCCTGCTCAAACTGCTGACAAATGTTTCTGCTGCTCTAAAGTCTGGTCTCCAGAACTTCCTAAAAACTCTCAAAGTCTCTTCTGCTGCAGGTTGCTTTGTAGAACTGTTCCAGAAAACCTCACTAAACCACATGGAGGGGCCTCAAGATAGTCGTCCAAATGAAACCGTACAAAAACCAAACTAGCACAACCCAAACGCTAAAGTCTCCTGCAGCCTACCAGAGAACCTCTGAGAACAGAGAATCAGGACAGGAACTCTTACCTTCTGGACAACCAACGTTGCTTCACAAACAAGAATACAGAATGTGTCTGACCAAAAACCTCTGAAGACTCACTACAGCCAAGATAAAGACACAACTCAGCTGGACCAAATCCACTAATCACTGCACACATTAGCACCATGTGCTAACTGTGACTAAAGAACCACCTTTACCAAGACAACTATCCAGTACAAAGCCCTAAAACACACCAAGAAACACATTAAAGACGATTTTACTGCTGGAAGCTGCAAGCCAATGCCTAAAGAACAAACTAAAGCAATGGAGCCAAACCCGGTTCAGTGGTGAAGAGAAACAGAGAAAATGTTTGTCTGCAGCTAAATAAAGCAGGAAGACACTGAGCTGCTCAGGTGTTCCTGATAACACCAAGCTGCTCAGGTGTTCCTGATAACACCAAGCAGCCACCTGGACAGCCAATAGGAACACAGCTTCCTGGAAGTCCAGAGGGCTGGGTTAGTGAAGGAAATTTAATTTAAAGTTGAAGCAGATAGTTACCAAAGAAAGTTGAAAACCACCTTCTGATCCCTGAAATCTCTGAGTTTTCACACAAAGAACACCTGAACATGTCAAACTGGTTCCAGAGTAGAACCATCATTGTAAAAACATCATAGTATGGTGTGTTGCTCAAAAAACATTAGGACCCGGCTGTCAGGAGACAAACATGTAAGAAACATGAGAACAGAGAGAACCCAACCAGTAGGTCACAGTTTATCATCCCCCAGTCATCTCCTGAAGTCCATATGGTGAGAGACATCAGTATCTGGTTGTTTATTTACCAGAGGATGCTTATAATCATGCTGATGTGGTCTGTACTCTACAGTATTTTAGTGACTCAATAAATGCCTAAGTTGTTTTTTATTAAATGCTTTTTAGTTTTTATTAAACATTTAATAGCCTATATGTAATCAATAAATGGCCTTTGCCTATCTTAAGAAAAACTCACTCAGAACTCTGATATGTTAACAGTACTAAATAAATCAATAAATACACGCATACACACAAAAATAAGTTAATACATTAACTGTGTTAAGATAAGATTTAGATTTTTAAAAAAGTTGTTTATGTTTTTGCAGAATCCACTATTGCTCACTGGTTGGTCATTACATTTTGTTAGTTTGATTTCACTGTTTAAAATGATGCCACCTCTTTTCAGACCGAACCGGTGATAATAAAACAATACAAAATTTTTAGTTCCGTGTTAATAAAGCACTTAAAGCTTTCAGTATGGCTAAATGCTTTTTTCAAAATTAAATATATCACTCCTTAGGTGGTAGTGGCCCCAAGTTCAGTAAAGTTGGAAAGATATTCACAGATTCAGACTTCCAGCATCAATAACTCATTAGATATAGGTTGTCAAAACATAAACGGTGCCTCTTTCCCATTGTTGCAAGGCAGACAATGTGCTACAAGCCCAGTTTTATCAAAAGTAGCTGTCTTTCAAGCTACAGGAATAACATTGGTGTCTATGGAGTGAACAGGGTCTGTCTGCAATTTGCAAAACCACTGCAACAGTAAAGAGAGACAAATATTCAATAACTTCACTCTTATACATTGTAGTGTCACTAAAATCACTGCAGCCTTCAACTGGCTCCTTTTGTCAAAGTGTTTTAACAGAAATGTAAATGCTGTAATTTGATTCTTTTAATGAACCATGTAACTTGAATGGATGTGATGCTGGTGTGACTACAGTGCACACGTCTGATGTTGCTCACAGTGGTCCAAGGGACGCTCAGGGAGTTTGTGTGTTTGCTCAGACTCATGAAAAATTACAGGGAACATTGTTTGGGACTCAAGCAGTTCCTTCTTTTACTCACTATCTCCCCAGCCTTAGAAAAAAAAACCTGTTCACACGGCACAGATGAGGCTGAGGTACACAGGAAATGTTTGGCTCCATTGTACAAGTTTGGGTAAACGGTTTTGTGGGTGGCCCAGTAAGCCAGTGGGTCTGCCGTTCTTTCTACAATTGCATTCGCTGTGGCGCTTTGCATTTGCCAGGCTCTACTTGCGTCTTCGTCTAATAGGCTCCACAGTTGAACTGAAAAACATTGAAGATCATCATCACCAGAAATGTCAGTCATTCCCTATTCAGAAGAGAAAAAGAATACCTGTGGAAGGTGCTGCTGGTGGTGGAGGACGAGGCTGTGGTGGTGCTTGTGACGTAGATGACTGCTGCTTGGTATTCTTTATGTTAATTGTTGTGCATTCTGTTATTAAACGTTCTTTCACACTGGCTGCCACTCTGATTGGTGAATCCAAAAGTTTTGAACTGCAGAGCCACAAGTGTAGCAACAGTCAGTGAACTGCTTTTTTCTTTGGTTTGTAGTCTGTCAGCTAAGCACCTGACAAGGTTCTGTGCCAGGTGTTGTGACATGGGGGTGGTGAGTTGGGAATATATATATGTATATATATATATATATATATATATATATATATATATATATATATATAAAAAAAAAAAAATATATTATCTATCTAGCTATCTATCTATCTATCTATTCTCTACGAAATACGAAATCTGACATACTACTAACTCTCAAAGCAAAAACAACAGCAAAAAAACCAATCTATTCTGCGAAAAACAATTCAAATGAACAACACTAAATAGGGATCTCCTATCCCGGAACACTCGATCCCGCTGAGTGATTCACATAACAAACCGAACCAATCAGGTGATTCGAAGCAGTTGAGTGCTTCAAACGTCACTGAAGTGATTCAAACGTCACGAGTCACGTGACCAAACCACGCCTCGGCACAGTGGCTCGATACGTTTGCTTCATTGAGCTACAGCGCATGTGTCGAAGCCTCGGGTATCAGAGGACCATCACTACCAATGAGAGCAGCACACGTTTCTGGACGAACACGGATGTGCGAGTGGACCAACCACGGAAATGTAGGGCAGATAGGGAGGAGACAACGAGAGCAGACAGAAGGGATTCATTTAGAAAGTGTTCACGCAGTCAGCTGTTCGACTTCTCCATTATCAGGTAACCGTAAATTGTTTTAACTTCAACTGGATTCCAGTTATTGTTAGTTTCTTCAGTATAGCCATGTGCAACTGTTAATTTGTTCGGGTGGGAACCTTTCGGCGACGGGACTTATTTCCACACGGATTACTGTCCTGCTGGGACCGTAAATATACTGTCGTCGCCGTTTCTGCGGGGAGAGAACGATGAAGATTCAGTGAATATTTAGTTACAATTTCAATGAGACAAACAAACATTTTCAGTCGACGTGGACGCAGAGTCGTTAAGTTCGCTGCTTCCGGTGCCAAAGTGTGATTAAATCTGGAAATGGAGTCGTGTCGGCGGACAGGACTCAGCGGGGTCCTGTGCTCCCTGTCTCTGCTCTGTGTCATCCTGGACATCCAGCTGGACGGTAACACCGACTTTACACTAAAAACAAGCCTTTAACAGCCTTCTCAGACACAAACACACGTTTCTAGACGTTTCCGGCTTCTTTATTCGGTGTTGCTGCTAAAAGTTCCCCAAACTGTCATTGAGTGTTAGCTTACAGAAGCGACGTGGTATCCTGCCGCTAAGACTCCAAATCTAAATCACTGTCACGTTTTTGCTCTAATATGAAAATGATTTAGCCTGTTAAAGTTAGTTACAACAGCTTAACATGATGTTAAACAGCAGTATGTGTATACACAGAGGCGTAGCTAGCATTTACAGGTTATCAGAAGCCCACACCCCCACATTTAGAATAACACAAAGGCAATCACTAAACTTTTATCGGAATACCTTTATTTATGTGTGCTTTCAACACTATTCATTTCAATAGAATAGTGTCATTTGGTTAAATTACTATAGTTTATTGGGATTCAATTTTTAAAAATGACATTGATAAAAATTGGACAAAGTGCTGGTTCTGATAATCAGCCAGGCGGATTGTTTTGATCAATACCTGTTTTCTTTGTTCTTGTACAACAGTAAATGAGAATATATGTGGGTGGTAGACAAAACAATACATTTGGGCAACACAGATCAACATATTTCACCATTTTCTGACATTTTATTGACCAGACCACAAATTGTTTAGTCCAAAAAACTATCAACAGTATATTCAACAATGAAAAGCTTCCTTCTTTGCAGACAGGTGTAAGAAGACTTTCCAAAACCTCTCTTCCTGTTATGAGGACCCCACACCACCTACATTAGCTGTGTAAAGAAAAGCACAAACAAGCACAGTACTATAATAATATTAGGAGTGGATGATAAGCATTAAATTTGAGTCTAAAGATGTCAGAAAAGAAAAACATTCTCATCACATTAGAGCTGGAACGATTGATTGATTAGTTGTAAAATATAAAGTTAGTCTCCATCTATTTTGATAATCGATTAATCAGTTGTAAGGTTTTTTTTTTTTTTTTAAAATCTCAGATTCCAGCTTCTTAAATGTTAGTATTTTTTTATTCCTTTGCTTCTCAATGATAGCAAACTAAATATCTTTGGTTGCTTGACAAAATAAGACATTTGAGGACATCATGTTGGGCTTTGGGAAACATAATTTTCTGGAGCAAATAAGTAATCAATTCTTTGAAAAGATAATCGCCGATGAAAATAGTCATTAGTTGTAGCTCACTTCTGAGGGAATGTCTTCAAATTATTTGTTTTTATCTATCAAAAGTCACAAGATATTCAAATGACAATAAATCAGAGAAAGGCAGCAAATCCTCACATTTAAACAAGTGTATTTTTTGGGAGGTCAGATGACTATTCAGTTCAGCTCTAGATAATATCTTTTACAACAGTGTACTGTTTTGTATAGCAGAAATTATCTGTAGTTATGTAGTACATTTTATGGAAAATAGATTAAGAAAATAACTAAAATATTTGCTCAGATAAACTAGTTTATTTCACTAATTCTTAAATCATGCTGACTGATCTGCAACACTTCCAATAATGATTTGGCATAAAATAAATCATGAAGTGGTGAGAATATGATTGATTTGTCTTGAGATAAATTATGGTTTTCACTCTGTCATTCTAATGTTGCCAGACTGATGTGGAAATATATGTAAATCTTAAAAACAGACAGAATAAATTTAGCTACATCATGGTCTGCTGGTCTAATTTTGTTGCTCCACCTTTGTCAGCAGTGTATTTTCAGCGAGGCTCAAGCTCAGATTTGTGTTACAGGTGTCTTAGGGGCAACCCATGGTGAGATCGAGCACCACTTGGAGATGGGCCGCAAACTCTTGGCAGCTGGTCAGCTGGCTGAGGCCTTGTCCCACTACCACTCTGCTGTGGGTAAGGTTACACACTGACACACACATATGTTCCTGTGACTGGCTGACATGCTCTGCTCTAATAATGCCTGCTTTCTACCATGTTTGCTGCAAAATTATGTCTTTTCAGACATTTTTTGTACAGAATGTTTGCAAGCTCATTTTTCACACATGAGCAAGATCGAAATTTTGTCCGGTTGACGTTTTCCAGAGGGAGACTCTAAGAATTATCTTACCTACTACAAGCGAGCTGCAGTGTTTCTGGCTATGGGAAAATCTAAATCTGCTCTGCCAGATCTAACCAGAGCCATCCAACTCAAGCCTGACTTCTTGGCTGTAAGTTCATCTGATCATCACAACCCAAATCTTGACAGTATTCTTTCTGTTTTTTTTCTCCAACAACTCCGCACCATGTTGTCTCATTTCCTTATCTCTTTGCATTTTTAGGCGCGGCTGCAGAGAGGGAATATCCTACTGAAGCAGGGCAACACACAGGAGGCCAGGGAGGACTTTGAAGCAGTGGTAGGTTTAATGACATGCTACTTTTGCAGGCCTAAATCACTATTTGATGGATGTTTGGCAGAATATTACAAGTCATTAAAGGAGAAGTCTACCTGCTGTTTCAGCTGCAGCGTTCTCCAGACCACGAAGAGGCTCATGACCAGCTGACGAAAGCGAATGAGCTGGAGGAGCTGCAGGAGGACGCCCATGCTGCATACCATCAAGGAGACTACAGCACTACCATCACTGTGTTGGAGAGAGTGATAGAGGTAGGCGTCATGTCTGCAATCTCTCTATCCATCCACAGTGTGGTCATGGATGCAGCAAGCTAAGCAGCAATGTTTTCCTGCCCCAAGAAAGCATCCTAATCAGGTGCTGAATCACATGAGCTCCTCTCCCTATCTCTGAAGTTTAGCCCAGCCGTCCTCTGGAGGAAACTGAGCTCAGCTGCTTGTATCCATGGTGTCATTCTTATAGCCATTACCCAGAGCTCATGACCATAGGTGAGGGTTGGAACGTAGACTGGCTTGTAAATCGAGAACTTGGCTTCCTCTTCGCCACAATGGTCCAGCTCAACGACATCATTACTACTGACGCTGCAGCTGTTTATTCATCTCATGCTACTTTTTATGTAAACAAGATGAAACCAGTCACCCCCAACTCAGAGGCAGCAATCCACTGATTTCTAACGGACAACTGTGGCCTCAGATTTGGAGCTGCTGCCTTATCATGGCAGCTAGTAGCTGCATGAAAAATGTCAGCAATGTTTGATCAAAAGCTCTCCTTTCATGTTATATTAAGTCAGAATCTCATCAATTCCTTTCTATAAAGTGTCTGTGCTATTTATATGGTACCATCTTGTGTTGATAGAAAATCCTCTAATAACGTACACTACCAGTCAAGAGTTTGGACACGCCTTCTCATTCAGTGTTTTTTTTTAAATTATTTAATACATTGTAGATTTATACTGAAGACATCAAAACTATAAAATAATTCGTATGGAATTATATTTTAAACAAAAAAGTGTTTATCTTCAGTATTAATCTACAATGTAGAAAATAATCCAAATAAATAAAAACCATTGAATGAAAAGGTGTGTCCAAACCTTTGACTGGTAGTGTACGTTATGAATAAAGTGTGACTTTACATTTTTTTATGGGTCTAAATCTGAATTTAATCTCATTTGGAAACACTCCAATCCATGACAAATTTAGCGTCTTAAGCCATTCAATCGAAGGGAACATGATCGTCTTTGCTGTCTATTTGTAAAAGCTGCCGTCTCTCTTCAGATCTCTCCCTGGGATCCCGAGTCCAGGGAGCTTCGTGCAGAGTGTTACATCCGGATGGGGGATCCGCAGAAAGCCATCCAGGATCTGACGCCGACAACGAGGCTCCGCAACGACAACCGCGCCGCCTTTCTGAAGCTCAGCATGCTGCACTACAGCCTCGGGGAGCACCACGAGTCACTCAAGTGAGCGTCGTTACTTGAATGAACAAACTACCGACTTGATCGGCAGAGCCATGCAAATGAAGTTGACTTCCTGCCTGAGAGTTGTGTTCTTCTGTTTTGCTTTTTTGTTTCTTCACTCCATCTGTCTGTCTTTTTCTGTGCAGTCACATCAGAGAGTGTCTGAAGCTCGACCAGGACGACAAAGAGTGTTTCAGCCACTACAAGCAGGTGAAGAAGCTCAGCAAGCAGCTGGACTCGGCAGAAGAGCTGATTCAGGAGGAGAGGTCAGTGCATCCCCTCAGTATGGAAATGAGTGCTTTAAAATAAACATTCAAGTTTAACCTCTTTATAAGTGACAATATATACATTTGTAGGTATCTTTATTGTCGGTTTGATAAATGACGGCACATACTACCTGCTGCTATATATTCAAATCCTATACTAGAACACTTGAAAGATCATTTTATGATCCAACTGATTTGTTTTCTACTGGTAGATACCAAAATGCCATTGAAAAGTATGAATCAGTGATGAAGACGGAGCCTAATGTGCAATACTACACCAACCTGGCAAAAGAGAGGATTTGTTTCTGTCTTGTCAAGGTGAGAGAACCAGAACAAGCATCTGTATAGTTATGGTTCCAGACAAGTGCTGGTCAGCTTTTATTTGGCCAATAGATTTTCAGTCCCATTGCTCACCTTGTCCAGTCCTAAATTATCTCCTGCTTCATGCCAATCTTAGGTCAAGTTGGCCAATGAGGCGATAGATGTGTGTTCAGAGGCTCACCAGAGAGATCCTCGCAACGCCAACGTCCTCAGAGACCGAGCAGAGGCCTACATCCTCAACCAGGACTACGAGAAAGGTAACTTGTCTCCCTCTTCTCAATGACAAGTAACTGGAATATACTTTATAACTGTGTTACATTCATAGACCCTGTTATTAACAAACGCCTTATTTGTTGACTGAAGCCAAAATAAAAGCACACTGGGCATGTTTACTGACCCACCAATACAAGTATGGTGTGCATCGTAACAGGAGATTTCATGGGTTCACAAACTGCAAATACTGAACAAAGATACATTATTAGCTTGTAGTGTTTTATGATTGCCAACATTTTCACAATATAATCAGATAAAAAATATTCAAATTAAAACATGGCTGCATATATGATTAAAATAAAACAAGGCTGCCTAGTTTCTCCTATCTTTACAGTTGAATATTTGGAATTTCATTGTCGTATGAAAAGAAAACTAATTTTAACGGACAGTAAAAATAGATTTTAAATCAAGTTTAATGTGTGGTAGTTGGACAGGCATATATACTAGCGTTCGAAAATTTGGAGTTACCCAGACAATTTCATGTTTTCCATGAAAACTTACACTTATATTCATGTGCTAACATAATTGCACAAGGGTTTTCTAATCATCAATGAGCCTTTCATCACCATTAGCTAACACAATGTAGCATTAGAACACAGGAGTGATGGTTGCTGGAAATGTTCCTCTGTACCCCTATGTAGATATTCCATTAAAAATCAGCTGTTTCCAGCTAGAATAGTCATTTATCACATGAACAATGTCTAGACTGGATTGCTGATTAATGTTATTTTCATTGAAAAAATGCTTTTCGTTCAAAAATAAGGGCATTTCTTAGTGACCCCAAACTTTTGAACAGCAGTGTAGTTTGTGATATTTTTTTAACGTGTCTCTGTATGTATGTTACCTAAGCTGTGGAGGACTACCAGGAGGCGAGAGAGTTTGAAGGCGACAACAACGAGATCAGAGAAGGACTTGAACGAGCACAGAAGCTGCTCAAAATCTCTCGTAAGAGGGACTACTATAAGATCCTCGGTGTTAGCAGGTAATCACTCTCACCTGTGTGGGGGTTTTTTTTGTACAAACTCTTTATTTCCTCTTAAGTGACATGAAATTCAAAGTCTATCACTTTAAAAAACACTCACTAATTGCCAGTGACTTGGTTTGCTTTAGAAACGCCAATAAGCAGGAGATCATCAAGGCGTACAGAAAGCTGGCACAGCAGTGGCATCCTGATAACTTCCAGTCCGAGTCCGAAAAGAAAGAAGCAGAAAAGAGGTTTATCGACATCGCATCAGCTAAAGAGGTCCTCACCGACCCAGGTTTGGAACTGAGATTGTTACTAACATACCTGATGTTGTGATTTTTAGAAATGGACCTTTGCGGGGTGACTGTGCAACAGTAAGCATGATCTGTGTAGGTACAGTAAATGCAGTGAGCCTGTTTTAGCTTTTTTGACAGAAAAAATGCATTTTTCTGACCATTTAATAAACAAAGACTGTCTATTTTCTATTGTTTAGCTAAAAAATATATATGTTTTGAAAATTCTCTATCTTGATTATTTTAGCGCAGGTGATTTTCCAAGGTACTCGTTAAAATCTTTTTTGGAAGGTGCCAAAAATGTATCTATGCAGGAATAACACTGTTAGCATAAAGCTGCAAAAAGGACAAGGCATTTCCAAGACTTCTAAATCTCACCAGTTATTGCATAATATCTTAATTTATAGGAATACAGGAACATATAAAAGATAAATTGTGATTTCTGAGTTTATGTGAATGGCTGTTAAGCTAACAGGCTGCAGCTTCAAATTGAATATACAAGTGCCAAAATACAATATCAGAAAAGAATCAGTATGAGAAAATGGAAGGAGTTTCTAATGATTCAAAGTATTTTACTACTCGTAAACTGCTATCTCAGGGCTCCAGACTGGGATAGTAATAACTGTAGTGTCTATCCATAAGAAAATGTTCAGCAAGTGAGGTGTTTTGCCTGCGACGAGGTGGGAAGTGTAACCGATGAAAAAGTTACTTTAGAGCCCAATATCTGTATCCAAAATATGCCTCATGCTAATTATTGATTTAGCTTTCACTGAGCTTAAATTTGTCCCTCCATCATTTTTGTTTTCTTGCCAGAAATGAGACAGAAGTTCGATGCAGGTGAGGATCCACTGGACCCAGAGAACCAGCAGGGTGGAGGTGGAGGACAACAGGGCTGGCCTTTCCACTTCAACCCCTTTGAGTCTGGCGGCAGCTTCCACTTCAAGTTCCAGTACAACTAGACGGCAGGACTTTACGGACACACGGGGGGTAGTGCCATTTTTAAACAGATGGGAATTTGGGGGAAGACCTGTGTTGGATTTATGGAGACGTCTTCCTCAGAACATGCGCTTCAGCTTGAACGCAGTTTAGTTGTTTACTCGAACTTTTGATTTTTAAAAAATCCGGACTTCTTTACACGAAAACTAAGGAGTGAACTGTGGCTACTGGTGAATTAGGTTGTCGGTGTTGAAGAAAATGAAGTCTTGTTTGAACCCATCGAGCTCCACAAGAAGTGGAGAGGTGGGGGTTGAAATCAGTCGATGTGGGACATTTGGGATGTCTGCTCTCATTGCTTATTTCTTTCATTGTGCCATTCTTTGAACCTTCGCTGAGACACTTTTTTTTTTTTTTTTAAATGCAGTAACTTTTGCTTGGACATTACATAGAAAGAATGTCACTATGTTGGTGTTCTGCTTGCAGTATTCTTTACTGGTTTACTGATCTCAATCTGCATTTTTCACCTCGTTGAAGCAACTCTACACTAGAGAACCAAGATTTTTATATTTAATGACATGAACAGATCTGTGTTGTTGAGCTCATATATGATATATAATGGTGACAAAGCACTATTACATGAAACTTGTGGGTGTAAAAGTTTAGAAATCCTATGGATCTTAAATCAGTGTAGGTGCTCCGTGATTGATTTTGATGTTGCTTTAATTTCGCAGTTGTTTCTAATTGGAATAATGTGTGAATTCTGGTTAAAACGCCCAAAATAACTGAAAAAAGTTCAGCGTTTCCTGAACAAAAGCGTAGCAATTGATGACTGCATCAAGAGTTGTAGTATTTCTCTTTCCCTTTTCTTTCTTTTCAATGCACATCTTTGACAACTTGCACTTTTAACCTTTGTTTGAAAAACCACTCCGCAACTTCTCCACTCCTGAAATGTTACTGCAGGCTTTTAAAAGCCTTTCAGAGACTCTTTACAAACCGAGTGTGTCTTCAGCAGCTTTTTGAGAACCTCATTTATAAATAGACCTCACAGAAAAGTGCATGTGTCAAATGTTAGACTGAGCTGCAGCTCGAATTCCTGAAGTAAACTGTAGGTACTTCATAAACAGAATATTTGGATAATATTTATCCAGTGGGTCGCACCGACACACAAATTGAAAACTCTACAATTAAATTCGTAAATGAGGCTCTGATTGTGCAGTTGTGTAAGACACACAGCAGCACCAGAACAAAGAGAATATTATTTTAAAGACGTTTTTCTTTTTTAGCACAATTTAAGTTATTTTGCCATTAACAGCTTAGGGACACAGTGACTGTAAACTGCTTTTACTGCTCGATTGTGTGAACCAAAATGTGACAGGCTCTTTGTATTTAAATCTGAATGGGACGGTTTTGTTTCTGGGTTTCCTTTTAGGGTGTCTATTGTTAGTGGCATCAGTTTTTCTGTTGCCAAACTCAATCAGCTGACATGCTCAAGTGTATTAAAATATTGAAACAATCCAGGTTGTGCTAATTCTTAAATGTCCTGTAAAGGCAAGAACAGCAGCACAAAGCCTCAAATACAGCGATTTATTTTAAAACACACCCTAACAAAGAGGTTCACTGTAGACACAATTTCCACGCACATCCACATCGCTGCTTTTTGTCCACACTTTGTCATACACACATGGCACACTCCGCTGTATCGTACAGCTGTCACTGCAAATAGACTCTTCCTTCAGTCATGGAGGGAATGGCTAAATCCAGAATACTGACACAGAAGTTCTGTATCTGTTGAGGCTGAGCGACTGATTAAAATCCTCCATTGAAGATGTCCGTTCTTCTTTGGGCTCGGCCTCAGCCTTACATCTGGCTCGGTGGGAGTTAGTCACATGAATGCCGTCCAAACAGACGGGGGCTTCATCAGTGGTTCGCTCCAAATCCTTGTGTGTCGTCTAGACTGTCTGCCTCCACCTCGATGGAGACCACGTGGTGACCGGGGATCATGGCCAGGCCCAGGACTCTGGGTTCACCCTGGGAGAAGGTGTCTGAAGACAAAAGGAGAAGAGAAAGACAATCCAGTTCAACTGTTCAGGTGAGGAAGAGGTGGTTGATGCTCACATGTGCGTTTCATGTATAGCAATGTTCCTGCTTGTGCTGGTAATTCCTCACAGTGATGTCACATGGAAGTATTGTCAGATCAACTTTTTACATGGGTTGCACTGGTGAATTCAATATTTTTAACTGTGGCTTTTGGCACTGAATTATACATTATAAGCACAACCTTTTTTGTCAATTTCCAGAAACACTGGTAGTTAAAATATATTAAAAACTGTAAATGTGAGTAAAAGGTGCAGATTAACATTTTGTACATTCAACACCTTCATTTTCATAGGTATGATCTAGGAGATAAAGTTAGTAAAAGGTAACTTTGTACATGTTGTAGGCAGTAGTAAGTTTTCTTATAATTTCAGACTCCTCACTGCTTCGTTCTGTTTCTGCCTGACACTAAAAGCTTATCTGCTTGCCACACAGGTGTCACAGCACTGGACGAGTTTCTTAGAGACATTGCACTTTGTTTTTAATGTTTTAATTTGGAACATCAATTTGTTGACAGCAAAAGTGCTGTTCCCAGTTGTGCTTGGGTCGCAATCGTTGCAATAAAGGCATAATATTCACCATTTTATTACATCTCAGTGTTTCCCACAGGTGGAGAAAATTCATGCATCAAACTCATACAAGGAGGAAGAAGGGAAAAGTGTAACCCAGGTTGTTTTCTGAAGCTAAAATTTACATATCATGAAAATGCAAACCCTAGGTAGATTCTACAGTTTACCAAGGTTCCCTCAATCTTTAACGTACATCAATATAAGGCAGAGAAGTATGTAGTTCCTACTGAGTTGCTGCAGCACACGTCATTCAGGCAGGTGTGTGGCCAAAAATAACAAAATAGGGCATTCCTATGTCAGTTTTACTGAAGTTGAAACAAGCTAATTTTATATACTTGGGCAAGCTGCCCAGACCTGCTAAATATAATCATGAGAGTCTGTCTCCACTAGAACACACTCATTACCTTTAGTCTATTTGTCACTCACAGCCATTTTGAACTGAAATGATGAATGAATTAGTCCATTAAATAATTCTTCTTAGGGTTTTGGTTTGTTGGTTGGACAGAACAAGAAGATGTCACATAGTGCCCTCGTAAACTGAAACAGACAATTTTTGTATTTTCTTAGCAAGCAATTAATATAGAAGCTAATCTGCAGATTCATCTACTAAAATATAAAAATAACTACCGTACTACTTCTATCCCCATAGCATCAAAGTTGTTGCCCTATGTATTTCTTTAATCATCCCTTTAAGATCTAGTTTTGAAATGTTATGACACTGCACTTAATGCTTCAAATAGAGTTAAATAATAGAATTATTGTTGTTATTAATAATTATAGTTATTTTCCAGTATGAACTTTTTAAGAGGAACAGTATTTAATTTTCCTCTTGTACCTGTCATTTCTGGGGCTACACAGTCATGAGGTGGTTAGCACTTTCGCCTTGCAGCTCGAAGATCCCCAGTTCGCGTCCCCACCTTATCGGGATCTTTCTGCATGGAGTTTGCATGTTCTCTTTGTGCATGCGTGGGTTTTCTCCGGGTACTGCGGTACTCCACAGTCCAAAAACACACTGAGGTTAATTGACATTTCTAAACTGTCTGTGGGTGTGAATGTGAGTGTGCTTTATTGTCTCTATGTGTGGCCCTGTGATAGACTGGTGACCTGTCCAGGGTGTCTCCTGCTTTCACCCTAAGTCAGCTGGGATAGACTCCAGCTCCCCGCAACCCCAATGAGGATTAAGCAATGTATAGATAATGGATGGATACATGTTGTTTCTGATAAGTGTTAGTTAAATTTAATGAACAATGTTCAATATGGTCTGCCATTACAAGATAATATCTGATTGCACTATCACTATTGCACTACTACCTGATACTATCTATTTGTTTCCACTGGCAGATGACTACTTAAAAAAATGCATCATGTCAAAAAGAACAGGAGGGGTACAAGTGAACATGTACGCATTTCTGCATGATGGAAAAAGTTTAGCAATCTCCTCCTCATCACTGATTGCACATTGTGCTCAGGTCATCCAGTCATCCCCTACCTGTGGATTTGAGGAATTCCTGAGCTGAGCCAAGGATGACATTGCAGTCCCGGTCCGTGCAGAGGAAAAGTCCCACCAGAGTCCGGCCGTCTGTCATGCGGATCCTCATGCTCTTGTTCAGGAGGCCCTCCAGTTTTTGTCTTGCCTGAGAAGAAGAGGACACTTCAGACTGCTCCTGGGTGAGGACACAAAGGAAACATACCAAAATAACATTGAACCTAATTCAGCTGGCTCATCAATTTCATCATTTATTCATCATGTAAAAATACTTATACAGCTGGTGCTTAAAATTAGTTTTAGAGATTGCTTATATGTATCACAAACAATATTTTGTGTATTTTCCTCCTATGAGCGATATTAAAAAAACACTATATGATCCTATAAAGACATTCATTGACACTGAATTACAAATCTGATCACACATCATATTGTAGAATATTAACGTTTATATTTAGTTTAGTAAAGCACACCTGCATTTTATATAACATTATAGGCTATTTATTCGCATGCTTAAATTAGTCAGGTAAACGTGCATTTTACTGAATATTATAGGATCTTGACCTAAATATTTAAATTTGTTAGTTTGCCAGTCTTGTTTCTTACTATAAAATCACTCTCGCTCAGCGGCTATTGTTTTGTATGTGCTTTGATTTGTCTGTCAAACGACTTTGTAAACGATTTTTTAAAAACAAACAAAAAAAAGCTATATAAATGAACTTATTATTATTATTATTATAGCTATTATCAGGGTTTGTTGTCTGGCTAGCGTTAAGTAAACGTGTTTTACTCTTACGTGCGTTTAGGAAACTAAAATAGGAATAGACATTTCGACTATATAGTTCAGTAACTTGTGTTTATAGAAAAATATTACCTGGTAAACACAGGCTAACGTTACACAGTCTATACAGCTGACAGATCAAGCTAATTTGTTAGCTGCCGGCTAGCGTTTAGCTACAACTGAAGCCTTGACAATATTGAAACATGTTTAAAGTATAACAGTTAACCTCTCATTAATGACACGTGAAACAACACGAACAACTATATTAAATACTAAAAAGTAAAGTGAGAAACACATACATGAGTCGAAGGACCATTTTCCTCAATCATTGTTGCCATAACCTCCTCTTCTTCTCCTACATTTGCTTACGGAGCGATTTCACTGACGGACCTGCTAAACCGGATACAGCCAGTTTTTTTTCCATTAAAGTGAACGAGCATCAGGATGCTGATAGACTGAGGGGAAATCAAAACATTTAGGTTTAACATGGAAATTAAAACTTAGTTAGCTATTACGTCTGTAGATATTACTTACATTTCAAAGAAGAAGAAACGAACAGCTGGTAACAACCCTCTTAAATGTAAGAATTTATTGCTAAAGCTGATACATTTTCTCACCTGAAATTTAGCATCTTTTCACCAATGTTTAGCCTCCTAAAAACTAGCACTGAGCTACCTATATTTTTGAAAAACTTTTTTTGACATTAAAATAATAATAATAATAAAAAATTAATATGACGTTTTAAAGAATGGCTGTGTAAATTTTTGCTAAACAGTAATTATGGGGGGTCATTTCAGGATTTTGCCATGTTGAATTTATCTTAATTTATTGAGGTCCTTCTGAGTAAGTTGATGTAAATATATTGGTCTTTTTACTCTTGTGTTAAATTATTTAGACATTCATGTGGCTATGGTGTGTATCATTTACTACGTAAGTTTTATTTCTCCTTGTAAAGTTGCATATATAGTCCTTAAAGAAAGACTACCCAGACAAAACATCATCTAAAACTAAAAGACATCAAGAGTTACTACTGTGTCTTGTTTTTATTTTTCATTTATTTTATGAGCTGCTATATAAATAAATTAAACACAGATATAAACACAGTATGTAGAAAACTATTCAGGATTCAGGACAACCTAAATTTATTTCTATTAGTCTCTGTTTTCATTGCAGTAAAATTTTATTTTTATGGAGATTTCAGTTTGTAATAAATGTGAAATGAATGAGGGAAAGTATTTTGAGTTTTTTTGCAGCAAAATCTTTGGTTTTGTGTAATGTTTTTGGATTAATATTGGTGATGAAATGTGGAAAAAGCATTCCTCAAATCGCTTCACACGTGGAAAAGTGAGCAGACTGCATACTCAGACATTAAGCTGACACAACTGTCGCCTAAAAGCAGCCTGAACATAAAAGAGTGCATGTCTGAAAGGGGCTTTAAATAAGAATTAGCTACACTTATCTAACCATACTAATGGAAGAGATTTGCTGATTACATTTATGCTAAAATTCAGTGGCGTATACCCGTATTATATGGAACCTTTATTTTGGTTGAGTGACTGAACAAAGCGGTTTCAGATCATTGTCTCTCTCTTTCTAGAGTTTAACTAAATAAATTCAAATGTAAATAGTGTGTGATGTTAAATAGAAGAATCTGTTTAATATACAGTAAAATATTGGTATTTACCTCCGAAATGTGCAGCCTTAACCCTGATATAAAATAATTCACAGAATGTGTTCGTAGAGTGAAAACAGTGACTGGATCTGGTTGTGCTCTTCTATTCACAATGTGAGCAGGAGTGACACCTGCCATTCCTTTGACCCTGAAATTTATTGAGTAGTAGATGTCAAAGCTATCAATCCATATTTTTAGTTAAACTCTTGATTTAAACATGTGTTTTTGAAACCTCTAGTTCCTGCCGACCATCATAACCTCAGTGGGCAGCCGAAGGAGAGATTAATGGTGCGAGGTGGGACTGCATACCCTGACGTCACAATGTCAGCTAAAGGTAAGTTACATATTATGGATTGCCTCCTTTTTTGGCCTTCATTGTCTTCTACTCAGCATGTACAATAATGCAAGTTGACCTTTTTATCACAGTTATATGTCTGCCTTCAGTGTACTGTTTAACCTTGAATCAATAAAAATTGTTCACTAATCTATAGGAAAAGTTAAATGGAGAAAAATGTATGAGAAATGAACAAAAGATAATGGCATAAATATGCTTTCTTATTATATTAAGCATCTTATGGCCCCCCAGAACATCTTTTTGACTGTCAGTGTACTACAACTGATGTTGGATATTTTACCTCAGCTGTGGCTTGAATTCTGTTGGAAAATCAATTATATTTGGGAGGTTTGCTGCACAATTAGCAGAGATAATTTGGCATCTAATATTCTACATATTGTCTACATACATTATGAGTATGTATTTTGACTCTGAATACATACACAATAATGGGCACCCATAGATAGACAGCTCAACTGCACTTCTTTCAATGCATTGCCCTCTTGATATAAAAAGAAACCATTCATGAAAGGCTTTAATATCCTCACTTTTCTTCTCCAGAATTATTCGATAAATTCACCTGAGAAAACCTGACTGACCTCCAGTGCCTTTTCTACATTTGTTAGGCAGTATTAAAAAGCTGCTGTCTTATATTCCCTATATAAGGACAAGCTTTTTTGTTTTGAAGAGGATTTTGTGCAGAGATGAGGGTTAAGACCTTGCTAGATCCAGAGTAAAAGATTCTAAAGCAAATTAAACACTCACGTTACTGCTTTAGAAGCTGGTGAAGTCTCAAAGGGCAGAAGACCCTTAATTGGAACCTATTAACTGGCTCAAGTCAGACTAAACACGAAAAGAATATGTCATACTTTCACTTAAAACTGTTTTGTTTTTTTTTTAAGAAGTTTCACTATCATGGAACATGTTGGCCCAGAACTCAAGCAATAAGAGCTTCTTCTAATTTAATCCCACACCATCTTCCTCTCTACTGGCCCCTGCTGCATGGCTGTTATTTAAGCATTATCTCCTCCATGGGTCGCCTCAGTTCAGACAGCTCAGCTCTGAACAGAGCACAGGAGCTGGTGTCTTCCTCTGTGTCACACTGCATAAAATCTGGGTTAGCTAGAGCGCAGCACCCAGGGGAGGCGCTTTCTCTCTCATCCTCGTCATGCCTCCCTGCCAAACGGACACAGGGGGTGTTGGAGAGGGGGCTAGTCACAGCACAGTAGTGCAGTGTGTCAGGGCCTGCGGCATACAAGAGTCCTGGCGAGT
Source organism: Amphiprion ocellaris (assembly GCF_022539595.1). NCBI lineage: Eukaryota > Metazoa > Chordata > Actinopteri > Pomacentridae > Amphiprion > Amphiprion ocellaris. Next base: position 15,498,448 of record NC_072788.1, read on the forward strand.
TTCACCCTTTTTTTTTTTTTTTTTTTGCAGTGGCATAGTGAGACACATGCACAGTCATGGCTACAAATACCTCACACGCACATGGATGCTGGTGGTGAGGGTATATAAACTGCACACTGTGCGTCCGTCCCACCAGCCTCTCAGTCTGGCAACAGCAGACACCTCAGTGGCCAGAGGCTTAGTTGGCGGGGGGGTTCCAGTCGCACAGTCAGATGCACTTTCCCTGCACAGACACACACATCCCTTCTCTGTGTGTGTCTTGCGTTGCACCGTGTCTCTCTTGGCAGATGTGGCCGTTGGATCAGGCACTAACAAATTCCTATCTTCTCGTTTATGGGCGCGGGCGGGCAAAGCCGAGCTGGAGCGGCTCAGGCACCTGTTGCAGCGGGGAGAGGAGTGTGCACAGCAGACGAGGCATAACCGAAATGCTTGTTTATATGATATCCAGTTATTGGTGTGGGAGCCTCAGCTGACGGAGTTATTGTCAGACAGAGTGCAAGGAGGCTAAAAAGCAAAAAATGATGCATTACACAATACTACAGAGGCCGGCCGTCGGTCATGAGCTCACAATGTCACAAGTTGAATCCAAGCTTGAGCACCATCCTATAAAACGTGATGACGCTTTTATTTAGGGCATATTTGCTTCTTTTAATTTACTACAAATCGGATGGGACAGCAGTTAATTGACACTTTGAAGGGTTTAATTATTAGTTAGTTTTAAACCAAAGTACTACTGCTTATATTTGAGCTGCCATTCAAAAGTTTAGGGTCACTTGGAAATGTCCTTATTTTTGAAAGAAAAACTTTTTTTTTCAATGAAGATAACATTAAATTAATCAGAAATACAGTCTAGACATTTTTAATGCGGTGAATGACTATTCTAGCTGGAAATGATTGATTTTTAATGGAATATCTCCATAGGGGTACAGAGGAACATTTCCAGCAACCATCACTCCTGTGTTCTAATGCTACATTGTGTTAGCTAATGGTGATGAAAGGCTCATTGATGATTAGAAAATACTTGTGCAGTTATGTTAGCACATGAATAAAAGTGTGAGTTTTCATGGAAAACATGAAATTATCTGGGTGACCCCAAACTTTACAGTACGATACGGTAGTGTATCAAACAACATGATATCTAGAAGTTAATAACCTAATTACAATTTAGCAGAACATTCAGTCTTGTCTTTAAATGAACAGCTGTATCCAGTTTTATGCTTCTATCACTGACTGATGCAGTGGCTGTTAGGCCATATTCATCCACGTGCACTGTGTGTGTAACTAGTAAGACTTTAATTTTACCTGCAGTGGATTTAAAACATTTAATTTTCCTTCAAACATGAGGTAATCCCTAATATTCAGCAGCTGTATTTTTCATGATATGCATATAACCACCTAACTGTGCATATGTTCATATATCAAATCAAACATTATGACATTTTGAGAAACACTGATCATCCTGCGATTGTATATTTACATTGACTCTATCTACACCTTAAAACACAACAGAGCTGTTCAGATTAGAGAGCATTTGTCTCACTAATGATGGCTCAGTTCTATTTAAGTGTCCCAGTAAGTCATGACAGAGTGACAATACCAGAACCCTGCAGCCATGATACATTTTACTATTTACACTTGTGACATGTCAAAATGAATTAATTGTACAAGGCCGACTGACCTTGACATGAGTTTGACCCCTGAGGTTGCCTCAGATGTGATAATCATCAGTTAAAAAATTACCTTCGCACAAGGTCCACTTTGTGCCTTTTTTTCTTAGCTTCATTTCATAATCTTTTGTTTCAATCTGAAGGTCATTAGATGCTATTTAAAGCTAGTAAGAGAACCTTTTGTTTGGATTTCTTTTTAATGTCCAACTGCTTTTAGCAAGGTCAAGATGGCACGTTTGTGCATAAGTGAATAGAATATTTAAGAGCTTTTTGCCACCTGTGACCAGAAGTGCTCCAGAGGGATTCATTTAATAATATTCACCCCCTTTTTCTAACCAAAAAAGGACTAAAATTAGACTACATTAAGAAGATAAAAATAGTGTGCCGCTGTGGTATCGCTGTTCGAAAACGCACACACACTCAGAATTGCAAGTGCTTTTAAATAATAATCCACATTGGCTAATGCAACTCAAAGTGCAACAGCAGAATTTTCACCCAGCCTGTATTTGGCCTTGTAAGTGTTCCAGGGTTAAAGGTTAATGCTGCCTTGAGGAAATATAATTAGTCATTATGATGTTATTTTCCTCAACCAGCTGCTTTTCCCCCTGCTTTTATCAGTCTTTTATTTTTTATTTTTAAAGTGAATAAGTGAAATGAAATGAGTTGAATGCCTCAAAGACAAAATGGTTAAACTGCATTATTTTCAAGCAGAAAAAGGATCCAGATGTTTCAATGCTTTTTTTTTTTACCTAAAGCGGAGCCACACTTTCTCCTCTCTGACCCCGATTTCGTTGTGAGGTTTGAATGTGGAAAAAAAAATCTAAATTCCTTTTGTCAAAACAAAAGTGCCGGAGCAGCCACTGAGGGGGCTGGCTGGGGCCTAGGGATTCCCATGGCCTTACTGCCATCCAGTTGACACAGCCGGCTGCTAATGAGAATTTACAGTAAAGCTTTGAGAAAATCTTTCAAACCTCTGCACCGGTGGCAAGATTGTGCACTCCGAGATGCTTCATGTGGTGTTTCTTTCTCACAAAAAGGGGGGGAAATGTAGTTAGCATACTGTGAATTGTTTTCATCCCCACCACAAGTAGTTAATTTTTAAGCAATACAATCTGATGTAAGTCTGGGCATGGCTGCGGCAGATTTTCCCAACCCCCCTCTCTCAATCCCTCCCCAGCACTCACACTCACGCACGCACGCACGCACACACGCACACGCACACACACACAACCCTGCTGCTGCTGCTCCAAAATAATTTTTTAGACCAGCGGTGGGGGCTCCGGAGAATATAAGGTGGCCATATTTGATAGATTTGTGTCGGGCTCTGCAATGCAGAAAGCGAGAGTTGTTGCGTGTGATCTTGCAAGTGACAGTGACACCAGGCGAGTCTGTCGGATTCGTGACTGATCCGGACTTGCAGAGAGAGAGAGAGAGAGAGAGAGAGAGAAAGAGAGAGAGGAAGAGAGGGAAAAAAAGAGAGGAGGGGGGGACAGACGGAAAAGAAACAAACAAGTAACAATGTAACTTACATGCAGTCACACACCCCTTTTTCTTGTAACAATGTGTACGTTTTTAAGGAGGGAGGGGGCGCGCGGAGGGAGAAAGAGAGACGGAGAGAGATAGAGAAAGGAGGAGGGGGGTGCGTTCTGAAATAATATAGTCAGCCATTTTTTATGTAAGGGGATTTTTTCTTATTGGGGGGGTTGTTAAAAAATAAATATAAGAGGGCGGCCATCTTTGTTGCTCTGCCTAGTGTAAAATATTCCAAAACGCCCCCCACTTTTTTCTGTGCCGATTTGAATATTAAATAAATATCATATAATCGGGCAAGAATACGCTTTTTTTTGAATACGAAGACGGATCCAATGACAGGGATATAATGTCCTCTCCTCTCCGGTCCTGTGAGGAAGACGAGGGCATGGTGGTTAATTCCGAGGGAGGAGATTTTGATGAAGAAGACGACGACGGAGACCTAGACGAGAACGCAAGCGACATAAACTCGCCGGCGGCGCCTCGGGAAACTGCAACGGCGGCCGCGCCAGGTACAGTAAACGCAAAAAAAAACCAAAAACTGGCGGACAAAGTAGCGAGCGCGCACCCGAAATGAGAAAACACACTTTAGTTTAGCGCAGAAAAATCCGGGAGAAAAGCGCTTGGTGTAGAAGTAGCCCCCGAAAGCCGCAGTTTGTGCCCCCCCGTTCCTGCGCCTCTTTCCACGTCCAGAACCGTACAGCGGAGCCCAGACAGGAGCCGAGTGCGCGCGTACGAGAGAAGAAATAATAGTTAAGATTCGACTTCAAAAACATCCCCATGATGCACCACCTAAACCTCATCTCCTTTTTAGTTAATGCACCTATATGTGCGTGAAGGTGCCATGATTGCAGCTTGCAAGAGAAGCTGGAAAAAACAACGAGAGCGCGCTTTGGAGTTTGCGAGGAAAAATGCAATAATAACAACGCACACCTAGCAGGCAAAAAATGTGTTCGTGTTGTGTTGTGTGCGCACATCGTCCTCATTCCACTTCCTCTTCACCTTCTAGCACATCCCAACAAAGTTTAAACTAAACTTGCCACAGCTGGGCTTGCTTTTTTTCGTCGCAAGCTCACTTCTCCAGCCATCAAAAAAAAAAAGAGAAAAAAGTTGCAGCTTGTTTGTCCTTTAAAAATCCCCTGTGACAGCTCCTATAGACACGCAGGGCATGTAAAGAAGCTGGGGGGTAATAAGGTCGCCCTGAAGGGTAAAAAAGCTCACGGCGAGAAAGACTGGTAAAACATGGAGTCCCCACTGGCCGCAGGCTATATTTATAATTGACACTCGTCTGGAGGATGAGGAGATGATGCGTTTTGCCGGTTGATAGTGTGAAATCGTGGTGTCGGACACACAAAGTTGCCCCACTGTCACTACCCCCCATTGTCGCTATGACAGGTCAGAATAGGACACAGCTGCTGCATGCTGCTCACTTGCAGGACAGAAAGGTGCAGCTCCCTCCGGTAGCTCTGCAACCAGCCTCATATCCACTCCTGCTAAACGCTGGTTGTGTGTGGATGTTTGCTCCGCAGCTCTCGGCAGATATATGCATGTATTGATCTTGTCAGAGCGGTGATTGACTTGAATGCATATGACATTCTGGAAGTTTCTGTGGCGGTGAACTTGCATGAGGTTGCGGTGACAGCAAAGGTTGGTTCACCGTAAGCTTGCACGCCTTAACGTTGCAGCTAATTAATTAATTAATTAATGCGTGCAGGTATTCTAATAATGTGGTTGAAATGTTTAAAAGTGACAGTGAAGGTGTCATAAGGCGCAATTAGAAGACTGGTGGTGATATCATTTGCTATTTGAATAATACAGGACTCATCCATTTCATTGTCTTCACACTTAATTAGCTCGACTCTGGACCCGCCGCCATAACAAGCCAGACAGATAGATTAGTGTCGGGCTTCCCGTCGAGGACCTTAACCCTCGTACGACCTCTTGCAGCGGTCACAGCAGTGGTCGGGGTCCCGGTGTGGGAATTGCAGAGCGGGAAAAGAAAGTCGTTCCAGTTCACTGCACCGGCGGCCTTTGAATCACCGGGCCCTGCGTGCGTGCTGCTGCCGCCGCCGGCGTGTCTTCGGCGGCTGCACGCTGCACGGATACGCGGGAAGCGGGGCTGGTTCGTTGGACGGGGTGGGAGTGAAGAGGAGGAGGAGGAGGTGGAGGTGGTGGTGGGGGGCTGTTGCTGCTGCTGGTGGGAGCGCGCACCAACAAAGGCAAGGCAGACAATAAAATCCGACAAAACCTATCAAACAGGCTGGTTGCCTGGCGGAGACCGCAGCCCATATTTTGGTTATGCTTTAACGCTTTGCTGCTTTTCCTCTGAAGCTGGGGCCTGTGTCTTTTCTGTGTTTTCCTCGTTCCAGCTCCAAGCCAGGTCAGGTTGCAGGTTAAATTGCTTTCCCTGTGGTTGGGATGTTGCCCAGGTACCACAGGGAATAACTGGCCTGACATTTTCACATCATCTGCTCCCTCAAAGCACAGATGCAGTCATGTATTTCAGATGCACTGTGGCTCAGAGTCCTCGATGATCCAAGACAAGCTGAGGGTTTGAAGCTTTTGTGTTTCCCTGAAACGAAAAGTTTCATAAATGTAACACTATTTTTTTCTAAAATTCTCCTTTTAGTCATCAGAACTTATAGATGAGCCTCAACACCATAGATGGCTCATTTACAAAGGCGTTGGTCACCCTTTACATCGCCATAAACCAATTATCCCCATGCCATAATAACATTAATACCAACTGTCAAATCTACTTACAGCCCTCTGATAAACTCTGTCTAATTTACCATGTGTCACAATTCAGACAAGGTCAGAGGTCACTGAAGCCACTGTGGCTATCATGCAGCTTTTGTTGTGGGTAATTATGCTCAGCAGGGATTAGCTGGCTTGTTGGGAAGCGTTCTGAGAAGATTATATTGTTTAGCTGAGTCTGATAGCTGTCTCTCTTTCAAGTTTTTTTTAACCCTGTCTCTTTTCCTGTGTTCCTATCAGACGAAGAGGCAGAGATATCAGACAGAGAGGTCCCATGCAGGAAGAAAGGCCGGCCAAAGAAAAAGAAGGACACAAAGAAAAAAGACAAAGAGGGGAAACCTGCTAAAGCGAAAAAGCGCAAGAAGATTGTAAGCTCACTAGGCTGTCAGTCTGTGAATTTTTCAATTTGATGACCACAGTGTATCGCCTTAATTACTTTTCTTTCATTTACTGCACAGGACAGTGATGTAGAGAGAGACTCGGATAGAGAAAGGGACTACGGTGAGAACTCGGACAGTGTAGCCAGCGACTATGGCTCTGGTGAGAAAAAGAAAAAGAAGAAACATAAAGAAAGGAAGGAGAAGAAAACCAAGAAGAAGAAAAAAGACGACGGGGACCGAGACAGCAGTCAGGAGGAAACAACAAAGGTAAAGAATTCAATTTGTCTCCCGAAAGCTCCAAAACCATCTGTGCCCAGTCCGCCCCTGTTTGTGGACTGATTGGTGGTTTCTTCTCAGCAACCGATAGAGCAGAAGACGTCTGCCCAGCTGGCAAAGGAGTGGGGTCTGGAGGATGTTGATCATACCTTCACAGAGGAGGACTACAGGGAACTCACCAACTACAAAGCCTTCAGCCAGTTTATGAGGTACGGCTCTCTTGTTTTCTCATGGTGTTGCTGCCTGTAGGTGTGGGTGACATTAAGGCATGGAAACAGACATATGCAGTGCTGTCAAATATGCCAAGTGTACTGCTGGCAGTAGCGGTGGAGTGAAATCTCCTCTAGCATGCTTTATAAGTTATGTTTGTTTCAGTATCTCAAATCTGCTAGCAGTTGTGCTGAGTTGCAAAGGAGGTAGGGTTTGACAAAGTATTTCCGTCTCTTTTTCCAAGCAACTGTGGATGTCTTTGAGGGAAGATTTTGTAAAAATGTGTCATTATTCCTGCATTTAAAATTAATCGCACCTCCCTCCTCTATGACAGCAGACTTTGCTCTCCATCTTCCATGATTGCAGTTCAGAATAATTATCCTGTTTTACTTTAGATTTTAAATGTGGTTGGACAAGCCTTTGTTTGTGAGTTACTGAGAGGAGACAGTGAGAGCAGAAGATATTATCAGTAATCTGAAGGATGCCAGAAATAAAAGGAAAGTGTTTCTGCTAACTATGCAGATGTTACGTCTGTGCTTGAGGTCAGAACTATAATGAGTCATACTGTTTTGTTTCTTAAAGACTTGCCTCATGGTGTCTGCATGTGCTAGGAAGCTTAATGTCTGTGCTCAGCTGACAAGACAAACCCAGTTTGGACACAGAACTCTTTCTGTGTCTGTCTACATGTCATTTCTGCTGATAAAAAATGACTAAAAAGGTTGATACACACAGTGTTGCTTAACCATGTTTTTCATTTAGTGATCATATCATTGTAAGTAAATACAGGACAGAGGCAAACTAATCTCATCAAAAACAGTCAAGGAAATAATTAAAAAATAGCTATATTTTGTTTTTACTGTAATGTCCAAGTATTGCTACTTAAATACTCATTCTCTGCTGTGTTCAGTCCTTCAACAGTAGCTACAGCTTCTCTCTTGTTTCTGTTTGCACTGATTATTGGTTTCTGTTTAACTTTGAACAGACCAACTTCATTCTGCACCAGCAGCAACATTCAACTAGAGCTGTTGAGGGTGAAACGACCAGCAACATTTTATCTCTGATACACGCAGTTTGGGTTGAGTACGATTACTTGCTCGCGTCTTCCTCTGGCAGCTGCGTCTTTATCATCCCAGCTTGCTGTATTATTCAGGCAGCAGCACTGACATTGTGTCAGTTGCAGCCTGAGCCTCGTTCTCTGTGGCTGACTCATACACGCTTTGACTCTGATAACATTAAGTAATCCATAATGCCGTGCGCATGTTTATATTGGGGAGTTATTTGGTTGTCAGATTGGGCTGTATCAACTCCTCTCAGCCAAATTGTCGTCTGCAGTTCATATAAAATACAACTGACAGTCAGCAAAATTAAAATAATCTTTAGTTAATAGAGTGTCCTGAATGCAGTTCTGATAATGAGGTGAAAGTTCATTCGTTTTGTAGACATGATTTCTCTCTTAAAACTCAACCTCTCGCTCTCAGGCCGATGATAGCCAAGAAGAACCCTAAGATCCCCATGTCAAAGATGATGACCATCCTGGGGGCCAAGTGGAGGGAGTTCAGCTCTAACAACCCCTTCAAAGGCAACGCTGCTGCTGTTGCGGCGGCTGCCGCTGCCGCCGCCATCGCTGTTGCTGAGCAGGTCTCTGCAGCGACCGCATCACCTGAGCCACCACCTCAGCCGCCACCAATTAGAAAGGCCAAGACGAAAGAGGGTAAAGGTCAGTGGCCGGCCTTCCACCTGTAGCCTTCTGTCTCTGTGTTCCTTTAGCTGTGTGTTATTTCTGATTGTTTAGTAATCTTGTAAAGCAGAGTTGAAGTAGATGGACATGTTTTATTGATGTAATTATTGCGGCATTAGGCTATCAGGACAATGTAAAGTTTTAGAGGCACGTAATAGAACAGCACTAATCAGTAACGCATGCTGGTCTTCTGTCTTGTGAACAGATGTTGTCTTATTTTGTGTTTTACATGCTCATTTTGGACAATAAACTAAGTGTACTGTATATCCAAACATCACATATACTCCCACTCCTTTGCTAATACAGTACAGTCATTCTTTCATTTTGAATAATACATGTGATCTTTTGTGTCCAGGTCCAGGCTATAAGAAACGCAGTAAAAGTCCTCGAGTTCCAGACAAGAAGAAGGCTTCAGCTGCGGCTAAGGCTAAAAAGATGGCACCCATTCGTATTAAACTGTCGCCTATAGGTGCCAAGAGGAAGAAGAGCTGCTCAGTGAGTATAAAGTTTATATGGTGCTGAAAAGAACGGATGATGGAGATGAATAAACCAACCTGTTATGTTCCTCTGTTTTTGCTACCTGTTTATCCCTCTTCACTCACTCCCCCCATGCTTCCTTGCGCTCTGTTAGAGCGAGGACATGGACGAGGATGAGTCTGAGCAAGAGGACTCCAGCGTTCACAGCTCCTCGGTTCGCTCTGACAGCTCTGGTCGAGTGAAGAAGAACAAGCGAGGACGGCCTGCCAAGAAGAAGAAGAAAAGTAAGCACAGCCAGCTTGTTGTATGTACAGCGCATAATTATAAATGATGTCCATGTCTGCATCCGTCTTATAACTCCGGCAAGTCAAGTTTACTCTAACTTTTAGGAAAGCCAAAAAAATAATGGAATTCAATTCTTTTAGTGTTGTTTCAGACAGCAAGAACATTTGCTGCAGTTTAAATCTGAGCCTTAATATTAGTGGCAGGGATTGAGATTTAAATCGCGACACAAGGGACCAGAGAGATACTAAGTGATGGTGTTTAAGAACTACTTGTTGCTCTTTGTTAGCCAGGAGCTCTCAAAGTTTAACTTGTCACCTCATGTGGATGAACAGTGTTCACCAACATTTCATAATGCCAACCAGCACAAAGCCAAATTGGAAAAACGGGCCACTTTTATCTTGTAGATTCACACTTTCTTTTACAGCACATCTTCACAGAAACCGATTTTCGGTTGTTCCTTTGAGTTCAAAGAAAACACATCAACATGCACTTAAAACTCAATATTTTACTTGATGCATCAGTGGAAAATACAATAGAAACCTACATTTTAGATTGTGTGTACCTGTGTATGATGCACGTAAAACATGAGCTGTTAGGTTGTTTTTTAGTGTGAAATGCACTTTCAGACTTGAGCTGCAATGACTAATCGATTATTATCAGCTATTTTGATCACTAATTAATTGGTTTGAGTAAATATTTAACAAAAATTGCCAAAATTCACTGACTACAGCCTCTTATATTTGGATATTTTCTGGCTTCTTCACTCTCTTCTAAACAACTAACAGTTAATTGATAAAAAAAATCAATAGACTAATCAGCAGTGGAAATAATCCTTAGTTACAGCCCTGTTTCAGATGTTTGTTAATCATTTGTCTCCTTATTCCTGCTTTCTCCAGTACCAGGTGAGGAGGAAGGAGATGGTTATGAGACTGATCATCAGGACTACTGCGAGGTTTGCCAGCAGGGTGGAGAGATCATACTGTGCGACACTTGTCCTCGAGCGTACCACCTCGTCTGCCTCGAGCCTGAGCTAGACAAGGCTCCCGAGGGCAAGTGGAGCTGCCCCCACTGCGTAAGTACAACTATACAGGAGCACATCCGCTCCTGTTTTCTATTTATAATTCTACTTTGCATCTTTTTACTCACATTTATAACCAAGTGACATGGCTACTTGGCAAACGCGGGCGGCGGACGAAAAACAGTTTATTATAAGTGGTTTGTTTTTACTCGCTTGGAGGGTTAGATGAATAGAAGCTTTGTAGTTGCATCACAAATCTGAGTAGAAAACTGGCTGCATCTAGACACACAAAATCCTGACCAGACAAAGACGGATACCTGAAGCGGTGCTGTGGGTGCAAATCTATTCATGAATCTCACAAATAAAACGGAATGATAATTTGTAGTTGCCATGACACAGTGACGTTTCTGTTTTTTAAACCCCGTGCCTGATGCAAAACAATTTAGTTCAGTCATATCAGTTAAGCTGAACTGTATTCCATGAAAACTAGTTTGAAACTACTGACTCAATTGTTGTGGGAGGTTTAACAAAAGGGGGATGAAAACCAAAACACTGGCAGTCATTCAGTTCATTCTATGTAGACTTTTATGTGATTGTAGCACCTTTCAAATTATTCAGCTGGCATGTTGCTGATGTTCCATTCAGATGGACCTGCATCAGTTGCCTATCTGTGTAGATGAGATGGTATCGCTAGCAGAAATAGATTAAATTAAATACTGGCGTCGAAATGTGTAAAAGAGGGGGAGAGAGGGGGAGAAAGATGAGGAGAAGGAGAGAGAACTGCAAAGTGTGCATCAGCGGGTGATAAAGAGAGATCAAGACAGGCCGAGAGCTGACACAGAAACTTTCATCTGGTAATTATGTAATATAATTCTCAGGTTTATCAGTGACTTGAATGAAAATACACTGCAGTGCGACAGCATTGGCCAATAATTAATGAATCTAGTTATTTTTATGGAGGAGTTATATTCTAACAGAAAACATGGATTTTCAGAAATTAAAGGATTTAAATTTTGAAAAAAAATTGAATATTCTCTGAGATTATGAAGTCATAAACTGGCCAGAACAAAATATGAAATTTATTGAGACTAAGGTCACAAAGTTACAAGAATAAAACTTGTTTTTTTTGTCATTGTTGGAGGCCATAACTATACCAGTGACATTTCTAATTCTACAATTCCATTTTATCTTCCTTCAGCCTTTTGTCTTTTTATAACAGTTTTCTCTTCAATTAACTACTTAAATCTCAATGAATATCTATGTACGAGTTTAGTCTGTATAACTTTATTCTCAGAAATAATAATAATAATAATAATAATAATAATAATAATAATAATAATAATAATAATAATAATAAATAATGTTAAGACTTTTTCTCTGAATATTACCCTCCTCGTCGGCTTAAAACCTGTCTTACCCATTCAAGCATTTTGTTATTATAGTCATTGTTGCAGAGGGAGAGAAGACGACAAATATGGGTTACATAGTGGTTACATAAATTACGGAGTTCTTTTTTTAACCTTTGTTCACTCAGAATAGGTTCACTTGGAGCAGTGATCTATTTTTCATGAACTCCATGATTCACACTCCCAGACTTAATACAGCACCTGAGCAGCTCTATTGGAGGTCTCCTGAGTCCTCTTCCCTCTTTTTTTTAAAAATCTCTAAGTCACATTTGCACTTTTAAGACCATAAAATTCATAGTTATAGCCTGGATTCACCTTGACAGTTAATTTTGTCCAAAAAACCAAGGCAGCCTGGTGGTTTAGGGATCAAAGGTTGCATGGTTTTCCCATATTGGTCTTAGTACTTGTTCCTTGTCATCGCTCGAGCCAGTCGTAAATAAAAGCATAAAAATGACCACAAAAAACAAAAAAAAACTCCCAACATTTTCACTGACTTCATACGTTCAGGATCTTCACTTCAATGTCTACTTTTGTGTATCTTTTCCCAGGAGAAAGAGGGAATCCAGTGGGAGGCAAAAGACGAAGAATTTGAGGATTTTGAGGAGGACAGCGAGGACAGAGTCATATCAGAGGTCAGCGTCGGGGTTCCAACCGGGGCGGACGAGGAAGACGACGATCACATGGAGTTCTGTCGGGTGTGTAAAGATGGAGGTGAACTGTTGTGCTGTGACACCTGCACATCCTCCTACCACATCCACTGTCTAAACCCACCTCTGCCAGAGATCCCCAACGGGGAGTGGCTGTGTCCACGCTGCACGGTTAGTGACTCCTCCGTTCTGGTTTCACTTTAACTGCTGTTTGTGTTTGATTCTGCATTTGTTTTATAGTCTATGTAGTTGACTTGTTATGTATGTTTTTGTATGTATGTTTATCTGGACTTCCTTGTTGATATACACATCCATGTTTGCCTTCAGTGTCCGCCAATCAAAGGACGTGTGCAGAAGATCCTCCACTGGCGATGGGGCGAGCCTCCTCCTCCCATTCCTGTTCCACCCGCTCCTGATGCCCCACCTGATGCCCCACCACCACCACCTATGAAAGGCAGAGCCGAGAGAGAGTTCTTTGTCAAGCTGACTGGGCAGTCCTACTGGCACTGTACCTGGATCACTGAGCTGCAGGTGAGACAGAGAAAAGATCAGGACAGGCATGACTGCAAAGAATGAGGAGGAGAGAAAGCTGTTTTTACATGTTTTGAGAGTGGATTTCTGCATTTAGAGATGTGTGACTGTACTGAAACAACAAAATGAGTGTTAATGTTCGCAGATGTCTCAGTTCTGTACTGTAAACCGTAATGCTGTTTGGGCTTAATAGGTCACTCTTGCTCTTAATCTGTTACAATTTGTGTCCAACATTTTTGAGGCCAGTAGATATGTATAAAATGCACAAAATTGCATAAAATAATGTATGTTTTTTCAGATTTTTCTCTTCGTTAGGCCTCTAAAAAACCTTCAAATGGAACAATCCATGAATGAAAATCAGTGTAGTCCACATTAAAGCTGTAACTTGGAATGAAGAACCACATGTTTATTTATTTAAATTAAATTGTGGGTCTCAGGAGCCAAAAGGATTGGGTGCTTCTGATTTAGTGCATCCTCAGCTGGCAAAAGAACTTTATTTGTCCTCTGTGCTTTCCTTTGTTGTAGAACCATTGAGTACTTCAGCTATTAGATGTAGTGCATTAGCCATTTGCTAGCGCTATTTTAGGTTTCACATAAAACTGTACCCATATCTTACTCTATTTAAATACCTCTAATAAATATTGGATGTATATTTAGCTAAGAGATAAACATAAGTGCAAAACAGAGCATCAGTTGAATATACAGATAAGTACTTTTGTTTATGATTAGCTGTCAGCTAGTATCTTACAAATGCTACATATTGCAAAACACTGTATAGAAATTCTGCCTAAAATGGAGAAAAGTTAGCTTCTGACCAACTTATTTCTTATCCCTTCAGCTGGAGATCTTCCACTCAGTGATGTACAGAAACTACCAGAGGAAGACGGACATGGATGAGCCTCCCAGCTTGGATTACGGCTCGGGTGCAGAGGATGAGAACGGAGTGGGAAAGAGTGAGAAGAGGAGGGCCAAAGACCCCCAGTATGCCATCCTGGAGGACAAATACTACAAATACGGCATTAAACCCGAGTGGATGATGATTCACCGCATCATCAACCACAGGTAAGGGGGCTGTGTGTATAAGCAATGCAAGGTGAAGGTTTCTGTACCGCTACTTACTGTACAGCATGTGTGTCCCTCTCAGTGTGGATAAGAAGGGGACATACCACTACTTGGTCAAGTGGAGGGATCTGACTTATGACCAGTGTACCTGGGAGAGGGATGACCTGGAGATCCCTGACTTTGGGATTTACAAGGCCAGCTACTGGAGACACAGGTAGGACCACGGAGAACATATTTCACCCCCACTGACATTATGATGAGAAAAGATCAAAGCACTTTTGATTATAAGAGGCAAGAACATGTTAAGTTGTATTCATTACAGCAAGTCGGTTGGTTATTTTTTGGTATTTTCACTGGATTAAAGTTTCATCATTCTCCTAAATACTCTACCTTTATGTATAGTCATATTTCTAATTGTTATTGATGAGCCAGATCTCACCTCTTAACATCTAGCCAGCTTGGTCTTTATGTACTAATAAGATTGTTGGTGTTAAACAGAGACAACATAATGAAGGAAGATCCGGATAAACCCAAGAAGATAAGGAGCAAGAACTCAGAGGGTGAAGAAGAGTCTCCTGCTTCACCGGTTACTGATGTGAGTTCACTGTGACTTCATTCAATATTGTAAAGTTTGATTTGTAGCTGCTGCCCGTCTGTGATTCTTTTGCCTGTCAAAACAGATTTAGATTCAGATTTAGGTTACGTTTTTTATGGTGTGTCTCAAACATTTTTAAAATCACATATATGTTGTACATCAGTATTCTCTCCATGTCCATATTTTATTTTTTTGTACAGTTTAAAGGTGACTGAATGTATTTTCATATATTTTACTGGAACTAATACTACCGATACATAAACCATTATTAACTCCTTCATGATGACAGCATAACAATAGTGTATTGTTTGAGAATATGATTAAGTTTCCTCTTTGTTTGCTCCTTTTGTCCCTCCAGCCTACGATAAAATACGAGGAGCAGCCAGACTTCGTCACATCAACTGGTGGTACTCTGCATCTGTACCAGCTGGAGGGTCTGAACTGGCTTCGGTTTTCCTGGGCTCAGGGCACTGACACCATCCTGGCAGATGAGATGGGTCTGGGCAAGACCATCCAGACCATCGTCTTTCTCTATTCACTTTTTAAAGAGGCACTGAACTTAATTAAAAATTTTGTCACGTCCCATCTCTTTTGAAATCTCACAACCTAACAAAATACTGACTTTTCTTTCTGTTCTCCTCAGGGTCACACTAAGGGTCCTTTCCTGGTCAGCGCTCCACTCTCCACCATCATCAACTGGGAGAGGGAGTTTGAGATGTGGGCACCCGACTTCTACGTGGTCACTTACACAGGAGACAAGGACAGCCGAGCCATCATCAGAGAAAACGAGTTCTCGTTTGACGACACGGCCGTCAAAGGAGGAAAGAAGGCCTTTAAACTGAGGGTAAGAAGGAGTTAATGAGAGGACATATGAATCACCATAACATGAACAAGCAACAACATTATATAAAATGACATCCGTTCATCCTTTGTCTGTTGTTTCTCTTCCTGCAGCGAGAGGCTCCAATTAAATTCCACGTTCTGCTGACCTCCTACGAGTTGGTGACCATCGACCAGACGGCGCTGAAATCCATCGACTGGGCGTGCTTAGTGGTGGATGAAGCTCACCGCCTTAAGAACAACCAGTCCAAGGTATTGTAGCTTGTTCACATGTCACTATTAATGCACTTCAGCTCTCTCTGGTGGACAAACTGTGCAACAACAACACTCTATTGCTTTCTTTGTTACATTTAATTCACTTAATACCAGATCAATTCATTTATTATTAACACTACTTTTTTGGCCGTCATGGGTACATATATTGAAAAAACAACAATAAACCTGTCAGACAATTCATCTGTCAGTCTGTCGACCAAGTGTACTATCGACCATATATGCAAACATCCCATACATCTCTGATGATAATAAAAACAACCATGTCAGCTGCACAAATGAGTATACTTGGGCTCCTATATACCTAGAATGTTACTATAATTAAATGTACAGTGACAACCTCATGTCATTGACTGTATTACAACTGACAGAACTTATTATAAGACATGTTATATTTGTTTTTCTGATCTAACACTGTCTTTTCCTGTCTTTTTTTCCAGTTTTTCAGGCGTCTCAATGACTACAAAATAGACCACAAGCTGCTGCTGACAGGAACTCCACTGCAGAACAACCTGGAAGAGCTGTTTCACCTGCTCAACTTCCTCACACCCAATCGCTTCAAGTAGGATATCTTTCATTCTAACGCACAGACTTAAGGACACAGTGAGCTTTCTGGATAGTCTTGGTAGCTAAAAATATTGATGTGACAGAGTTTTTCCCTTCTTTTCGTGTTTTATAGCATTTTTTGCACTCAAAAAGAGTTATTCCCTCCTACAGAAAGCACTTTTACCTTTGTGAAATGCCTTATTTTAGGCCCAGGCTGTTTCTCCAATATTTATTTAGGTAGCAATGCAATACATTTGCATAATGCCTGCCTAGTTGCTAGTTTGACATGCCCTCAAACAAAACGGGAGCCGTTTCTTGGCATTGTTTCCTCACTGGAGCTGCTTCTGCTGGGGCTATGTCTCTCTGATTATACTCCTAGATCTAAGGGTTAAAGTAAGTAGCCAGTCTTAACTTCCTTTCATCAGGCCAACTGACCAGTCAGAGCAGTGAGTTTTGCAGCAGGGGAGCTTTTAAAAGACAAGAGCCAAAACTGATTTCCAAAAGTATATGAAAAGATGTGGTGCAGCAATGTACGATTTGAGGAAAATAATGTGTTTTTTCACATTAAAGCATGTAAATATATTCCAGCAGACTCTAAAAACAAAATTATGAGCCTGTAAATGTGCAAAATATGGACTGTTTAAAAGTTATTTTTCTGCAGTCTAACAGTGTTACCTGTTACATTACCTATTTATGTGATAAAGACAGATTTTTACCAGTCCTTCACTCGTTGATTTCTCCCTGCAGTAACCTTGAAGGCTTTCTGGAAGAGTTTGCTGACATCTCCAAGGAGGACCAGATCAAGAAACTCCACGACCTGCTGGGTCCTCACATGCTGCGGAGGCTGAAGGCCGACGTCTTCAAGAACATGCCTGCCAAGACCGAGCTGATTGTCAGAGTGGAGCTGAGCCCTATGCAGAAGTACGTCACTGACAACATCAATATAGAATATTTAATAACTGCATCGACTGCCTTTTCTGCAGCAATCCAGGCAGATGCACAATTTCCAACTCTTACACACAAAGTTTTCTATGAAAACACTTAAGATAATGACCATAATTACTGGTTCAGTGGGAATCAAGAAGCCACACACTGAGCTAAAACCATTTTTTTGTGACAATTAATATGATTTAACGGGATTTATTGCTTCCTTATTACTTACCAGCAGCCATTCAGTTGATATATATTTTGTTTGCTTTCCTTAAATAATAAATCTAATATGTAATGTTGACATAGAAATTGAGACAACTCTTTAGCGATGGTAGGAGAAAACAAACTCTCCAGAGTGTTCGATCTTATCATACAAAACTGAATAATGGAGCGCATAGAGGAGAAACAGGAAAGAAGTTTGTCTTAATCTGGTTTGCTGGCCTTTATCTTATCATTTCTTTGTGTTTTTAAAAACAGGAAATACTACAAGCTAATTCTGACCAAGAACTTTGAGGCTCTGAACTCAAAAGGCGGAGGAAATCAGGTCTCCCTGCTCAACATCATGATGGACCTAAAGAAGTGCTGCAACCACCCCTACCTCTTCCCTGTCGCCTCCATGGTGAGAGCTCCTTCCACAGCCAAATCTATAGTGTTATAAAAAATGAAAATTAATTAATGCAACATAATTTGCTAATTTGCAAAACCTAAATGACTTATACTATGTTTAATTACACAGACAGTTCAAACTGGTCACTCTTCAGTTGATTTTCATCTCTTTCGAGGTGATTCGCTTTGATTTAAATGTGAATTGCAGGACAGCAGCACCTTGTGGTAATATGCTAGAGTGCATCTGCCTTATATCTGTGTTGTGAATAGTACTGTAAGTTGTGCAGTGTATGTATAAAGTAATAGTACCACAAAGCAGTATGAGGTTAAAAATATGTTCAGATGCAGTGGTTTGTTACTAAAAACCATCCACATTATTCAGTAATGTATGAAGATGCAGTCAGATAAATTCCGTCACGTCTTGCAGCACAAACTATTTCACCAGTGTTTACCTTGAGGCTTTATTTACTGTATTTGTAGGAAGCTCAGAAAACACCCAGCGGTGCTTATGAAGGATCGGCCCTGACTAAAGCCTCCGGGAAACTGATGCTGTTGCAGAAGATGCTGAGAAAACTGAAAGAGCAGGGTCACCGAGTGCTGGTCTTCTCACAGGTACAACATACAGCACGAATAAACACAGGCAAGCATATATATACTCACATACGCATACCAGATGGGCAGGTCCCTACACAGATGTTATATTCTTCGCATGACACCTCCAGAAGGCTCAGCAGCAGGCTGCGATTCCAGCTGTGTGGCTGAATGGGTAATCAAGTATAGATGAAAACATACACACATGGTCAATTTCTCTCTCTTTGTTCTTAGATGACTAAAATGCTGGACCTATTAGAAGATTTCCTCGACTACGAAGGTTACAAGTATGAGAGAATTGATGGAGGCATCACAGGAGCACTGAGGCAAGAGGCCATCGATCGCTTCAACGGTAAGATCCTGGACCATGTGCAGGAAGTTGACCTCAGATGAGCTTAGTTGAGGATGAGTAGGAGTCACATTGTCATACATGCCTCCTGTTGCCTTGAATCACAGTTAGATAAAGTGAAGAAGTAATTAAGATGCAGACATACTTTGTCAGAGAGACTTAGTCGATTAAACCAGCTTTCCAAAATACATGTCTGTAGAGGAGGTAGTACATTGCAATACAAAGTACTGCAGGAGTACTGTGTTAGCATTTTGGTTTTGGGCTTTCGTGTCAAAAAAAAAACCCTGTGAATTTTTTTTTTTTTTTTTTTTTTAAATACCACCAAGTTGGGCCGATCTGATTTCGGAGTGGTTAATGCACACATCACATGTGCACATATGAGCAGCAAATCCCAGCCGAGCATCATTTACTGCATTTCATTTCTCTGTTTTCTCTTATTTAACCCTTTTAAGCCTATTGTTGCAAAATCGCAACATACTACTTTCATTCAGACTGCAGCCGAAACAGCGTATCCATTCCCCCAATGCCGACTTGTGCATATTCAATATGTACCTCGGAACCTTTTGCAAGCACTGGTTTCTCGTAGGACTGGTCGGAGTGGGACCTAATTATTATATATCTGGTATTAGTATTATATATCTGTTTTATGTGTAATAGATAAATTAACAATCTCCACTTATTTTAGCATCAGCTGGAAACCAAAAACACGCAAAAGTTTTGAAAAAAAAATTTAATGGTAAATAAATTCAGGCATCAAGGGTTTAAAAAAAGGAAGAAAGTAACACCAAATTGATCCTGAGGGTTAGTTGTCTGTACTGTTCCTCTACAAATGATGTTGATTGGCTCAGATACTATGCTTGCTTTCATTAGGAATAGTCTGACTCATCGGATGAAGAGTTCAATTTTAAGTGTCCCACTACTGTTTTGCATTTTACAAAGCTTTGTCCTCCCTTTCAGCAACCTACATGCTAAAAATGGCATTTTTGCAGAAGATTTGGATCGTGCAATAAGCAGAATGGCAATGTTCAGCACTGGTACAGTGCTGTGGAGATAGGTCTGACTATGTAGGACTACACGTAGAATATCACTGTAATGTTTAAGCTTTTGTTGGCAATGAATGTCAATAAATTATATAGTATGAAAAATAGCCAAGAGCTGAGTGATGCATCTCCTGGAGCTGGTACAAATGCATTTGCTACTTTAGGTAACCGCCCATGTTAAAATGTAATGAAGCATTAGAGCCACAAAGGAAAACACAATAGGAATACCTAAATGTAGAAGCCTTTAAGTTCTGCAAACTCATTGTGCGCAGACAACTTTAATCTGAGTATGACTTTATTTAAAAGTGTTCCTGTTTTCTGATTGTGTTGCATTAACAATGAGAATAAATATTTAATTTGATGTTCTTTCTTCACACACATTGCACAGTAAAATAACATAAAAGTTTTTTTCCTATATTAAAAAGAGGACAATTAAGCTGTGTTTGTTAAAAAATGGATGAATAAAGACATCCTTAAAGAATCAGATATCTGAACTGAATGTATAATTAGAATAATTGAAATCTGCTATGAAGTGAAAGTTTAAAGTTAGAAATGCTTTGGTGCAGCAGGTGAACTATCAGCTAAGTCATTGGTATTCATCAGTCATCCTACAAATGCAACTCTTTTTATCATTTTCAGAGAAACTATTCCTATACCTAATGCTATATTGCTGCTCTCTTACACACTCTTTTTCCAGCTCCGGGTGCTTGTCAGTTTTGTTTCTTGCTCTCCACCCGAGCGGGAGGTTTAGGAATCAACTTGGCCACGGCAGACACCGTCGTCATCTTCGACTCTGACTGGAATCCTCACAACGACATTCAGGTGCTGTTCGACCAGCTGTTGTGAAAGGAAATTAATCCCCACATTATATCCTATTTTCTGAATCAAAACCTAATTCGACCCTCTCTACACAGGCATTCAGTCGAGCTCACCGTATCGGACAAGCCAATAAAGTGATGATTTATCGTTTTGTGACACGAGCCAGCGTGGAGGAGCGTATCACCCAGGTGGCCAAGAGAAAGATGATGCTAACTCACCTAGTAGTCCGGCCAGGTTTGGGATCCAAGGCTGGCTCCATGTCCAAGCAGGAGCTGGACGACATCCTGAAGTTTGGGACAGAAGAGCTCTTCAAGGACGAGGGAGAAGGTAACAGCAGTTGTGGTTCTATGTAGAAATTGCACAAAGCGGATATTTTTGTCAAATGAAATTAGGATTTTAACAAAAATATAACAATGATGGGCTTATGGTCAAAGCTTGTGTGAGACTATTCTAAAAGGGAAGGTTTGGCAGGCAATTCTTGTCCTGAAGGAAATTATATTGTCAAACACACTCACTTTAACATCTTGACAAGTTTGGCCTGAGTGCATGCTTGGCATATTCTGGTTTTATTGATGAAATAATTGGTTGACAAGAACAGATATTTTTGTTCAACTGGTCTGCAAGAACAAGACAAACCATTCCTACTTTTTAACATTTGGCAGGTATGAAGAACAGTGCAGGTGATAAAGTTGAGGACGAGGGCAGCGTCATCCACTACGATACCACTGCCATCGAGAGGCTGCTGGACCGAAGCCAAGACGCCACAGATGACTCGGACGTCCAGAACATGAACGAGTACCTCAGCTCCTTTAAAGTGGCCCAGTACATGGTCCGAGAGGAGGATAAGGTGAGAGACAGGGGAAAGAAAGGAGGACGTATTGTATTTTATGGTTAAAATGGCATTTGTAGAGATTTTCTAATAATTTATGTCCGTTGGATTTATAGAATTGTTAGTGGTGGGAGGGAGTGGGGATTTAATGCATAGTGTTCTCCACATATAGTCATGCACACAGGAAGGTTAAGGTCCCACTCAGCGCAATGAGGGAGAGTGTCCACTAGAGAGAGCATGAAAATAAAACTAGACGGAAAATAAAAATCTTAACTTTTGGTGGTTGGGAACCTCTGGTGCAGAAGACCGATTTACAAAGGATCCTTTTCCTGACCCCTTCAACTGAAAGTCAACTTTTTTTTAGATTGTTAACATGTCCATATGGTGCTCTTCATGTGCTGGAAGACATGTCATGAGCGAAGCTAGCACATAACACCATGACTGATTGTATCCCTCTTTAACCCTGTAGTGTACAATTTCCAAAACACAGATTCAGACTTCCGGGGTTTCATATATAAAAAACACAATCCATAGTTTCTTGAGGAAACAACAGTTTAGTGACATCCAAGACATTTTATGACAGGAAGGTGTTGTTTTCTTAGACTTGTAAATATGTGACTTTGATATACAGATGTAGGTTTTTAGGGATTAATAAAGAAACTGTACAATAATGTAGCCCGATTTTTGTTATATATGAGATATAACATCTTTACATCAAAGTTACAGTGAATATATATATATATATATATATATATATATATATATATATATATATATATTCTGCTATCATAACTGGTAACCACAGTTAATCAGATTCAGCTAGGTACTTTGGAGACATTACACAATTCTTTGCACATAAATCTGTGATGAGCTTGTCGCAGCAATAATGTGTTGCAGATGCAACTGTCATCCTGTCCATCTTTAAACATTGCTGCTTTTGTCTGCATGTCTCTAAGAAAAGCCCTTTACATTGCTGTCTTTTAACTGATCTCTGACTTAATCTTCTGCTACCTGTGTGTACGTATCTAATGCTGCAGATCGAGGAGATCGAGCGGGAGATCATCAAGCAGGAGGAGAACGTGGACCCAGATTATTGGGAGAAACTGTTGCGGCATCACTACGAGCAGCAACAAGAGGATCTGGCGAGCAAACTGGGTAAAGGCAAGAGGAACCGCAAGCCTGTCAACTACAACGACGCTGCACAGGAAGACCAAGGTAGGGACCGAGTTTGGACCTGGTGAGACTCAAGTAAGCTAAGGAAACTCCTCTGAACTGGTTCAAGTCAATGACGAGTCAGGAATAGGATCATCTCAGCAGTGAAACGGGAGCTTGAGCATCTTTTAGGAAGCTCGGTATTAAAAAATGAGTCCTTCTTTACATGAAGCTAAGAATATTTCCAATTTATTGTTAAGATTTATTATTTTAATCTTGTGATCCTAATATGGAATAGTAAGATTTTAGATGATATGTGTCCTGTTTGAGTTGATACTTGCACAGTGGACGTGAATGGGCCTGGCCTATTGACAGACCACCATGTGCTGTTTCAGAGTGGCATGCTGACATTTCAGATAACCAGTCCGAGTATTCAGTGGGCTCCGAGGAGGAGGACGAGGACTTTGATGATCGGCCAGAAGGTAAGGAGAGCTTTAAAAAAAAAAAAAAAAAAAAACGAGAGAAAGCGAAAAAGAGACATTAAACCGAGCAGAGCTGCTCATAAACAAATGAAAGACGTCTATTGTAAGACAGACTGTAAAGTCTGTGTTGAATTACGGTTTGAAATTGATTTAGTGCTTTCAGTCCCCTGGCAGACCTGAACAAGTTAGATTGCCAAAAATGCAAACCACCATCCACCTATTGCTTCAGAAATTTTGAAGAAAACGCTTCAAGCAAATCAGAAGTTTTTAATTCTCAGCTGATGTGTATCTACTGGCTATAAATTTTATAAGTACTCTTCAAGTCTGCAAAGTGTAAAAGAGCCAAAACAGTGTCTGTCTGTCTCCCCCTTCTTACAGTAAGTAATCCTCTACGTGTTCTTACATCCTTTCTGTTGCTGCCTCTATGCACAGGTCGAAGACAGTCACGTCGCCAGTTGAGGAACGAGAAGGATAAACCTCTGCCTCCTCTCCTGGCCAGAGTGGGAGGCAACCTTGAGGTCTGTACAGCTCTGGAAGCTGTCCTGCTTTCAGTTTGACCTTTTTAATTGGGATGTTACTGAAGTCTGTCATGTTTAATTTATGTTGAACTGGCAATTTCAGTTATTTTTCTTGCAATCTAACAAAAAATTATCTTAAATTGGAGATGGCAGCAAAGCCATTATATCTCCACCAGCTTTGAACCTTCCAAACTCATTTATCATCATGATAGTGGTGGACATGCTTATAATGGCCTGCATTGTTCACGCTGGGACTCAGAGTTTATTTTAGCAATATCAGGCGGTCGGACTTATCCAGAAAAGGCCTTGGGACGTTTGAGAAATACAGATGTCTGGAGGAGGATAAAAAAGTTTCGTCATTTGGGTATTTTTATTTAAGATCCACCAGAATAATAATAATACACAGATATATTAGACTGACTGGTATTAAAGCCACGGTTCAGACAGCAGCAGCTTCACATACAAAGATCCATGGTATCCTGTAATTTCCTTCAATAGGTGCTGGGCTTCAACACACGCCAGCGCAAAGCCTTCCTGAATGCGGTGATGCGCTGGGGGATGCCATCTCAGGACGCTTTCTCCTCTCAGTGGCTTGTTCGAGACCTCAGGGGCAAGACCGAGAAAGAATTCAAGTAAGTAACAAAGAGTCTTTTTAGGAAAGCTGAAACTTCCTTCAAGCTCACTTTAATCATCCCTTCCTGACCTCTTCTTCTTTGCCAGAGCTTATGTGTCTCTCTTTATGCGTCACCTGTGCGAGCCGGTTGCTGACGGGGCCGAGACGTTCGCCGACGGTGTCCCAAGAGAGGGCTTGTGTCGCCAGCCGGTCCTCACACGTATCGGTGTCATGTCGCTCGTCAAGAAGAAGGTCAGACCAAAGCTGTTGGAAGTTGTAATCCTTAAAGAGCATGTAGTATGCACATTTACAAGTGTTTTAGGGGTCTACTAGAATATGTTTGCACGCTCCCGCATGAAAGTCCTAGTTTGCTCTGATTGCTTATCTGGCCCAATGGCAACATTGGTTATGTACTGTAATCAAAGATCTCTCAAACAGAGAGTTGTAGCTCTAACAGAAGTAGCTAACGTAGAAAAACCTAGATTTTAAAAGCGTTTCAGGCAGGTAAGGAGCAGAGTTTTCTGTGGAAGAGAACAACTTATTTTGGCCTTTTACATGCACAAAACGGCTATAACAGACTAAAGTAAAGGCAATAACCAAAATGGTTTTAGGTTTTAGTCATATATGTTAACACCAAGTGTGATTTAATATTCCAGAAAGCACTTCTTGAGCAGCTAATTTGTCAAAAATACAGCAGAAGAGAAACAATTGAGTCCAAACAAACTGTTTTAAAGAAGTCGGTCAGTAATGAGGTACAAGCTCAATTTCAGTTGTTTACCTCCCAACCGCAAGCTCCCATTAAGTTGCTCACCTTGCTGAGAAGTTGTGCAGCTCATTGCTCTGAGACTGCTCTGGCAGCAGCAGGAAATGTTCAGTTTGGATTTGCAGTAAAGTAATTCATCTCTTATACAGCTGTGGGACTAGGAACAGTAAACTCTGAGGCAGATATCAATGAGATAAAATCACATAGTGGCAGTGTGTCAATAGAACTAAAGTTAGGGAATTTAATTCATTGTGAATTCATTCTACTAACACTGAAGTCTACAGAGAATTAAATACAAGTGTAAATACACTGAGTGCCTATTGCAGAAAAAAAATCCAGCCATAAAAGAAATGTAAAAATAAAAACTTTGTTAAAGATCATAGGGATTGTAATGGTAACACGGTGCCTCCATATCAACATGTGTTTACATGTCTCTGTGAAGTAGTAAATCATCTTGTAGTAAATAAAATATGTGAGTTCTATTTGTGGCGAAGAAATCTGCCATGACATCTTGAAAGATGTTTTCATTGCTCTCCTACTTTCGGTTTGTCCGTTTATTTTACTTTGTCCAAACATCTTCAATCCAGCTTTCAGTTCAACTTGTTTAAACCTGCACACATCCTGATCTGCTAACTGTGCCACAGGGAATGTGTGATATATTGCCAGACAAGCAGGGCATGTGGGTGGTGTGTTTAAATGAGGTGGCATTAGGTAAAGTGAGTGCCTGCCAAAAGTGTTTCATGTTTCTGTTCAGATCCAGGAGTTTGAACACATCAACGGTCGGTGGAGTCTTCCAGAGCTGAAACCTGAGGTGAACATAGACAAGTCCTCCTCCAGGGCCTCCTCTCCTGCTGTGAAGACCGCCACTCCCACTCCTGATGCCAGCTATAACAACACACCGTGCACCTCCAAGCCAGGTAAACAACAACGCACACACCCGAACCAGCAGGGGGCACTCCACGTAAAGGGCACCAATAAAGATGGATTCCAGCAACTGTAATGTACATATATGTCTGTTGGTGTGAACACATGCAGCAACCCCTGCACCATCAGAGAAGTTGGAAAAGAACGGGAAGGAGGTAGAGAAGGAGGAGGACAAGGAGGAGGCTGAGGCCACATTGGAAAAAGAGAAAGCGAAGGAGAAGGATGAAGGGAAGGAGGTAGAGGGCAACAAGACGGGAGACCCTGAAGAGGTGGGACATGGTGCTTAAAACACAACAGATTTCACAGCTTTTCTGTAGTTCTGAGTCACCACTTAGAGTGTGTATGAATTACATCAAATATATATT
This sequence comes from Amphiprion ocellaris, assembly GCF_022539595.1. Lineage (NCBI taxonomy): Eukaryota > Metazoa > Chordata > Actinopteri > Pomacentridae > Amphiprion > Amphiprion ocellaris. The sequence goes on from NC_072788.1 coordinate 15,524,667, forward strand.
TTTATTCTTCATATGTATTTGCTTTTGCATCTCTGCAAAACCTTGACATTTAAAGATTTTACTAATAAGACATACACTGTTTACAAAGCTTTCAGCCCTCTTTTCTATCAGAATAGCATTTGTTTGGGTGCATTTTACAACAAATTACATGCTTTTTTTTATTATTTTCAACAATTTCCCAAGACATTTAACAATTTCTGTATGTTTTTTCCATCCTTTCATGCAACCACTGGCTTCTGCACTCTGTCACACTTTAATTAAAAATCCAAAACTGCCTTGCAAATGTTGCGGTTTTGAAATAATGTGTACATTCAATGTAATTAGAGTGGCATTTTTGTAGTGTGAAAATCAGTTTAAAGTTGTGGCTGCCTGGAAGTTGAGAAAACAAAACTATTACAGCATGTGCTCTAACACGGTCATTCCAAATGTGAAGTACATGAAATGAATTTTAAAAAGGCCTCAGTATACAAGCACTTACAAGCACTTATACAATTAGTCTGAAACTGAATAAACTGTGGTCCCACAAATCTGATTTTATCAGTTCTGTAAAAATTGACATTTGAAAATTCTATGATTTAACAACAAGTCAAATTTGTTACTGACAGAATATTGTCTTCTTCACAGCTTTCTTCCTCAACAAAAGAAACATTACAAAATGCGGCTCCTGACGGCAAAGAAGAGAGTGACCCAAAGGACGACGAGAAGAAAGAAACAACTGATGCTCCAGCTGCCACAGCAGAAGAGAAAAAAGAGGAGAGTAAAGAGGAGACAAAACACACATCTAAGCAAGACACTGATGTCAAAGAGGAGAAATCAGGTAATAAGAAAAACAAGGGAAGCAAAGTTGATAAGCCCATAAGGGAAGCTGCATTTTTGTTGTGTTGTGAGATAAAGTCTAACATGCACAAACAAGAATTTAGAGCATGATTTCCCACCGCAGGTTTATCTAACTCTGTTTTGTTGTTTGCAGAAGGAGAGAAGGCAGGGGAGGAGAAAGAAAAACGGGAGGAAACACCAACAACCACAGAAGCAACAGATGTCAAAGATAAGGCTGAGGTGGCTGATTTGAAGAAAGGTGTGTGTCACTCTACTGGTCTTATTATCTGTTAGACCTGTGACTGTATGTTGCCATTAAAACAAATGTCTGAGAGTTAACACATTTGTTGTCTTTGGTAATAACAGAAGAGGTCAAGGGTGAAAAGGATGTTGTGAAAGAAGTCAAAGCAGCGAAGGAGGAGGCTCCAAGGGGTAACGGGAAGCCTCCGATTGAGCGACCTCGCTTCATGTTCAACATCGCAGATGGCGGCTTCACTGGTTAGTACTGATTTAGCTGCAGCTGATGTGGAACAGACTCCGATTGGTAAAAACATATGGTAGCAACTTCATTTATCTCTTTCAACAGCTACAGACTTTGTTAAACATTTTGAAGTGAACAGCTGCAGTTCAGTTCATCAAAAAGAGAATTTCCTTGCAGGCATGCATAAAATTCTTTATTAATGATTAATCTACTAAAAATAAAGAGCAGCTCTGAATATTTCAAAACCCACAAGTAGTGCATGTATTCATCAAAACTGACCCACTTAAGGATGACACAGCACTGAAGAGCTATTTTTTTTTTTTTTTTTTTAGCATTCCCGTGTAGACATGTGGTTTGGGATGATTTGCACACAATGCACAGTGGTAGTGAGAAAAGAGAACTAAGTATGAGGCAACTTACTTGTAAAGATGTGGTCACATTAGTCTTCCGTTATAGGAAATTTCATAGGAAATGCCACAAAAAATATAATGTAACGTCATGCTTCCGGTGATCAATATTAAGGTGATGGACAAGTTTTATTTTAGCAAACACTTTCCTCTTTGCTCTGAATCTTCAACAGGACACTTCAGATATATCCTTTAAAGTTAAAACTGCTATCCTCTAATATACGATTGGATGTAATAGACATGGGCAGCGCAAATTTATTTTGTATTTTAATATTTCAAGAAAAGACTGCAAATATCAGCTGTATATTGTAAAAAATATTCTTTCCATTTCTAAGGCTGACAAGATTAGATTTATTTCTAAGCAATGAAGAGAGAAAGGTGTAAGGGTTAAATTAACTTAATAAGCCGACCAAAATGGTACTAAGTAGTCCAAATAACATAAAATTTACTCGTAAAATCAACCAGCAAAACATTCCTCTTGCTTTCCAGTGCATCTGTACAAAAGCAGCAGTCAGCTAAAATTATCTCCACCTTGATCACAGACCCAGAAAAGCTGTGGGTGTGTTGTGGAAAACACCTGCAGCCAGGTTTCAGCTAAGCTAAGCACTTTGAGACCAAGCTAATTTCTGCCTTGTGCTGGCTTCACCCCCGCAGAGCTGCACACACTCTGGCAGAACGAGGAGCGGGCTGCCATCTCCTCGGGGAAGATGAACGAGATCTGGCACCGCCGACACGACTTCTGGCTGCTGGCGGGAATCGTGATGTATCCTTGACAGCAGTTGCCCGGGCGATGACCCTGGTGTGTTTATTTTTCTATTGGCCGGCAGAAGCCCAGCGTAATAAGTCAACAAGCCAGCCAGAGCTCAGTAAACAGCGAGCCGTGTCTGTTGGAAGCTGATGTAGTGGGTCATTTAGTTCACGTTGTTCTCTCTATTATGGTAATTAAGGCCATGCTGCATTCACATAAAACTGTGTTTTCATTAATCTGCAAGCTTATGGTGAGGCTGAGATAGGCCGGAATAAAAGGGAGACTGCTTTAGAAGCTGCATGAAATCTGTTTTGTGCTAAAAACAAAAAACAAAAATCCAGTTTTGCATTTTAATAAGAAAATTGCCTTGACTACCACTCCCATATTTTGTTGCTTGTCAGTTTTGCCTTTCTGTTTCTGAATATATGAAGTAATAACAGTATGTCTGTAAGTGAAGTACAGAGCAGCTGCTAGGGGGATTTTGTTACCTTCAGATAGAGCCAGGCTACCTGTTTCTTTGTTTCCAGTCTTTATGCTAGTATTTCAGTTAAGCTAACAAGCTGCCAATTTTAACTTTATGCTATATGGGCAGTTATGAGAGCAATAAACCTCTCCATTTGATTTGTGCTGGGACTGAAAATAAGCATTACTCCTAAAATGTCAAACTCCTCCTCAGCGTTTAATTTAGCATCGCATAAAGACAGAAAAAAAGGTTTTAAAATATGGCTGCAATATCTACCAAAGCCCAGCAATAAACATTATTTGTTTAATCCATAAAACTTGATTAAAATATAGGTGGGTTCAGCAGGAGCTACCAGGAGTCCTGTTATCACAATGAAGTTGTGTAGTTTGGTATCATCTGTGTATGTCTGTAACTCTGTATCAAGATCTATTTCAAAGATCATGCTTCATGTACCATAACTGCACATCCTGCTTAGTTAAGAAGTTGTAATCGTACTGCATGTCACCTTTTATAACCTTTATATTGTTATTTCTCAATTTGTACACTTATCAAAAAATGAGGCAGCAATTGTTGAACTTTGAAAGTGTGATTAGGCACATTTTTCAACTTTAGATAGAGTTAGGCTCTGTGTTTCCACCTTGTTCTGGTGTTTATGCTAAGCTAAGCCAACGATCTTTTGAATCCAAGTCTAAACTCAGCAGACAAGACAGTGGTGTTTATCCGTATGTCCATCTCCTGGTAAGATAGTGAAATAGCACATTCCAACTGTTTTGATTTTACCAGGATCCCTCCCTGTTGAGTTTCAGTACAATGCTGTATTTATTCTATTGGGCAGATTTGATGGTCTACACTGTGCAGCTTCATACCATCTCCCAGACAAAACATGTTTCATGACCCTGAATCCCTGTACCAGTCATGGCTATGCTCGATGGCAGGACATTCAGAATGATCCCCAGTTCGCCATCGTCAACGAGCCTTTCAAGTCGCAGGCGAATAAAGGCAACTTCCTGGAGATGAAGAACAAGTTCCTGGCTCGACGCTTCAAGGTAAGACGGGACGCCGCTACACCTTCATTTCGACATCCTAAAGCTACTTTTTTTCGTTTTCAGTGTGCTGATACATTGAAATTAGAAAATAACCCAATATTCTTAAATGGCAAATAGAAACTTTGCCTAAATGGAATTGCCTTTAATTTGGTAGCAACTATGACCAACTTTGGGTACTTTACAGTTGTAAGTTCTTTTGTGCTATGGACTGGATGGTTTTGGTTGCTATATAAAACTCTTGAGGTTCAGCGTCTTCGATCACCTGACTTGTTTGATGGTCGGATGACAGATGCCCCTAGACCCACATATTAGCCCAATGGTATTGCTGACGGCTGCATTTCTGGAAGAGCTCTCATCCTGTTTTTGAGCGGCTCACATGTTTCAGATCCTGCCCTCAACATCCTCATTTACTCTATTGCTTTCTTTGTCTCGTTTCTGTCGATGTTTCTCGTTACGTTTCTTGCTAAATCATTGGAGGTTTTGATAAATGTGGCATCTGTAAAGAATTCTATCTCAGCAATTTCTGTTTAACATGTTTTAGTAGTAATTGGCTGTGTACCATGACAACCTCTTTTGCAACACGTTTACCACAAGTAACTCCTTTTTCCACGGCACACATCAAACAGAAATACTGTTTAGAGCTATGTTTCTCATGAAATGCTTGTGTTACCGTTACTATGCCAACTAAGACACTGATTATAGAAAAATATTAGAAAAAGACAGAGATGATTGAGGCAATTTTCAGAAGAAATAAGAGAAGATGGCAAAAAGAGGGAATTACTAGAGCTTTTTTTTTATAATATTCAGTTCTTGTAGAAAAAGGAGACATTTTCTACATTTGTGCTCAAATGAAAGGGAGCCACATTTGTTTTTTAGTTTCCCTTTGATTTGAGATTGGTTTATTAAGTGTACTGATTTTATAAGAACATACAGGTAGTTTATGCTAACAGATTTATTGAGAGTATTTTTTCATTGAATGCATGGCTTTTTATCTAATTATTGCAATCAGTGGCTTCAGCTGCACACTGTCACAGCTACCAGTGAATTCAGCTGTGCAGGGGAGGAGCTTAAGTTTTATTAAGTCTGTGGAACTCATTCTCTGAGGAGCTTTGTGCAGGCTGAACTGTTAGTTTGATGTATTTGTGCAGGAGCACATGCAGAAGAAACACGAGAACTATAAGTCTTATTTTTAACCTGCCATAGTTTTTCCTTTCACATAATTTTCAGCCATGATATAGTATTCTTGCTCTGCCTGGACAAGATTTGCACGAATATACAGTCTCTGTATTTTATTAGAATAAATCAAGCTCATGAGATGAAAAATATTTGATACTCCCTTGTTTGATGCCCCTTATATTCATTGTATTTGTCCAAATGAAACACCCCTGCTACATATTGGTTGCTCTCTGTTCTCAGAAAGCAGCTTGTCAGATATCAGGACATAAATTAAAGCATGTAATGTGTTGACACTGGAAAAATGACAAAATGAAAACACATACTGAAAGTTAATGTAAGATATACCTAACAAAACTGATGTTGGATTTTGCCTTTAATGCAGTGCATAGAACAATAGAGTAGTTACTTGCAGCTGCTACAAATTCGAACCATTTGCAGGTATTGAGACAGGCTGGAGATCATCTGTTTCTTGTACCCTTGTTTCAGAAGTTTATTTTTCAAATCATATTGCTCAAAATAAATCTTCACGTAACAGTGATGTTAAACGTTGGCTTTGGAAGGTGCAATCATAGCTTATGTGGAGCAAAAAAGAAAGAACCACAACAAAGACAGAAAAGAAAAAATGGAAGTTAACGCATCAAAAATACAATTATGTTTTACCATTTAACTTTGTAAGTCCATTCTGTTTTATGAATCATTGATGACTTTAGCGAACCTTTGTGAATGCAAAATAGGCCACCAAAATCGATTCACAATGAAATGCTTATAGGGTTTCTAGACTGAGATCACTTTATGAGACATGACAAAAGAGAGTTGCAAACATAAACTGTATTTGAGGATGAGATGGAGTCATTTGCCTTCATTCCAAAACAAACAATATTCCCGCTCAGCTGTTCATGCGACTAATCCAATACTACTAATCCACCAATTTCCTTCTTTACATGCAAATGTTCATATTCCAGTTTCTTACTGTTTAACATGGGTATCTTCTTCCTTCTGACCAGAAATGTGGGCTTTTTTTTCGGCATGTCTCTGTACCCCAGCCTTGTAAACTGTTGGATAATTGGTTGCTTACTGTAAACAGCCAAGAGACTGTGTAAAAAAAAAACTGCAGTAAAACCTCCAAATGAGACAAATATTCCAAATGTGCTGTGTACATGTCTGAAGAGTCTTCTGAAGACATGACTAATATGGAAAATACCTTGTATGGAACATCAGAACAGAATATGCTTTTTTACATGACCTCTGTTTATTTCGGAATATTGTCATATCAGAAATGTAGTACTTGTATACCAACAACATGCAGTATTAGATTGGAATGCTGCATAGCACTGCATGGCAAATAGAATTATGCTGTTTTGTGACATAATACCAGTACTAGAAGACATATTTTCAAAACAGCACTGTCATTTTGGAAGCCAGTGTGCAGAAATGCCCATATCATACGGTCCAGTGCAGAATCAGTCATTTCTTTTTTTGGGGGGGGGCCTCCAGTATGTTTAATTTCGGGCTGCACAGTGGCGAGGTGGTTAGCGCGTTTGCCTTGCAGCTAGAAGATCCCCGATTCATGTCCTGGTCTGGGCCTGGGATCGTTCTGCATGGAGTTTGCATGTTCTCCCTGTGTGTGCGTGGATTTTCTCCGAGTATTTCAGCTTCCTCACACAGTCCAAAACATGCTGAGGTTAATTGGTGATTCTAAATTGTCCGTAGGTGTGAATGTGATTGGTTGTTTGTCTCTATATGTAGCCCTGTGATAGACTGGTGACCTGTCCAGGGTGTCCCCTGTCTTCACCCTAAGTCAGCTGGGATAGACTCCAACCCCCCCATGACCCTAATGAGGATTAAGCGGTGTATAGATAAGGGATGGATGGATATGTTTAATCTTTTCCAACAGATCAGTTCACCTTCTAAATGTTATGCATTGCTGGATTTTTATTGATTCTTTAACTTTTTACAGCCTCATTTTATTTTATTGATCTGAACTTTCCTTTGTAAAGCAGTAAGTAACAGTTCTGAAAAGTGCAGTATATGTTACTGTTATTATAGTCAAGTAGAATATGAAATAGTCAGTGTACTAATTTTAGTGCCTCTTTCCCTACCACTGTCCTCCAGCTGTTGGAGCAGGCGCTGGTTATAGAGGAGCAGTTGCGGCGGGCAGCTTACCTAAACATGACCCAGGACCCGAGCCACCCGGCCATGGCGCTCAACGCTCGCTTTGCAGAGGTGGAGTGTCTGGCGGAGTCGCACCAGCACCTCAGCAAGGAGTCTCTGGCAGGCAACAAGCCAGCCAACGCTGTCCTGCACAAAGGTCAGTTGGGATGTGATGACACCAATAATTCTGGTGAAACTGTCTCGTTGTTGTATAGTAAATAAATCAACAAAAACAAATGTGCCCGCATTGGATATGGAAACAACTTTTGTGTCTATGAAAAATACATGCAGAGAAGCTGAGAAAGCAAACTTGGGCAGACAGATTTAGAGAAAGTGGGGGAGATTGGCAGACAGATAATAACAGGCGCACAGTGAAAAAGATCCACATCAACATATCTCACCGCAGCTGTTGTGCAATCTTTGTTGCTGCATTGACCATATCGCTCCGCCTGGAGCTGTATTCAGAAACGCCAAGCAGATAAGCTTACACTATGTTAAGTGATAGCTCCAAACATTTCCTCATCGGGTCCCTAGCAAGTCTGCCCATGTTTATATCATGCTGTCGAAAGAATAACATGCTGAGCACACTGTTCTTGTTCTCATCTTGTATGTCTGCACGTAGCATTTTTATCAAACTACAAATGACTCTGATAGTCTGTGGTCGGTGATTAATTCCATGTAGGGATGTGATGACGGAGAGGTCAGATAATAAAGGATGGGAACTGTAATCTGTTACAAAAACAGTGTCAGAAATGAGCTATTTCTCAACATTTTGTCAAATAAAAGCAACAAATCTATAAAAAAATAGGCTGCTTACACAGACTATAGTGTTCAGACTCTGTAAGTTATATTCGAACTTCATAGTTATCACCAAACTTAGAGGCAGTCAAATGAGAAAATACTACATGTATGTGAAATACCTTCGATAGAGCAGATTTGAGAACAAAATCAAATGTTTAATAAAAGGTCCAAAAATAAGCTGGAAATAAAGGCTAAAAGAGTGAAGCGCTTATTCTTTCCTCCAGTTGTTCATGTTGTTTGTTGTTGTCATTGCAGTGTTGAACCAGCTGGAGGAGCTGCTGAGTGACATGAAGGCCGACGTAACTCGGCTACCGGCCACGCTGTCCAGAGTCCCACCCATCGCCGCCCGGCTGCAAATGTCCGAGAGGAGCATCCTCAGTCGACTGGCCAGCAAGGGCACGGAAACGCACACGCCCCCGGTCAGCATTCTGCTCTGAAACACAACGCACTCACAACCACACACTCACACACACACCCTTAATCGCACCTACAAACAGAAACACAAGTTCAAACCTGCTCGAGCTGCCTGTGCACTGTGTAAAAGTAATAGATGGAGGGCATCCAGTGAAAATGCAGAGCCTATTATCTTGTCACCCACCTGTGCCTTTTCACTCCCCAGCTGCTTAGTCAGCATATTTTTTTGTCGGCTTACATAACTCAAAAATGGTTCATTTGATTTTCCTTATTCTTACATCTTCCATTTTTTTTCCACTCTGCCTGTGCGTTATTCCTTTTTTTAATGCAGCCCATACCTCCGGGACCCTACGCCACCCCTCAGAACTATGGAGCTCCCTTCACCCCTGCACCCCCGAGCGCCCTACACCTGGGAGGGGCCAACTACAGTCAGATGCCGCCCGGATCCTTCATATCAGGTCAGTGTTTGAAGCTCCAGTGACACTGACATCCTTTTGTTCCTCTAAATGATGGTGTAGTCAGGAGCTGGAACGCATATTTGGTGTAAAGCACCAAGGGAATGAGATAGACAGTGTGTGGAAAAAAAGTGCTTTGACATTTAAGCTACTTGAGTGCAGTATAAGAGGAATTTGGGAAGTAGTAAGGCAGTAAAAATGCTCTGTCACTGAGCCATGGAAAATGCACATTTGTGGACGTGTGAGGGAAAAAACAGGTGAGTGAGTTCTAAACAGTAATAATAAACATCAGAAGGTATTAGAGCTTCGATAATTATAGTATTCAAGATAATTTACAGAGGAAGAATACCTGTTTGTTTGATCTGGTTGACACTTGGCAAGCTGATGATTTAAGCTAGATTTATGCCTCTTTGCCAATGTGTTTTTGCAATCTCACTGTAGCTGCCTCTGGCACATTAACTGATTTATATCTCAGCATAGAATTAAAGGTAGCGATTGTCATAACACAACTGCAACAGCAGCTCATTTAGGAAATGTTGCAAATTAATTCTGTACCTAAAGAGGTCCTGTTTATGTTCTTTACTTCTTGCTTGCTGATAATGGGCAAAGGTAGAAATGGCTTTGCTAGCTCAAGCACAAACTTCAGATTTGTCAAAATAATCTTGTTTAAAGCTGGAGTGTAGGACTTTTACATATACGTGAATGTGTGTTACATCCAAGCCCTTGACGGCTGAGTTCACACAATGCTGATTAATCCTGTCAGCTCCAGGTAAATCTCTGTATTTTGCAGTATATTGCAGTCTTAAATCTGGTGTCTGTGACAACACTGGCTTACGGATTGTAAAGTGTTTATATGTTCACCAGCAATGATTGGTTAGCCAGAGCTGAAGCGTGGAGCAATGACAGTGGCGAAGAAAAGACAGGGCTACAGCTGTGGATGCATATTGGGTGGGACCAGCAGCAACTAGGAGCAAAAACCCAGAAAGAGTTGATGGTGTTTGTGTAATTGAACTCACTTTCAGAAGGGGGAGACAAAAGTCATGTGCTGCAGGTTTAAAAAAAGTTGTGTAATGTCTTTTTATGGGTCTGCGTCAGAATTTGTCACGTCTGAAAAAAGAACCTCAGTGATGTCATCAGGGTTATCTCTGCTTGGTCTTCAGATTACTCATTTATGAATGGGAAGCATTGCATTACAAACTGGGGTATCTGAAACTGGCAGGCATTTACCAGGCAGGAAGATGTGATGACAAAATGTTGAGTTGCATCATGGGAAATGTAGGAGGTTTATGCAGCTGGAGCTTAAAGTCAGGATATTTTGGCCTCTGCTGCAGGAATTTTGACCCTTCTGATCTTAACGTATTTTATGCAAGGCTCCAGTCTTTGTGGAGGTGCAAAAATAGGTTGCCTTAGCGCTCCTTTAAATGTCCCGAATTGTGAAAATTAGTTTTTATTGTATCGTGTGGTTGTAGACCTGGAAGTGTAAAGTAAAAGCTGTTATGGTTTGAAGAGGTTTATTTTTACCATTCCTCAATCCTCCCCACAACAAGGTAGCCTTCCAGCTTCATAAATGTAAGAAATTTTCTCAGTTGCAACATTTCAAATGAAGAACCAACTGTCTACCTCAAACCTGTATTATCCTGCCCTCTTACTGCCAGCTACCTGTGAGGTGAGCCGCTCCAAACAGCTGCCTCACAGTCTGCCAGATTTCTTTACTTTTTAGAGCTGCTTCTTCTAACTCCAAAATGTCTCAGTCATGAGCAAAGCATGTCATGTGTTCTGCTGATGCATGCAAGAGTCTTCATGTACTCCCAGCACCAACTGGAGACACTGTGGATTACTTCTATTGTTGATGCCAATCTCTCAGGTTAGCACAATGCACAGCTAATATTACCATAAATTTGATGGTATGCCCACCGGTCAGAGCTGTGTGGAAATTGTAATGCTGATGGGCGAGATGGTGGACACTTTGAACGACTTTATAATCAATAGACAAGGCTTGGCTGGGTTACTGTGTCTTCATGTCACCTGTTGGGGATTCAGTACAACCAAAACTCCGCCAGTGTTTACATCTGCTTGCTTCTCTTCTGACTCTTTGCTCACATATATTGTACTTTTATAAAGCTGCTTTCCAAAACTACATGTTGACCAACAGTCACTTCAAGCTGCGGCTCTGCAGCGCTATAATACGTGTTTTATTACCGAAACGTCGTCTGACAAATTCATCATATATATGAGCTAAAAACAACAGCTGTGCTGTGAATATGGCAATATTTCCATGTAAAAGCAGAGAAATTTAGAAGTGATACAAAGTCCTGGTCTCTGTCATGCAGTCAATCACAGATGCAGAGAGAGTCTTCTTCCTTAAGGGGGTGGGGACAGCAGCCACTCAGCTGCATTTAAAGCAGGTGACACTTAAACAGTTTTACACCAAAACTTCTTTACTTTTTCACAAAATAGAATTTTTTCATCCTTACTGAAAAGGACAAGATAATGGCCCATTTGTTTGAAGTTGCTCCATGTTGTGTTTTTCAACTATCTCCTCTGGCATCAGAAACCTGATGTGAGAAAACAGAAGCACACAATCTCACCCGTCACATTCTTGTGATCTATACGTTTCATCTCTGTAGCCTCCAGTATAATTAAATATTTAAGACGGCTCCAGCAGATTTAACCAGTCTCCACAACACCCCGATGGAGAAGCACATATCCGGCTTTAGAGATCAGGACTTGATTACTTGGCAACTTCCACTTATGATGGGCAAAACCAGTCCAGAGTGGTGCTCCTATTTTTAAAGATATCATCGGAGGAATTCCATCTTTATATGGTTATGTTGTTGTGGAAAAACATTCAGCAAAGAAAATGGAAAAACATGTTCAGGCTTCATGAAAATGACTGTCTCTGGGAAATGGGTATTTTAGGATTTCTGTGCACTGTACTTAGTTTTGTGATCAAAAACAGCATTATTTAGGTCTTAAATTTCAATATAATCCTTAAATGAGTGGCACAAAGGACTAACGGTTGACTTCTAAAGCTGCATTGTTTTAAGCACTTTGAATAGACACTTCATCTCCCTGAGCAGCTGAAGTTGTGAAACCTTAAAATCCAGAAAGGAGTTCATATCGGAAAAAGACATCTGCAGCAGAGTTTGTGATGTGGCTGCCAGATAGACACCTGAAATAGACATTACCAAAATCAAACACAAACGTGCTGCGCTGCTATATTAAGGCATTTTCATCTCTTAACATGTCTAACCTCAAAACCCCAATACTCTGCTCAGCAGTTACAGGATCTAATGACATTGTGAAATAGTCTGGAGTGCTATCAGACCTGTCCGAGGAGTGTTTTCTTTTTCAGGCATGTTTGTTTTTTCTTGTGAAGTCCTACTGAGAATCTCATTACTTATTGAGTTAATCTTTGAAATTAAAAATTTAAAGGGAAAAAAAAAATCTGTTTTGTTTTGGCCTCTTGTCCCTCTTCTCTCGTCTGTAGTCTGTCAGAGCTCACTGGCAGTTTGTGAATTTATTTTCTCATCATTAGTTTGGTAACAGCATATGCTCTCCAGACGTACTCTCTGCTCTGCATGTGTATTCCTGTTCGGAGATGTTTAGATAGCAGAGATGTGGCAGAGATAACTAGTAAAACCTGATATTCCCCAATAGCTTTGCCCTAAAACCACAACACCCAGCTCCCTCAGTGCTGCGCCTGCCTCTCGCTCGGTGTATCTTGATTTTTGTAATTGTAGACTGAAACATCTGTCAAAAGCATTGCATTTTCGAGAGCCAGGGCCTATCTCTGAAAATGTCATTATGCTCCGTCTGTCTGAGTGTGGCCATGCCAAGAAAACATTCGGACTTTGTACCAAGGTATTTTGAGAGGGACTGAAACCGCAGCAGTTTGGTTGTGTAAACGTTGTGTTGTGACTTGTGAACTGGCAGAGGGCTGGGCCGAGCGCCGGCTGTTCAGAAATAGTTGCGCGTGAGTTGTGTTCCTCCGTGGGTTTTGCTCACCGGAGCCTCACAGGAGGCAGCTGAGTTGAGCCATGTGCAGTCTACATACTCTGGCAGGGCACAAGCATGCAGCAAATGAGACCACATTTACGGTCTTGATTGGGGTCGTGCTGGTTCCTGACCTTATAAGATTCAGCCAGAGAGGGGGGAAAAAAGTGAGCTGAAGAAGTGGATGGAGTTAGAATAACAAAATCCTCTGATTTTGTGACTTCTTAGCTTCCCTCCATTAATAGCATTTTCCTAAGAGGAGCTCCCACACTTGAGTACACAAAACATGTTCAAAAATATGCTTGTCTGCTGTGGCACTTTTGAACTACACATCTACTACTTTAGCTGCACTCTATGAACTCTGCTGCCAAATGTAACAATGCACCAAATGCTCCGATGAAGAATTGTGTTGTGCTGTCTCACACGTGGCAGTATCTCAGCATTTGCACAATATCTTGAAATGCATTTTGGAAAACCTGTTTCTGCCATCAGGAAGCTACACATCTGCGCTAAAAGGAGTCCCACAATTTAGACAAAGCATCATCGTTTAGGAGCGTAGAAATTAAAGAGATGGAATGAAGCACAAGCCCTCATGTCTGCAAGCACCTGCCCTGCTGAAGTGTCCTTGAGCAGGACACTGAATCCCCCCCGCCAGCTCCAGTAGCTCTCTCCTGACCTCTGACCTCCCCGCAGAGGAGGGAGGAAATCTAAAAGAGAAATCCCTTCGGGGACCAGTAAAGTGTCACATTATCCTGCTCCCCTCTCCGAGTCTCCACTACAGTCTGCCGCTTGTCTGCCCCCACAGAAGCCGCCGCCGCTGCTGGGGCCACCGGGGGAGCTGCAGGTGGAGCCACCGGAGGGCCAACCGCCGCCGGTGTTTGCCAGAAGACCAAGGAGCACGATGTGGTGCAGCGGCAGCGAGTGGTGGACCTGTGGAAGGATGGTAAGTCAGAGGGGGCCATTGGGCAGGAGCTGAGGATGCCCAAGTCCACGGTGCACAGCATCATCGTCAAGTACCGGCTCAGCAACACGGTGGAGAACCTGCCGCGCAACGGGCGACCAAAGAAACCCTGAGGGAGGAGGAAACTCATGAGGGGATTGAAGAGAAGACACAAAAAAAAAATCCTGGAATGTAACAAAAAATGGAGACTGAAAAAAAAGGACAGTGCAATCTTAGAAAGAGACGAAAACCTGAATGCATGTGAAGGAACTCCAAAAAGGACTCAAGGACGGAGCACTTTGACACTGCTGGAATGTGAGCCATAAAAAGGGAGAGGAAAAGCTCACTGGAAGCATCGAATAAGGATGGGAGGCAACAAAAAAGGAGAGGACATGAAATGTGAAACGGAAAATAGAGGCGGCACTTTGATCCACAAAAGAAAGAAAGCAATCAACCGCAGAAAGAGCAGGTCCAAAATAAGAAGGGAGAGGTGAAAAGCTGGGCCTGAGATCAAGCAGTAATGACGCTTGGGGGTTGGGATGAGGCAGAGACAGAAACAAAAGAGAGATTACTTATATGAAAAAGGTGCTACTGAAAAAAACCTCCAAAAACCTGACTGAATGTCTGGACTGAAGACGAATGGAAAAAGACAGTATGTTAATGCAATCAGGTTTTTAGGATTTCAGATATGAAGGCTGAATCGAAGAAAAAAAAATGCAACAAAGGAGGACTTTTTTATACCTCCTCATACAGATTTCATAAGACTTCTTTTTCTGTTTCTCCCGCTGAGACGAAAAAGATTTCCCCCCAGATCAATTCTTCATCCGCCGGCTGACTGAACAAGCCTGTCCCCTCGATCTGACCCTGTACTCCCTCATTCCTCCACAGCCCTCCACTCCTCCGTATCTCTTTCTCAGTCTCGCACACACACACTTATACACACCGTGGACCTCACACACAACCTGAAAACCTGCAAAGAACTTAATTTATCTGCTGAGTACAGGCAAATGAAACTTAAAATAGAGTGGGAGAAGCTGGACCCAGATTATTTTGCAAAAAAAAAGGAAAGAAAGAAAAAGATGGAAAAAAGGAGTTTTCTAAGTATAAAACTGCTTCCCATGGACTCTCTTGCCCTAGCATTCCTGAGTCCAACCAAGCATAGAAGCAAGAACCATAGATATATAAAAAAAAAAATTTAAAAATGAGACGCTGCCTTTGTCCAACAGTCAGTAGCAACATTGCTGTAACCCAATCTGATGGACTGCTATTGAGACATGTACTGTATTACAAAGCATATTTACTATTGCACCTTTTTTGTGGGTGGGGTGGGGTGGGGTGGGGGGTCACTTAAAGGGGAATATCACTCTAATGAAGTTAATGAAGTAGTTACATTTCCTGTTTTTAATCCTCATCACAGCAAAGATCAGGATTTACGAGCAGCTCTACCCCAAAGATTAAGACTGTAATCTATCACCGAAAGAAAAGAGAGACTCACTTTGAAGCCCGAAGAGACTTTTTTTTTGTTCTTCGAGCTTCTTTATTGTGACAGTGTGATTGATTCCATGGCGGAAAATGTCCCCTGATCCCTGAGAAAATAAAACACTGGACTGTGTCATCGTTTTTCCAGCTTGGTGTGTGTGCAGTGGAGCTGTACATCAGTGCAACATCCCAGACAGGAGGAACTCTTCAGCTTCTTTTATGGGAGGAAGAAAAATGAATTATCAATTACTATCCAATCTCTTGGTGGATGTCTTAGTATTTTTAAGCTAAAACTTGAGTGGTATTTCCCTTTAAGTTTGAAGGACTTAAAGACCACAGAAGTGTAGTAGCGGTGTGGCCCGCAATGAGAATATGCTGTGTGAGTGTGAATGTGTTTTTGTGCATGGTAGTTCTGCCATTTTTATCAAAGCTAGTGAAAACTTTCGATATTGGTGTCAGTGTGATACCAGAGATTCTCTAACAATTCCAGAACAATACTTTTTGGACACTTTGCTTGCAGGAAAATGTTTTTCTACAAAACGCTTTTTTTCTATTTCACAAAATAGGCTAAACTTCTCACATGCATCAGTATGAATGCAAAGCATTTTGTCTAAATAGAATGTTCTAAAATGAGCAAAATTAAATCTTAAAGCTGCGCTTATTGATATTTTTGTATTAACATTGGATACAGTGTTTATGTTTTATGTGAAAGGTGTTGCCCATAGTGACAAAGCTGCAGAAATGATCACCAAACTCTGCACTTGCTGATAGATTTTAGGATCTTTTAGCTCTTTGTGTTGATTTTACAGCCTGCAACTTTATTTTATTTTTAACTGCATTATTTCAAGCTGCAGGCGAAGATGGTGGAGCACTGAAATAGAGCAAGAAAAAAGAATATTAGACTTTATACTCTCTCGCTGCTGTCTGCTGGATATGTAAATACGCAGCTAGCATGGTAGCCTATCAGCGTTTTAAAGTTATTATTTGTCAGTGCCGGGTTGTGCTCAAAATCAATGAAGGTTTAATCCCAAAGTCAGCATTTTTTCATTCAATATTCATCACCTAACAGTTTCTTATCCTCACATTTCATGCAATATTCCAAAATTAATGCACGCCCACACAGAAGAGCACAGACCTGAATACAAATCTCTTAACACTGAAATCCTTAATCAATGATTTTGACTCCAGCTGAAACATTTCCAACTTTTTCGGCCGATTGTGAAACTCTTTCAGCTCAAGGATTTATGAAACTCTTTTCTCCGTTGCACCGGCCCAACAAGCCTGGGCTTTCTTAGTTCCTGAAAAGTTGACAGGACAGAGACACAGAGTTGTTCTTCATGAAAGGTTCTGGCATAAACGCACTCACGCGAAGCTTTTGAGCGAGGCAAAAATGCTGCACTCCTTGCCAAGATGGCAGCATTTGCTTCTATCAGATAGTAGGCAGGACCTACAGGGGAGAGACATAGACTGACATGTTGGCCAGGAATGTTTTTTATTGCCTTTTTGGACTTCAGGAGCTCCATCCAGCAGTCCAGAGTCGGAGGCCTCAGAGAGGAATAAAACATGTGAAGCTTAAGAATTCTCACGTGTCCTTTTGTGAGCTTTTAGGTTTATCATATTTTTTTTACTGTAACTACAAATATCACTGCCAACCTAATTTGGGACGAGAAAACGTTTATTTAACAATGTCTGCTGCTACTGTAAAGCTTCAGGCAGACTAGTGTGAGTGAGAGAGTATGAAAAGAGGGGAAAGAGGAGGAGGAGTTTGGATGGACAGAGGTGAAGTATTACAGAGTGACTTTGGCAGCAGAGAGAACAGAAAGAATCTGTTATCTGGTGTAATACAAGTGCTTCCTTGAATTCCTTCTTCTGTTTTATCTTCATGGCTACTTTACCTTATATGCCTTTTTGGTAGAGCCCAGCTGATACTGTGGTTTTTGTGAGGCCAAAACTGATATTTAAAGTCCTTTATTTTTGGATTCCAGTCCCAGCTGACTTGCCAATACTTACTGGCAGTTACTACAGTGAACTGCAGCTAATGGATCTGTTTACAGTGCATCCAAACAAACCCACATTTTGACCAAGAACTTGGTCAGTAATAAAGCTGATCCACTCCCAGCCAGACGGTGTGGAAATGACTGTTTTGCTTTGTGAGACACTGTTTGACAAACGTTTTGCAGTTTGTGCTAAACTCAGCGAGAAGTAGGTTTCGTTTGACTGCTTCACAATAAAAGCTGCCCCGTATTTCACCAGTTGAAATGGTTTTTAATGTGAAAAGGCACCAGCCGGCTATGTTGGGGTTATAGTTAGGATGAAGAGAGTTGGCAGTGAGTTGGCAGTTATCAAGGAGATAAGACGAATGTTTTGAATTTTTACTTGTAAATTCCTGATGGATGGTTTAAATCCAACACTGCAGTGGCTCAGTAAATACATTGAGTTACTAAACAAATAAAATAGTAGCAAAAGCAGGGTTTGTTGTATCAAAATCCGAAGGATTTTAACTTTAAATGACCAAAAAATGCAATTTTATCCTTCAAATAAAAGCATAATAGGCATTTCTGATATGCATTCCTCTGCTTTGTTTTTTTAAAAACTTGAAAAAGAAACTTGTCGGCACATTTTGCTTGATAAATTATCTTCAGCATTTCTATATCTTTGGTGAAATATCAAATTTTTTTCCCTTCAAGGACTATTTTTCTTTGTCTCTATATTGCACGTCGCTGTCTTGTGCTTTTGTTACGCACCCTCAATTTCTCTTGCTCTTTCACCCAGTCTTTACCTCGATTTGGTTTGCTTCTTATCAGATTTTTTTCTGCCCCACACACACACACCTACACACACACACACACACACACACACACACACACACACAGTTGCTGCATTTCTCCATCTCCTATGCTGGCCTCCACTGGCGAAATGCCATACGTTTTCCCATAAGTGGTCCCCACTGTGGTTTTAGACACACACACTCACACACACTCAGATTCAGTCCCCCCCGCTTAAACATCTTCAGCTCAATACACTCCTTATCGCATCTTTGATCTGCACGGGGGTGTTATGACAGTTTATCTTTCCCTGTGGCGCGAGTGAAAGCAGTGCGCTGGCTTTGTTTTGAAAGGAGCGCTAAACTCGCCGTTCCACTCCCCGAGCAGATTCATGATAGCACACAAATGTGGGGAGCACAGATTCCCTCCGCCGGCCAGCTGTGCAGCCGCGCGGAAAGAAGTCAATTTTCCTGCATGTGGGTATTTGTTTGTCTGTGTGTGAATGAATGTGTGTGTTTCCTCATTGCTGGCCTCACTTTCTCCAGGTTCAAAGCTCTGGATTCTGAGGTTTTCTCATTATTGTAAACATGATACTGTATATGTAATATTATATATTGATGTACTGAATTATGCAAGTTTTCTCATTAAAAAGTACTATAAGGTAAACTTGGATGTTGCTTTGACCTCCGTATTTAAAGTGGTTATTCCTCATACTTGTTTGGAGACATTAATGGTTGAATTATCATCAGTTAGCAAGGCCAAGTTGGAGATTACTGAGATATTTTTAGTGCTTGTACTTCTCAAATTCAATCCACGTTTCCCATAAACAATGTCGCTTTTTCTACAAAAGAGGATGTTTTGTCTTGCGCCTCTTTTCAGCTCAGCTCCTCTGCCAAATATTTGTTCTTCTGCAGAAACATTTTGTAAAAGTTTTTTACCCAATACATAGAGCCGATCTGCTGATTTTTATGTTCCAAAATACAGAAGGAGCTCAGTTTTTAATTTAGATTCTACGTCTCGGAGCAACCAAATATCCAGTTTCAAAAAGATATTCATTGTTGTCAACCATAAACAAGGTTGCTTTGTGCTGAGTGGACCTTAGGAAATCTTCAGTGAAGTGTTCAGCTACATAGCTAGGGGGGATTAGTTTTTTTTTTTTTTTTTTTTTTGCACTCCACAGTTATAATCATACTTGTCGGGGGTTTTATTACCTTGCGAGGCAGCTGGATTCTCCAGAGACTTGAGAGATGATGAGAGAATCCATCTTGCCAGGCTTGGAGCTCTGCGCTTGTGGCTGTTTTACATTTGGCCGGCCCAGTCAGCGTCATATGAAGATGTACTGGCAGCTCCAGGTTATTTTTAGGCGTGAGTTAGCCTGTGATAGCACCTGGCAAATCTCCTCCCATCACCTGACAAATGTTTTTTGAAAGCACATCTCAGATGGTTCTGTCTAACAAACTATCTGCTGTGTCGGGTATTTAATCTGATTCCATTATTTTGATATTCAGCTTACTGCATTTAAAACGACTGCAGTACTCTGCCCACTCTGCTCAGTCCTATCATTTCCAATGGATGAAATCTTTAATAAAAAATGACCTTGCGCTGAGCACAGGCGTGTGTTATGTATGTGTACATTATGTACAGATACCGTATCACATGACCTGAATATATTATAGGGGCGGCAGGAGTTGATGGGACTCAGAAACACCCCCACAATTTAGTCAATTGTTCCTTGTATCATTTCTGACAGATAAGTCCCGATAAGTCCACAGTGGTCGATTTGGGTGCTGTGCCACTATCTCGCAATGATACAGAAATCTTTAACAAATCCATGGATCCAGACTATAAGCTGCATCACTACCAAAATCTAATCATTTGGTCATTGTTTAATTTCTGACATTCCCTGAAAATTTCATCTAAATTCGTTAGTCTGTTTTTGAGTAATGTTGCCAACAGACGGACGGACAGACAGACAACCGTACGCTGATCGTCACATAATTCCGCCGCGCTCCTTGGCGGAGTAATAACCCCTCTCAACTTTATTCATGCTTGGTGAGACAACAAATAATTGGCACAGTTGAATCAATAAAGCACAAAATTTAAGAATATTTATTTTGCAAATTTCTTTTTAGAGTATGGTCAGACTGTTCTGGCTGACATTTGAACATTATGATGTCAATATTTATGAAATCTTGCTTTCTGTGATAGAAAATGAGAATGAAAAAAAAACAACAAACATGCAGTTACAGAGCAGTGTTTGCACTGTGAAATGCATCGTGTAGTCCATGTTTAACGGTTTTTAATATTTAACAAAACCTTACTTAGGTGATTTTTTTTAAAAGAAGCTGTCTAGAATTTACGTTGGCGCCTTCAGTGTTGGGTAGCCTTCGAAAACCTCTTCTCTCACAGCTTTTCTTGCACATTTTAAACTTTCTTACTAGAAATGTTTTCTTTAAATGTCCTCCTTTTTGCAACAAGTGTTTTACATTGCTTGAGGTGGTTTGAGTTTTTCTAAAAGGGTTGATGTGCATAATGGGTGACTGATCAGCTGTTTCTTCTGGACAGGTTGAAACTTTAGCCAATACCAGCTGGCAGAAAAGAATCATTTCAACTTACTCAGCATTTTTCTCTCATAGATGCCCAAAGTTTAGTCCATTTTCTTTTATTTTCTTCGAGCTTTTTTCGTGGTCTGGTTTCCATTTCTGACTTCTACTCTTTTTATTGCTGCCCATGTGTAATGTAGCATATAGCGCCACCATCTGATGACACCACAAAACCTAGTCTATTTGTCCTAAAGACATTTCAAAAGTTTGCTTTAAATTCACTGGAACAACAAGCATTATCTGCCTGCAAGGATGATCTGTTAACGTTTCCCTCTCTGGGATGACCAGCTTATTGATCCGGCTTCCAGTGGGGCAGTTCAGAATGACTATAAACATTTATTTATTTAAGACGCAAACTAGTTTGGAGACACCAAAAAGAGTTAAAAAAAAAAAAAAAGGAGCAAGCTTTTTACTTCTTACTCCTCATTTCCACCAAATTACGTGTACAGGGGGTTGCCAAGCACTTTCAAACCCATTGTGATGAACATCATTTGCACAATTTGCAGAATATTACACTTTTAACAATGATTTATTTGAGGTAAAACCTTCAGTAACACAAGAAACAGTACCTTTTGTGATGAGCTACTGTTCAAAAGTTTGGTTTCACTCAGACAATTTCATGTTTTCCATTAAAACTCACACTTTTATTCATGTGCTAACATAATTGCACAAGGGTTTTCTAATCATCAATTAGCCTTTCAACACCATCAGCTAACACAATGTGGCATTAGAACACAGGAGTGATGGTTTCTGGAAATGTTCCTCTGTACCCCTATGTAGATATTCCACTTAAAATCAGCCATTTCCAGCTAGAATAGTCATTTACCACATGAACAGTGTCTAGACTGTATTTCTGATTCATGTAATGCTATCTTCATTGGGGAAAAAAAGCTTTTCTTTCAAAAATAAGGACATTTCTAAGTGACCCCAAACTTTTCAGCGGTTGTGTATATGTACAAGAGATTTGTATTTGTGTTTCAGTAGTCTGAGTAAAGAGAACCTGGAGAACAAAGACTATGCACAAGCTGACCTGAGCTCGCTTCTCTCTCTCCGTCTGCAGTACTGAACGGGCCTCCCATGTCTGTAAAGAAGGAGCGGGAAGCAGAGCTGTTGGTCAATCGGCGGGAGCAGCGCAGCGGAGAGGTCATCTGCATCGACGACTAGACCACACACACACACACGCACACACACACACACACACACACACACACACACACACACACACACTGAAACCCATCTGCTGCAACGATATCTTCGATTTCTGCGCCACACGTCCAGTATTACAACTAATTGACTGACTGAGGGTGAACTTACTGACCCGCTAGTGATTGTAGTTGCTTCATTTGACACACACACATATATATATATATATACACAGGAATCTTTTAAATTCTACTCCTCGTACTGACCCAGAAAACTACAGTCTCACACACACATACAGTACAGAAGCGCTCACGCACATGTGCACTTATCGTCCATGGACACGCACACATCTACACAATACAGTCCAACTTGTCTCATAACTTCTTGTGACCTTTTCTTGTCTGCCTCAAACCATTATACTCCTCATAAGCGGCCTCCTCACTCAGGCCTCCTTCTCCTCTAGGGATGCTTCTAACCTCACCTGCACACACACACACACACACACACACACACACACACACACACACACACACACACACACACACACACACAACGCTAAACTCACCTCAATCCTAGAAACCTTTTAGATCTCTCAATAGACCATGTAACCCTCCTCCTCCTCCTCCCCTGCTCCTTAATCTCTCGACGGGAAGCTGCATGTGAAACTAGACTCATTTCTGCCATCGCACTACATCCCCTGAAGCATGCTCTGATCACAATAATGCTGTCTCGTGGAAAGGAAACAAAAAAAAATTGGTATCAAGCTGTGCCTACAGTCGTTTTAATACTGTTTCTAATTCTCAGAGAGAAGCTGAATCTCCGATTTCTCGGCCCGAGCAGCTCCAAGCACAGCTCCAGCTTTTTTTTTTCCTTTTGGCCTTTGCTTTATTTCGCTTCTTTCAATGGTACATGTTCAGATAAAACACGCCGAAAGGTATGATATGATAAATATATTCAGGACTTGTTTGACCACGAAGTATTTCCCGATATCCCTTCCATCCCGCTTCCCTGGTTCTAGTTTATGTACAGAGCTTTGAGGTATTTGGGGGGTTTTGTTCCAGAAAAGGCCTCGCGACGATGCTATTTTTCAGAAACCTCCTATGAATGTTTATAACCTTTCATAAGCAAGTCAGTGTTATTAAAACCTATCGACCACCCTCAGCACTCCTCTTGATGCCCCTCTCCCTTGTCTTTCCTTCCCTTCCTTCTCTCAATCGCCCGTTTTTCTGTTTTTTTTCCAAGTTTCTGTTTCTTTCTACAAAATCCTGTGATATACTTTGCATATTTAAACAGCTCATTCGTGTTCTCTTGTGTTTTTACTCTCGCAATTATGAGTATTGTTGTTGTCGATGTTGCTGTTGTTCTCGCTGTTGCTATTTGAGAAAGAGCTTCTACCAAAAGAGACATTTTTTTGTAATGAGAAACTACGAAAAACATCACAGTACGTGCGACACACGATGCACCTCTTTGCCATGTTTGTCCTATAATTACAAGAGAACGCAAACGAAGAAGTTGAGCTAACTTCAGAAGAAGATATACTACAAGGAAACTAATTTTTCTTGCTTACATTTTAGATTTGGGGCTTGCAAATGACATACATATGTAGAAAATAGGCCATATGTAACCCTAAATGCTTCTATGAGCAGAAATGAAAATGCATACTATGTAACTCCAGTAAAAATACTCAGTTATTATCTGGAAAATCAGAGGCTGGAAATCCATTTTATACACCGCATCATTAAGAAACGCCTTAATAAACATAGCTGAACAAATGTAAAGTCAATAAAATGAATTAAGAACCTGATGTCAACCTGTAAATTTTAGTCAGCACTGTCTGTTTTAAGTTAAAAGTGAAAAAAAGAATAGCTAGGAGTTAATTTATCCCATAAATTTTACACGGATCTTCCCAGAAGTAGTCCATTTACAAATGTGTTAAGTTTCAAGCCGAAGTTTTGCAACCCCTGAGCTAAAATGTTGCGTCAAAAAAAAAGCACTTACTTCTTTTTTTCCTCTTTTACTTTGTCCTCTTTCCAGACTTCATGTTGATTTTTCTGGGTATCTTGTGTCACTGTGTATGTAGTGGTTCTGATCAAATGATGAGTGGCAGTGAAAACATGTCAATGATGACGCATCTCCTCTTTTTCTTTCTTTTTTTTTTGTTTGTAATAAAACTGAATGAAATGATGAAAAAAATCACTGCATGGATTTTTTCAGATGGTGTTGAATATTGGCAAATGGTTCACTTCTTTGCTCTAGACCCAAAAATCTCAGCAACTACTAGATGGATTGAACTTTGGTACACACATTTGTGTTTCTGACAGGATGAACTGTAATGATTTTGATGGTCCTGTGACTTCATTTTCAGACTGAGCTGTGTTTGTGTTTTCTGCTAAAAAGAAAATGTCAACATGTTAATACAAAAAGACATTTAGCTTCAATCTGCAGCCTCAAAAAACTCGGTATTTTTATTTCCTTGTAAAAATCTGATTTATTTAGTAACTTCAAAATATTTTTTGTCACATTAAGTGTTTTAATAGTTTTTTGTTTCACAGTCACACATCATATCTGCAGCACTGACAGTATTGTGGACATGAATGCTTCCTTTAACTACATATAGAACATGACTTAATCATAATAATGAAATCACATTTTGTTGCTGGCTATTATGTATTTCTGTGGGGACATATTATGGTATTAGTTTTTTGGGGTGAACATTTTCTTTTCACACCTGCATCTCCTATCTTGGACTATTTAAAAAGTGAGACACCCAAAAAAAGTGAGGATGAGTATTAATAACCTAGAATATATACTAATGTCACTTAAGCTGGTAACTAAATGTTGGAAACCCCGGTCTTCCTCAGTGATTCTCAAACATTTTTGTCACACCTTTACAAATGATTACGGCTCTGTGGATCATCTTACCTCAGACTATTCCCAAGGCACAGTTTGGTCTTAGACTGTCATATTAATAACTTTTATTGCCAGTGACTCACGTATTTTATATTAATTTTAGTCTGAAATAACTTGATTTCTGTGCTGGGCTAACCCCCATAATGTTTAAAGAGCGCAATACTACTGACATGTACCCTTATAAGGTCTGACTATTTTTTAAAAATAATTTCAAGCTAGTCTAAAACTAAATGCTTAAACCATAGTGTAAGAATGGCACAGTTAAATCTGGACTCATTTAATTAATAACACCTGAGCAGCAAAATCTCTACAGTTAGCTTCCACTAGCTAACATTAGCCACCTCGAGCTCGGGCCGTACAAGGCCGCAACGACGGGCTAAAGTTTACCGAACAGCAGCCCATTTGCCCGCCTGGCCGGAGCTGTCTTGCTGGAGGAAAATAGTAATAAAAATTATTTTTGCCGTTGGGGCTCGACAATACGAGTAGCCTATTACTGCTAAAGTTAGACCAAACGCCGTCATGTTACGTTGTAGCCAAAGACTTTAACTTGGCCTTGTCGTGGACGTGCGAGAGCTCCGGTGAGTCTTTTAAAAGTGTGTAAATGATTAATAACGAATGGAATATCCAGCGAAATTCCCTATGAATAAAAATCCCTATAAACAAGCAAAATTCGGGTTGTCACATTTGCGTCAATACTGCCTTATATTGTGCTATTACATGAACCAATCTTAGCTAGTGAGCTAGCAGGCTAACACGTAGGAAGCTATGTAAAAAAGCTAACGTTAGCTCCTTTCAAATGGCAAGCTAACGTGGAAGCTAGCATTAGCTTACAAACGTTAACGTCCATGTTAACATTGCGATATATAGTTACCGGCTTTCTAGCTTGTGACATTAGCTGCCAGCTGTGTTTTGGACATGCTTCTAAGATGTTGCTGGTAGAAGTTGCCTTATTTTTCGTTGTGAGATTATAATGTTTAAATTCATATTGTGGTACATAATTTGCTAATTTTGGGTGCTTACAGTTGGCAGTGTTTTGCAAAATGAGGAGACACAAAGCCTGACGGTGGCAACTGATGGGAGCACAACCAACAGGTGAAGCATGATGATGGAAAGATCAAGAAACCTTCTACATAAATATCATATTGTGAGGTAGGTGTGTTTTCTCACACTCATTTAAAAGTTGGGGGTAGGCTAATCGCTGACTAAAACCAAGTACTTCAATTAGGGATGCATATTGTTAATGGATTGATTTCCCATCATAAATAATCAATTAACCCTCCTGTTGTCTTCATTTACAGGCACCAAAAAATATTGTTTTCTTGTCTGAAAAAAAATCAAAAAATTCAGCAAAAAAATCCCCCAAATTTCTGAAAATTTGCAAAACCTTTAGGAAGAAAATTCTAATAATTCCTTAAAACTTTAATTTTAAGTGTTTCATTTTTTTTAAATGGCAAGAAAATTCTTGTAAATATTTTCAAAAAATGAGTAAAAATCTTCCCAAAAAATCCTAAAAATTTCTAAAGTGATTACATATATATCAGTAATACTTCTTATATTTTCTTTAAGAAGATTCACAAGAAAATCAACCAAAATCCAGCGAATTTTGCTGGATTTTGGTTGATTTTTTGTGAATATTCTTAAGAAACATTTTTTTAGCATTTCTTTTTTTTTCCACCAAAAAATGTTCAAAAACTTCCCAAAATGTTGAAAATGTGGATATCAGAAGTTTCACTGTGAAAATATTTTTTTCTCCACATTTTATAACTTTAAAACGGGTCAATTTGACCCGCAGGACGACACGAGGGTTAAAAAAAAAAAAAAAAAAAAGTGTGTGTGTGTGTGTGTGTGTGTATATATGTATATATATATATATATATATATATATATATATATATATATATATATATATATATATATCACTTGACAAGGGACATGCAGTTTACGTGTCAGAAAATATATTGTAGATTTGCTATAATAGGTTAGGAAGTACATCTTATTGGTTAATGAGATGGAGTTAGAGGTGTGTTTGCTGACCTCCGTAACTATTGGATAAAGCAAGCTTATCTCTCTGCCTGTCTAACTGCAAGTTGTGGCAGTCCTGTGGATGAACTCTGCAGGTGTAAAAATGTAAAGGGGCCTTACTGTGTGCTTCCAGCAACATTCAAACTAAAGTGATGAAAAGCTCGGTGTAAAAACATTTTAAAGGGGGCCGATTTCCTGGGCTGATAAAGACACTCCGACAATATTTGTGGACATCAGTTCTAGCTGAGCAACTATTTCCACCAGCTTGACCATAGACTGTATAAAAAAGATGGACCTATTGACTGGCCCCAGTACCACTGAGCACTGCTAGGCACTGGTCTCCCATTAAAAAATCAGCATGACAAGCTAAGCCTATAAACTTATCCACAAGTCACTATGATTTTTTGGGGGTTAAATTTTGTCCCTCAGATCAGTCTTTTGGGAGTGAATCTGAAATAATTCCATAATTAAATAGAAAAAAGCCCTCAGTGTAGGTGACGTATGACATGCCTGGTCAAGAGAGATCCTAAACTTTGCACAGCGTAACAGGAGCTATTCTGGTATAGATGGGTGGGCAGAGTGTCCCCTAGTATTCAGTCACTCTTATATTAACGACACTGAGCATATTATGTAGGCTATGTATGAGGATTATTATGATTTTGAATTCCAGCGAAGAGATGAACATTACAGGTTGTTTACTGTGGAAGACTACAGCTAGTTTGCTGTGTTCAGTACTTTGGATATTATCGAGCCAATTTCTGAATAGCAGTTTTAAATGTTGCAGTATTTTATGATTTAGGTTATAATTTAGGTAACCTTCTGTTACTTTATCTGTCTTCAAATTTCTAATATAACAGACAAATTCTGGAGTGAGCATTTAGTGTGTTTTTTTTATTAGCATATGGAGAAAACGTTGACTGTATTTGAATCATTTGAACAAAAATGGATTATTGATTGTTTGCGTAACAGCCTATTGGTTCAGGGAATTGTTTACAGTTTACATTCCTGGTTTCATTCAATGATAAATACACAGTGTGTCATATCATTCACTGTCTTTATATTATTGTCTCTGGAAATTTCATTGGCAGAAATGTTTGTTGTTGTAGCCCAGGCACTCTGTGGTTTTCATTCATGGAGATATGAAAGATGAGTATGAACGAATACTTAGTTTTGGATGGTATAGTGAAGTATCTTTCAAGCAATTACCCTTTATTCAGGTTAGAACAATAGCTTGTCCGCCAGCCCTGCAAATCTCCATTTTTAAGGTTAGAAATGCAACTTTTAATTTCAGTAGGTATGGCTATGTTGCTTTTTGTAGTTACATAGTAAGTTAGTGTCATCATTTTTGCAAATATCACCTCATAAATTTGTGATTTTAATGTGTGTATTTCTGAAAGCTCTGTGAAAAGTTAGGCATTGTAAAGGCAGACAGAGGGGCATATACTGTAATGTGTAACATTTCTGTATATTTCAACAAAATATGACTAAATGATTCAGATACATAGGGTAAATCGAACCCCCTGTACATAATATATGCTATAAATTTTACGTGCATCATGTTTCTCACGTGAGCTTCAAACTGCGTGAACAACTTTTTATCTCGCATTGATAAAAATAAGTAAAGTGAACTTCTTCTGTGACTCAGCAAACTAAGTCATCCTCAGAGACTGAAAAATGCTGAGTCAGTCCTCTGTGATGGCGGTGGTCAACGCCGCATAGAAGCGGGAAGTTGCTAATATGAGAGGCTGTGAGAACAACACCCTGATTCAGTGTCTGCTCCTGACAGGCCTTTAGAACACTTTGCTCTGTCTCCCACACTCACAAAACGACCCCGAGGAGCAGATGGTTAGTGATTCATGATGAGTAACAGTGAAGAGTCATCTTGCTCTGTTATTCAGGGCAGATTGATGCCTCACAGTTCACTATTTACTGTTATCACAGCTTTATGATTGCTAATGGAAGAGTCTGGAGATTAAGTCAATTCCCATTAAGTGCACACTGACGGGCTCATTACACATAATTTATGGGCTGTCTTGGGTGAACGCTGCCTGAGATCAGGTCCCTCCAGAATAAATGTTAAAATGGAGGAGAATTTAACAGATAGTGCTGGAAATGTATTTAAGCTAGTCCATGAAGGCCTGTATATTAAGATAAGATTGATAAGGCTTATTGCTATTGCACAAAGTGATGTTTGTATATTCCTTTTAAAATCATTCAAATGTAACAATCTGAAAAATCCACCCTGTGTTGGATTGCTCACAGCTTAGGCCAGCACTAAGCCCCTGACACACTGTATGATAAGAGTTCAAAAGGCAAGAAGGTTGGAATTGTTTGCCATTCTGGGTGAAACACAACAAGATGTAAGACTTTTTATTGCCTTATAAAAGATGTTCAGGCTAACATGTTGGCTATGAGTTGTCTTGCACATCTAGCAGACAAGAATCAACACTGAATTCATTTTGATCCATGTTTCAGGCCACCTGATGAATGCAAGTCTAATATTCACTCTACTTTTGGTCTGCATCAACTCCAAATAATAACAGAACAAAACAGCTTAACAAAAATATGTGGCCTGTCAATGCGCTCTCTGTTTACAAGCTGATTGCTAACTTTGCTTGTCTGGCATTCAGTGCTGGTCACATAATGTACAATGGGTTAATTCATCGCTGAAATCATCTTTCTGTGGGTGGAATAGTGCTGATGAAAGCAGTGACAGTGAACCAAAACATTCAAGCTACAGGCTATAAAACTAGAACAAAGGCCAAAGAAGTTAAAACACATTGTGCAGCTGAGAGAAACTGCAAAATGGTATTTGCCCGTCAGTTTTCAAAATTATTTGACCTGTTGGTGCAATAAAAACATTGAGTAGTGCAGATTTAACTTCACTGTTTATCCCATCCCGTTTATTTAACAGTTAATACATTTTTAACAGTTTACCTCCTTTTATATTTCCAAATCGCCTTTTTTTGTCAAATAAAACTGAAAGCATAACAATTAAAATATTAAAAACAATAAGGAAGGTTTATTCAACATTTATGATGAGTGAGTTGAGAAGAAATTTTTTAAAAAAACTTTAAGGCAATGCATACGTCATCATTTTACAGGCAACTTCTTCACAAGATTTTCCGAGGTGGTAATAAACTTTGACATTTAGGGAAAAAAAGGAATCGGGGCAGGGAAGTGTGTACGGCTGTGTGTGCGGTGACGGGGGAGGGACAAGGCATGTTTTTCCTCAAAGACTTTAAGCTATGTGGTTCAGGTTCAGATTCAGGAAGTGAAAATTTAGATGGCTGCCGCTGGTGTGTGTGTGTGCGGAGAGGACATTCAAGGGGTTGTGTGTGTGTGCGGTGTGATCGGTGCTGACGGAAATATGAGGTGTGCAGGGGGGCGACTTCAACACAAAAAGGAAAGAGGAAAAAGATGAGGAAATCAAACAGGATGTAATGTCTACACTCTAAAATCGAGCATTTTTCCATTTGACAACATGAATGTTTGGCTCCAATTAAAAACACTACGATCACTGCAGTAAAGTGCTGAGGAGAAACCAATGCGGTCCATCCACAAAAACTACTTATAAACAAGAGTGGGAGTGCTGAAACCCACTGCTAGAAATACACACTGTTTGTATTGTAGCAGTGAATATTACAGAAAGCAGCAGCATGTAAGAGAATAGCAGGAGTTTCATTTCCAAAAAGACACAACAGTAAAGAAGTGACTGAGAAACATTCTGTATCTCTCAAACAGATATATGGATCTTTGGAGTTTATACACAAGTTTCAGTGTCACACCATTTCCCGCTTGTTCCCAGCAAGAATCCAAATAACCAGATCTTTCTGGTTATTTTCTGAGGTTATCAAGGCGTACAACCTGGAACTGCTCCATTGTAAATGAATGTTGGATCTTTTCCATGCTTCTGCAAAGTAGTGCTTTGGTGTCACACAAGTGATCTGCAGTCCTAATTTCTGTCTTTTGTAAATTCAGTAAAGAAAAAAATCAACCAAGTTAAGTTACATCCTTAGGACAAGAAGACATTGTACAGCCACACCAGCTGCTGCCATGCTAACGCTGTACAAAGTGCCAAAGCTGGTATGCAAGCACTCTCACAATAACAGTATAAATAGTGTAACTAAGTCTAATGTGTTAGCTTTTGCTAATTAGCACTAAAAATCAAAAATACAATAGAGGCTGCAACAGACTATGATGTAACATAGAGTTGACTTGTGAGGGTATATATAGGTATGTGTAAAGTAGCACTGTAATAAAAGTGATATTTTTTAATTAAAATGAGCAACTTGCTGTGGTAATTGATAGCTAAGTAAGATTAATGTTAAGAGTGACAGCCATGCTAATGGCTCTGTGAGGTGGTACATACTAACATGCTCATGTGTGGCAGGTATCATTTTTGTCATGTTGCACATGTTAGTGTGCTGTTTTCTAATTAATGTCAAAACATAGACTATATATATATAAGATGGATGTAGCTACATTCACATCAACAACTGGTTTGTGAACTACCACTTTGAAGCATCGAATTTAACCGCATCCTCTCACTATCGCATCCCCGGTGTGATGAGTGACAGCGGATCTGACTGAGAACTCGAGAACATTACACATGGCAATACAGTAGCAACCTGTCAATCACAAGGATCCTCTCCCTAAAGCAAACCCTGCTTGATTGTCTGTTTCACTCTAAATGGGACCATAATTTACCCAATCAGCCAACTAGCTGTATTGAAGGACACTTGAAACAATCGATTGAGACCATAAACTCATTAGGAAAATGTTGATTGAGATAATTAAAAAAGTGAGAAGTAGGGTCATTTTCTCATAGACATCTATATAACTGGACTTCTCTTTGCAACTAGGGGACTCACCTCCTGGTGACTGTTGGAAAAAATGCAGGTTTAAGGCACTCCATGCTGGCTTTACTGTTCAGACCCGCAGGCTACTTTCATCTATATACAGGCCAAGTACAAACCACACTGTTTAGCTAAGGCTAATGAAATTGCAGTTTTTTATGTATAATATCACACAATTATTGGACAGACTGAAGTCTTGACCTGTTGATTGACCCAGAAAGTGATTTCAATTTATCCTGATGAGTGGTGTCTGAATGGGTGCACCAGTTTCATGGAAATCCATCCAATAGTTTTTGATGTTTCACTTTCTGGTGTTATTTGTAAGTAAATCATTTATGTAAAGTTCTTTACACTTTGTGTACTTGATTTGAAAGAGTAAATTCAACTATAGTTGTAGTTAGAGCCTCCCCAATTCTATTTTGATTTACTGATGAACTGTCAGATAACTGACAAAAAAGCATAGACGTGATGGTTATTGTCATCAAACAGAAGGAAGAAGAAGACAGAGAAAGCTGTATTTAAAGATGTATGCTTTGCTTACTATAACTTGCATCTACTTTTCAAAAGTATACAAACATTTGACCCTAGAAAAGAGAACAAATTCACATCCATGTTATTTAAAATGTTCCCCTTTCTTTACCAGCTCCTGACTTGATGCACATACGTAAAAATGTGACATATATATATATACAAAGTATTTTTTTAAAAAGGCTTGCAGTAATTTCACACTCACTCATACACATTGCATTGTTAAGATCATAAAATCAGTTTAAACAAGAATAGTTTGATTCGTAAGATTTCATACACACGGACGCTGCATTGTATAAAATATCAATGACAAGTCATGTAGGCTTTTATAGTGTCGACGTTCACAGACGTGCTCTCAGCTGTGGAAGTGCAAGGTGCATGCACAGTTTTACTGTCAGTCCTATAAAGAGAGTGTAAGCACAATTTATTGCATGATACAAAGGCTAAGATGAACATCCAAGGAATTTTCTTTTTATATGGAGCTCTGTATCTACAGAGCAGCTTCCATCACATCTGTTCTCTAGGCAGACATTCATCGAGGCATTTTGTTCACTGTGGGTCTTGGTTTTAATCCAAAATCTGTTCCAAAACAGCCCCGCAGTCCAGAGAAAAATTCCATACCAGCTTCCACAAATGTCAGGTTTGTCTTTCAAATTAACGTCTTTGGGAAGAAGCTGTAGCATTATGTGATGCCTTGACTGCTTATGACTGTTTCACCATGTCGAAAAAAACCCTCTAATCCGTACAAAAACAAGTTAATTTTGCTGCACTCAGATGAGTTTGTGTACGCGTGAAAAGTTTCCAACCCAGCTCAGTTGAGCACTGAGCCTCAGTTGACTTTAAAGATACTGAAGACGTGAGGCGAGGCCGAAGGACTGCCTACAGTGTGGAGTCTGAAGGACGAGCCTGTAATGGCTTGGAGCTCCGTGCCTTTGTCCAGTCGCAGGAGGCCAGACACCTGGCAGGGCTTCAGGAAGTGGAAAGGGTGCGGCCCAGCGGAGGGGGTCGTCCCGTATCCTTCCATGCATTGCAGCTTCTGAGGCCTCTGGCCGCTGGTCACCACATCCAGCTTCACATACTGAGACTGCTGCTCATTGAACAACACCTTAAGAGGCAAAGAAGGTGAAGAAATCTACATCAAGAGAAGTCAGCAGAGCCGCAGGGAGCCCTTGTTCCTGTGCTTTTCAAATGAAAACTAACCAGACTGCCTTGGGATTTCAAAATTCCTGCTATCACGATGGGTTTTTTTGTGCTGTTTTTAAACTAGATTTTCTCCAGGCTTCTGTCAGCCTAACAAGACGACGGCCTGGCTGCATAAGATTACCCAAAACCTGATATTCGCTTCCAGTATGACTGCTTGAACAAAATAAAGACTGCTTTTATAAACCCAAGACTTTGTTGATTCACCATAGCTGACAAAGACCTCGCCTCATCGCTGTTTCTCAGGGAGTAAGGAAGATAATTCTACGACCTTTTGGATAAATGACACCTCACCTTGGATCTGCATTTTGTGTAAAAGGCTAAACCACACTTTATTTGACAACTCAGACAAAAATATTAGAATGTTTTCTAGAAAACCTTAGTTTCTGATTCAAGAAAATAATATCAAATATTGAAATAGTCCTGTAGAAAAATTTGCTTGACACTGATACCTAAATCTACTTGAAGTTAACTTAAAATCAACAGGATAATAGCTGGCAAATTGATGAAATAATAAAATGTTACTATTTCCATGGACACTGAAGTAGTTCATCAGCTAAATTTCATCCATACTGTGTGTTGACATCGACTTTAAAAATATGTACTAGTTATTGTGCAAGGTAAAGCTGCATTAATACATGTTAGCCACAGTTTGTGTTAGAAAACAGCTGACTGCAAACACTTGAAAAGGGCTTAGAGGTCAACGGCAGTGTACCAGAACACTGAAGCTGCAGGCCAGAAAACCAAAACAAAGAGCTAAAAGACACTAAAACTGTTTTGAAGGGTTTGCAATAATTCTCTGCTGTTCTACAACTCCTGTAATATTTCACATGGTCATTTGATACATTATTTAAAATAATTGATTAGTGCAGCTAAATAAACTACAACTCCCAGCAGGAACTCACCTGGCAGAACAGGAAGTAGACGCCCGCTTTCTCCACAGTGAAGGTGCCTTGCTCCTTGTTGTACCGCACTGCTTTACTCATATTCAACGTCCTCTCTTCCCAGCCCTTTATCACACCACCTTCTCCAACTATAACGTACACACACGCACACACACACACACTTCATGTTATTCATCTCATAGACTAAAGATTCAAAGATAATCCTCTATCCTTCATTTTTATGACTCTTACCTTGCTGAGAGGAGACTTTGGTTACTGATGGAAAGTAACAGAGATGTTGAAAGAGAAAGAAAAGGGAAAGTCAATTAAGATTTTATGAGTGCAATCGTATAGGGGTATATGATTGAAAACACTTCAGCAGATGCTACACGAGACGGCTATAAGGGATCTGCCAAGCCACTTACTCTCAAAATGAGACGCTGCTTTCTTTCCATTTCCATTCTTCCCTCGCAGCGTCCCCCCTTTCGGAAGGCAAAGAAAGACAGAATATGAGTTTGAATGCAAAGAAAATAACGCCTGTGGGTTTTTGTTTTTTTTTGATAAAACAATCATTCCCATCTGTATCTGTCTAATAACATGGTGTGTTAATTTGCTGCCATTTAGAATCAACCTGGCTAGTTTTAATGCGGTTAGCAGATGGGCAAAGGATTTCCTTTCACGTGCTTCAATATATTTCCTTAAACTGTTATTTTCAGTCAGAAGCGTGTGCCTCTTTCATTTTTTTTTCCTGTGGGGGCTAATCTTAGAGCCAGCTGGTCGCAGTCATCTAGAAAATACAGAATACAGAGCAAGGATGGAAGAATGAGGATGGAGAGCTGTGTTTGTGTGCGTGAGTGTTGAGGAGCAAAAAAAAAAAGATGGACACAGGAAAAGTGAATAAGAAAGCATTAGAGACATGCATAAAAAGAAAAAAGCTGAAGGGCTAGAAGGCTAAATAAGAAAAATGAAGTGCTGGAAAAAGAGTCGAAAAGGTCTTTGGCTGCTCTGTGACCTAAAAGAGTCGATTAAGAACAGAGTGAAGCAACAGCTACGGCCCCTGCTCAGATAAATACAATAAATAAAACACAACACTAAAAGGCCAGAGCTGAAGAACGCCTGCTCTTGTTACTCACTAAAGGTTTATTTTAGCCTCGCAATTTGGCCAGCAGGGAGCGATTTGAAACACTGATACGACTCGAATACTGTGTGTATGAACTGTGAAATACATACTTTATGTTTCGGGACGGAGCACCCAAACACCGGGGCCCCCACCATCATTCAAGAATATTAAGCTCCTGCTAAAATAACTCACAGGTGGGTGACCCTGTAGACTTAGGATTTGCTATGGGCGAGCGTAAAGCCCTCAGGCCGGCCAGATTTTCCCGACTTAAGCTGTCAGTCATGAGCAGAGAACATAAAAGCAGTGTCCTGCTGAAACGCTGCACCACTCCGGTCAACTTTCCACAAACTGGAAAAAGCTGTTTGGATTTTTTTTCCCCATTGATAGCCATGAATTTCTGAACACTGTTTAATGTGTTTTGGAAGACAGATATCAGTTACTAAAGAAAAAAGCTAGTATCAAGAGGATATCAATATAGATATTTTGGCGAGACACACTGGTCTTTAAATGAATCCTTTTGTCAAATTTGGACATCCATCCCTCAAGTGCAATCCAGCACGAAGCGTCTGAGGGTTCACTCTCGGACAAAACGTGAACAATCGAGCAGTCCCATGATGGTGACGCAAGCAGAAGCTATAAATACTGCAATGATAGGTCATCAAATATCACTGCTTTCACAAAAAATCATAGCTGTGTCAGTCGTGTGCTCAGGGCGGGGAAAAAATCAATTTCATTGCCCAAAAGCGTGCAACAAGGCCTCACTCCCGCGCCAGCTGGTTTTCTGGGCTTCGAGGCCGTTCTGGTCAGACCTGTAATTTCTGAAACAGTCATCCAGCTGCCTACTTTTTCCTGTGTCAACTTTTAGCAGTGGGTAGTGCCTGCGGCCTGCTAGACCTGACCAAAGTGGCATGTGGGCCAAGACTGGCCAGCGTTTGTGTTAAATGTTCTTCCCAAAAAAACAACGGAGTGCAGTTGGTAAGTATATTGTGTCTGTGGTGATTTGGATGGTTAAAAAGCACAGAAACTTCTATACATCGCTGGTGCTGAAGTTAAAAAAATGCAGCTCTGGCAGACTTGATTTGCAATACCGTCTCTCTTGACTCTCTGCCCCACCAGCAGCTCTCTCTTCTCCAGAATGAGCTGAACAATGGCCTTCCTCTGTGTATTGACCTGTTGAAAGAGAGAGAGTAAGAGAGGAAAAACCACACTATTAACAAATGTCCAGTTAGTTTCTTATGACTTTTTTCTGGCACCAAACCCACAGAGCCACAGACGGCCTCTTCCAGCCAGCCAGCCACATAAGCAGGCCCGTCTTTTCCAGCATCCTGCCCCTGCTGCCATGCTAGCTTTAGATCTACCACTTCCTCAGAGAGACTGGTTGCGACACCTAATGCATGTTTTTAGTGCTTTACATTCCTCATGTCTATTCCCCCCTTTTTTTGGAGAAAGAAATGCATTTTGTGTAGGTAGCAAAGTTTTAAATCCTTGGCTTGGGGCCCACTAAATGACTGAAGGAGGCCTATATCAAGTTAAGAGAAGAGCTAGCTCCAGGAACAGTATGTTTAAATTTACTGCTACTGTGGAAATGGAGGCAGAGAGTTGCACTTCGCTCCCCAGACGTTCACTCACTGGCTC
Source organism: Amphiprion ocellaris (assembly GCF_022539595.1). Taxonomy (NCBI): domain Eukaryota; kingdom Metazoa; phylum Chordata; class Actinopteri; family Pomacentridae; genus Amphiprion; species Amphiprion ocellaris. Next base: position 15,561,709 of record NC_072788.1, read on the forward strand.
TCATCAGGAGTTGGCGACTGGTCAAATGGACAGAACAGGGCCCCTTGGGAACGGTTCCAGCATCAACACTCCACGTGTCCAATTTTGGGGTGTTTGTGTGTGTGTGTGTGTGTGTGTGTGTGTGTGTGTGTGTGTGTGTGTGTGTGTGTGTGTGTGTGTGTGTGTGTGTGTGTGTGTAGGTCTGTCAACATGATACACAGCCAACCTGTCCTCTTGATCTGAAATCCAGCGCAACCTGGTTTTGTAAATACTGTGAAGTTCAAACCAGAAGAATTTCCATCAGCTCCTTTTGGCTCCTTTTAGAAAAATTATTTGCCTTGTGATGCAACCCCACATTCGCTGCAAGTGCAAGAAGCTTCAAAACTGCACTTTTGCATGAGATTTAGGGCTACTTTCTTGCAAGTTCAACTCTGATTTGAATCTAGCTCATGCTGTCATGTGCATGAAAAGTGGCCATGCAGGCTGCAAATGATTTACACTTGCCACACTTTATCATCCAGGGCTGCTGCAGCCTCAAAGCTCAGAGCAGTCAGTGGGGTAGAAAGTGCTCATACGCCAAATAGTTGAGGCTTTCCAGTAAATTGAGATAAAACTGGAGCACAACAGGCACCAGAGTAATTAAACATGGCGGGGGGAGACAGAGGGGGTGGATACGAAAATAAACTCCGCACAATTTCACTGCACTTATTGGTAAGTAATAAAAGTGCCAAGCGGAGAAATGGTGCAAGGGGGGGACGAGAGAAAAGGGGGGTTGAAGCGTGGAATTGCATTTGTCCATATATTGTACCTCCCGCCAAGATTCCCGTAACCGCAGCCACAAAAGAAGTTACATAACAAACACTTGAAAGTCTGTCAAAGTTGCAGGCGGGTAAATATTATTGTTGGGACAAATATGCATGCTATTCGGAGGAGGGGGGATGTTTGTCGGCTGGGGTGGCTTAAAAAAAAAAGTGTTCTACAAACCTGCTCGAGTCGGTCCTGCAGGATCTTGAAGGACTGAGACAGGTCCCGCGTCTGTCGCCAAGTCCACGCCGTGAACAGCGCGCTGCATGCGGCCAGAGACAGAGCCACCAGGGCCAGAGAAGCCCAGACGACCCGCAGCTTGCGCACTCGCCTCCTCTGCAGAATCCGATGCATATTGGTGCAGACTGCACTGCTACTCACCGCCGCAGACCATCCGAAATCCCCACTTCAACTCCATTCCAGCAGAGCATGAAGTCCCTCCAAATGCACTTCAGTCCAAATGTCCATTTCGGGGCGACAAAAACAGACAACGGCGTGTGGACGGCCGAACTTTTACACCCGCCGCTTGGAAGGAGCGCGGATCTGCTGTGTGATTTGATCTGACAGATGAGTTTTAAAGCAGCAAAACATCCGATCTTTTCTCCACTCGGATCATAGCCGCAGTCCTCCTTGTGTGCAGGCCGTCTCCAAACACAAGAAAACTGTGCAACTTGCGCACATCAACTGTTGCATCCTTCTCCTTGTGATTCGTTGACTCAGCTCTCTTGTCTTCCCTTTAAACAGCGTGCTGGGGGGTCAGTCTATTAGACAGACAGACAGACAGACTGAGCACACATGAATTCTCTCACACACACACATACTGCTGGAGGTGAACTTTGCGTGCGCCCTCGCCGAGTTCCGGTGTTGTGACAGCGGCTGGCATCCGCCGTGGAAACCGACGAGGTGAGCCCCAGGAAAGCATTCGGAGTGGCACCGGAGCTTCCGCTGCTTGTCAAATCATTTTCATCAACTTCCAGCCTTCGAACTGTGTGCCATTCATGTGGTGCAGCAGTACAGTTTGTACCCACACGGTGGCGGTAGCGGCACACCAGACTGCTCTGGCAGGAGATTTTAATCTCCAGTGTACCGTCAACAGGTGACCCCTAGAGCAGTGTGGGATGCAGTTTCCATTGAGAAAATGATGATAGATGATAAAACAAACTAAAGAATACAAAACCTGTAAATACATCCAAAGTTTTCAAATGTGTTTTAATGCTTTGGGAGCAAAAATGAGTGAGTTTGAAATTGAGTACATTGAAGTAGGGAGGCCACATGTACAATATAGCTGAGTAAGAAAATAAAAGATATACACTACCATTCAAAAGTTTAGGGTCACCCAGACAATTTAACACTTTTATGCATGTGCTAACATAATTGCTCAAGGGTTTTCTAATCATCATTTATCCTTTCAACACCATTAGCTAACACAATGTAGCATTAGAACACAGGAGTAATGATTACTGGAAATGTTCCTCTGTACCCCTATATAGATATTCCACTAAGAATCAGCCATTCCCAGCTAGAATAGTCATTTAGCACATTAACAATGTTGAGACTGTATTTCTGATTCATTTAATGTTATCTTCATTGGGGAAAAAAGCTGCTTTTCTTTCAAAATTTTTGAATGGTAATCTACACAAGAAGAAACCTAGGTTGCAACAAAATATTAAAAGTCAAAGTTAGTAAAATAATACAAACATTACTAAAGAGTCTTTCAGTTCTAAACAAATGAGTCACCTTCAGCACGAACAGTTGGAAGTAGAATGAGATGAAGGATAAAATGAGTCAAGCTTCAGATTGTCCACAGGTTATTCCAGGTTGCAGGTGCACAGTGAGTAAAACTAGATTTTCCAAGTTTCATAAAAACAGCTGGCACCTGCAGCATATTCCAGTCATTTGAGCATGTTTGGTAAAAGCCCACATTAAAAGACGTAAGGGGGTAAAAGACCAGTAATAACCTTATAAGTAAATAAAACCTAGCATGTATCACTCCTTACAGAGGGCTTCCCAACCTCAGCATACAGCTCATAATTATGAGTATTACAACTCTGATCACATAATCTTAATCCAGGGTGATAAAGTGTCCAACGGCTTAAGAGTTGCTGCTGATCCATTCATGTACAGAGAGAAAAGTTGTCTCAGTAAACATTTTTAAAAAATGCAGTGGGAATCATGTTTTGTTCGTGTAATAAAAATAACTTGTTGATGTAGTTTACTCACGGGCTGCGCAGTGGCTTGGTGGTTAATTGGTAATTCTGAATTGTCCGTAGGTGTGAATGTGAGTGTGCTTGTTTGTCTCTATGTGTAGCCCTGTGATAGACTGGTGACCTGCCCAGGGTGTCCCCTGTCTTCACCCTAAGTCAACTGGGATAGACTATAGTCCCTCACGACCCTAATGAGGATTAAGTAGTGTATAGATAATGAATGGATGGATAGCTCACTCACCAGTCAGCTTTAAAGTCCTGTAATGTATCTAAAACTATGGAGGTCCAAAACTCCCAAAAATGTCTATTTAATTTTGATTTTTGCAACTAAAACAGCGTGTGATAGCTTAATACAAAGCAGCAGCATCTTGAAACTTCTCATCACAGCTTCCTTTCTCAGATTGTTTCATTTGAAAGCTTTTTAGAGGCTTGTGGCGGTACAGTATTTGGCAAGAATAGCAGAAATTTAGTTAAAAGAAGAGAAGAAAAGATCCACTTGGATGTATCTTGGGGCACCCTGTCAGGGTGTCAACCCCTAACTTGGAAAGCACTGAAGCAACAGCTATCTCTTAAGGTACACGTAGCATTCGTTATAAATATCCGTGGTGTAAGACATCTATTAATTTCCCTGGTGCATTTTCTACACGTCAGGATATCGCTGAACTGTTGAATTTTAAAATTCTTTGAAGGGGTTATGCATGCAATTTCTTCTTCTCCCTCTTTGTTTTTTCATTGCCACATTTCCTTACAGCCATAAACCATCAGTTAGTAGATTAGCAGGAAACTATCAGCAGGAATGTGTATTGCTTGTGTACACGTGTGAACATGGACATGCTTACGTGCATACATGTGAAAATGTAAATACCTTCCATCAATCGCCAATTGATGGCTTTTTGACACAATAGGACAAGCAAACATTTGATCCACAGTCCCTACACATGAAGATAAAATACTCAAACGAATGGGAGAATTAAAATTACATTCTGTATTTATGTTCATAATTCACATTTTTAAAAACCAGATCAGTCACATGGAAAAAGTACCTACAGGTAACCTTTGCAACTAATGGTGTCAAAGTGCATCCATTTACCACCAGAAGGAGATTGTACAAGTCTGACCTGCATGAGAGGCATTCCAGGGAAAAGTCTTTGCTGTTCACAAAGGATTTTAAAGCAAAACTACAGTTTGCCAGAGAACATGTTGGCAAAGAACTGGCATTTTGGAGTAAAAGGCTGTGGACAGATGAATCAAAGATATAGTTGTTTGGCTACATTAACAGCTGGAATGTTTGGTGCAGACCAAAGACAGCTCTTCAGTGTTAAATGGTGAAGTAAGGTGGTGGAGATGTTATGGTTTGGGGTTGCCTCGCTGCCTCAGTGACTGAGCAGTTTGCAATAATTGATACAACTATGAATTCTGAATCATATCAAAGACCACTTGACGACAATGTGAGGCTGTCTGTCTAAAAGCGAAAGTTGAATCAGAATTGGACTACAAAATAGTGATCCTAAGCACACTCGCAAATCCATCAAAAAATGTCTCAAACAGAAGGAATACAGGCTTATGGAAGGGCCTCGTCAATCCAGCTGAAATGTTGAGGGGACATTTGAAACAGGAAAGAAAAACCTCAAACATCTTGCAATGGAAGGAATTTTGCATGAAAGAGTGGTCAAAAGTTTCAACAAACCAATGCCAGAGACTGGACAGTTTTGGAAAACAGGAAGTTATTTCTGCAAAATGGGGCAACTCTAGCTTCTGAGGAAATATTCTGGATGTACTTACCTTTTCCACTGAAGACTATCACATCTATTGATATTCCTGTTAAATACGCTACGAAACATTATTTTCTTGTGTTTTGTGCCACATTATGTCACCTTCATTTGAAGCCACTGTATCAGAGGGAACAATTTCTTATTTTTTTCCACGTGAATATCTGCAGAAAATAGCAAGAGAGCAGGGACTACTGGTTAAAAGCTCCACAGTGATGTGACTAATCTACTAATAATCAAATGCGACTTCCTCAACTGACATTTGTAGGAACATCTGCGGCATAACTAGATGTCTGTTCTCGTAACACTGGGACACCATTTTCTGTTTATTTTTATTACTAAAGTTTATAACAGTACCTTGCAGTTTGATCAATGCATAGCAGTACATACATTTGTACATATTTTACAGTGAATGTATATACACAGTATGTGTCCTCAACATGCTTGAAGCTAAAATTCCATAACACTATATAAAGATTAAAGGAACAGGTGGTGTTAGTACGCCCCCTATTGGACACATGCCTATTGATTCAGCGTGCTAGCATTTCCTAATAGACATTAAATAAGCCTAGCTGAGGATGAAGTGAATGTTAGTAGTTTTGTAGGTGTTTGGAAAAATGTAAACTATGTGCAAATAATGGTGAGCATTGGAAAGCAGAGTGTATTCAGATCTATATCTTAGCTGCGCATGTTTCTGAAAAAACTGTATATGTCCATTATTTAAACAGATAAACTCACAGACTGAAACTGAATCACATTACACTGCAGTCTGATAGATTTTATTAATTTGATCAGTGTAAATTGAGTAGAGAAGTCAAACAAGTATACAGGTAAACAGTAAAACACATGTCTGGTTTTCAAGAATGGGAGACAACAGGAAGCCTACAGTACTTTAATGAGGTCAACATTTGACTGTCATGCAGGTTCAGGACTGAATGTACAGTAACATGGCTTTTTGTATTCTCTAATGTGTCAAGTTCTTTTTTTGTCTCAGAAATAACACAAAATTCTAGCAGCTACATTTTTGTTTCCAAAATCATGGCATCAGACATTTGGCTAATGTCATGTGAAACACTTATGAATCCTTTTTCTGGTGATTTTAACTTCACCGGAGGGATTTCATGGACCTTTTGTGAGTTTTTTGATCAAATGAAGCCCTTTAGAACTCTGTGAATGAAGTCTAAGAGAAGTCAAAGTTTACTTTGGATTCACAAGGTTTCCACCCAACTTCAACCATTTCAGAGACAAAAACAGGATGAGCATGTTAGAACTGATGTCTCTGTTGGCAGAAAACGTTATTGGCTGCACAAAAAAATCTGAAAACACATGAACACATATCTCACAATGTGTTTTTGAACATGTATGGGTATATGAAGGTCCATCCTAACAACTAAACAGCAGCGCAGCTGTGGAAATTTAAATACATGAACATGGTTGTTGTGTCTACTTACACTGATTGTGATACCATGTAGTAATTACAGACACATCCATCACACTAAAATCTGAGTAAACACCTCAAATACTTAACTGTCTGTTCATGCTGTTGTTGTCTTTCGTATGCAAAGTTGCTCTTTAGAGATTTATTGCAGCTGGAATTGACAGAAACTAGAGTTGAACTGTGATTTTGAAATACTTTGAGGAATCCATGTTGGGAACAGAGTCACTAATTGTATGATTTATAGCTCTTGGTCTTGTATTCTGATGGGAAGTTGCAGAAAAGAGAGGATTTAAATTGATCCTCATGTTCCCTCTTGATTTTTGGAGGTATGCATTTTGTTCAAGCACATTAAAAGTACTTTTGCACACTGATGAAGGCAGCGCAGTCAGTAGATTTTGCACATTTAAGTAAAAGATACATAGATTTGATGTCCTAAAGATGGAAAAAAAAATAAAATACCGCACATTCTTTCCTGAATTATCTTGCAAAGTCTGAACACAAATGTAAATTGCAGAAGTTACAAAGAAGGGTCAGTGGTTTTTACTTGTTTAGAGAGAAAGAAAACAAACTAAATATAACCCACAACTCAGCCTGTTTTCATTAGATTGCTGGAAATGATACAAAACACCTAAAAAAAAAAAAAAAAAAAAAAAAGGAGAGACAGAATATAAAACAGAAGTGCAGACCAGAATTCTGCCACTTTCACTTTAGCAGGACAGGTCCAAACATGTTGGACGATCCCAGTCCAGCAACTTTTATTTTTTAAATTCCACCAGATGGATGTTTTTCTGTTTGATTCTAGGCTTCATCCATTTCTTCAAAACTAACCCCAAGAGTTTGGCTGCATGAAAGGAGGTTTAAGGTTGAGTTCAACTGATTCCCTCAGTGCACAGTTTCATTACGAGAACTTTATACATACCAAGCTTAAAAGGAAGAAAAGAGTGCAAATAACATTGTGCTTTACAACAGCTTTACAGCACTCCTCATCTGGAAGACGAGGGCTCGAGGAGACTGATTCTTTGGTTGCTGTTGTCATAGTTTACAGTAAATTTAAAGGGACAGGATATATAAAACAAAATTTTTTCAACAGTCATACGGTGAAATGTGCATCTTGACTTTGATTTCATAAGGTTTATGTGGATCTTTGTGCAAAAAAACCCATTTAATTTCTAGATAATGACGATTTACACTTAATGTCAAGACTTTCTCTAAAAGTACACACATTTAATTGCACTTTTCCTATTACCATACCTTCTAATTTTTCACACTGTGGGTGGATTATATGATCCATTTATCACTGAAATCATAACAGATCACAAGGGAAAAACACAAAACACAAATTTCAGTGCCTCTGTAATGTACTATTTAAATGTATTGCATAGGCCCCATTCCAACACTTAGAACTGCATCCTGGAATTATATATTAAGATAACTGACCATTTGCTAAATCCCTGCCCCAAATACTGATTGTCCAGTTTCTTCATACTGGAGAGGTATATACAGGTCAAAACCAGATTCTATTTTGTTATATTTGATTTTCAAAGTTAACTGACAATTGAAAAATGGGAACGTGGGATAGTAGGTTTAAAATAGTAAAACAAGAACTCTCGCTGTTTTCTCATTTTTCGATGGGAGAACAGCAAAAGTTTTCAATGTAGCAATGCCATCCAAGTTCGCATTTCACTACAGCACAAACAATAAAAGATCCGCCTTCTTGACTGTGAGACATTGTGCTTCTTCTGAATAACGATTATTTACATGTCTTGCGTGTAAAAAAAAAAAGTTAATGTTTTACCTGCAGCAGTATTATGTACTGTAGCATTATGTACTGTATGTAGCCACTATGTTTTTGCAAGGTTCTTGTTTCAGTGTGAGTCAACTGAAATTGACTGTGGAGTTGAACGGAGTTGGTGTTGGCTAACTAGTCAACGTTAGTTAACTACAAGTAATGTAATCTGCTTGTTATTGTCATTTCAGCTGACAAAAAAGATGGTGGTTAAAAGGAAGTGACATTGCTGCTTTTTGTGCTCTTCTGTATGAAATAAATTTACAGAAGTCAATCAATACAGCATTTCTATTCTATTGTAAAAGGCCCGTTGTTTGAGAAATGATCAAACATTTTGAGTAGTAAATCTGCCACACATTGTAGAAAGACTTAAAGGGGAGCAAGGCTTAGCAAATAGTCGGTTACTTTAAAATCAGCTTGACAATTGTCATTGTCTAGTTTTGGAAAGGGGCCACAGAGTGGAGCTCTATCCCTGCACTGTGTGGATTGACCTCATGGCTGCAAAGGTCACAAGGTCATGAGCCTGATGTTGGGTTAAGGTTGGGCCAGGTGCTCCAGCGCCTCTCCCTCACAACGCATACAGTGGTAGCCCATATTAGCTGTGACATCGAAGCAGCCCTGGCTCAGGTAAAAGTCCAGCGATGATTTGTTCCAGTCCAGAACGGTGAAGTTGAGCTGGTTGCAGCCAGCGGCCAGACCCAGCTACAGACCACCGAAACAGAGCAGGGAGACGGACATGAGTACCACTGTGCTGACATAAAATTACATAAAGTTCCGCTACTGTATACAACCTCCGAGACATTACTTTGATTTTTTAGTTTGCAATCAATGCAAATGGAGAAGACCTACACTACCGTTCAAAAGTTTAGGGTCACTTAGAAATGTCCTCATTTTTGAAAGAAAGGCAGTTTTTGTCAAAATATAACATTAAATGAATCAGAAATACAGTCTAGACATTGTCAATGTGGTAAATGACTATTCTAGCTGGAAAAGGCTGATTTTTAATGGAATATCTCCATAGGGGTACAGAGGAACATTTCCAGCAACCATCACTCCTGTGTTCTAATGCTACATTGTGTTAGCTAATGGTGTTGAAAGGCTAATTGGTGATTAGAAAACCCTTGAGCAATTATGTTAGCACATGAATAAAAGTGTGAGTTTTTATGGAAAACATGAAATTGTCTGGGTGATCCCAAACTTTTGAACGGTAGTGTACATTGTACAAAGGGAGACAAGGCCCAAGGCTCAACATCTGTGGTTCAGTACTCTTTTGGAGTTGTAACAATTAAGTAGTACTTTGATATTTTACTCACCTGTGCTACCTTGCTCATAAGTGCTTTACCAATGCCCTTCCCTGAAACACAGATACTAGGCATTACTTCAGATTTTCTGCATCTACGGATACATAAACAAAATTCCTGCTTGTGAGAACACAGTACCTCTGAACTCAGGCATCACGTACAAGTCCTCCATGTAAACGGCTCTGCCCTTCCATGAGCTGTAGGAATAGAAGTAAAGTGCATAGCCTATCTTCGTATGGCCTGAAAGCAAAATCACAAAAAAAGTGAAATCAATGCAGCAGGTACATTGTACTTTAGAGTTTCAGCCAGTTACAACATTCAACTTTTAAAAGCAGCCAAATAGTTTCAGTATTTATTAAATGGGCACAGTTGCTTTGTTGGCTCTTTCCTGTTAAAATTAATGGCTCTGCATCTTTGGCAAAGAAAAAATGAAAACATTTCTTTTATCTCATTTCCAAAAAGCTCTTCGATAATCACAGCATATGTTGTTGTTTTTTTTTTTTTAAATATTATGCTTACATATAACTGCATACCATTCTCTAAACATAAGTCCAATCCAATCCAACTTTATTTCTAAAGCACTTTAAAACAACACTGTCGACCAAAGTGCTGTACACATTAAATAATAGAATAAAAGAATAAATAACCAAATAAAAATACAAATAAAATAATACGAGTATGAAAATAAGACATAAGACACAGGTTGTACAGTAAAAGTCAGCTCTAAGCTGAGCCATACGCCAAGTTAAAAAAATGTGTTTTTAAAAGAGATTTAAAAATAGGGAGGGAATCAGCCTGTCTGATTTTTAGTGGGAGCTCATTCCACAGTTTAGGAGCAGCCACAGAAAAAGCACGATCACCTCTCAGTTTCTTTTTGGTCATAGGCACCACCAGTAGAGCTTGATCTGCTGACCTCAGTGAGCGAGAAGGGAAAATAAAAATGTGAAATAATCAGTCCTGATTTACTATTAAGTGTTTTAGTGCTGTTGAAATTGTCAACATGTCTGCCCATAGACTTATTGTTCTTTCAAATGCAGCTTTGCTTGTTAGAACAAATTTACATCTGAGGAATCTTTACCACCATCATACTTATTAAGTAAAAATTGACTATTATTTTCATTTCAGCGACTCCAGACTGGTCAGGTTCATGATGTTCTAAGTAGTATTAATTATCTTCTTTTGACCAGGATACAAGGAGCAATAATAGCATTAATTTTAAGTCACGTTTCGAGCCATTTAATGAATCTGAGTCACGGTACTCTTCTTTCAACTCTGCTATGTTAGCCAGTTGCTAAGTTTGTTCCTAGCAGATTTGATTTATCTGAGCTTTTTTTGCCCTAAAACAGCAGCAGACTTCTGTTTAAAATGGCCCTTATTATAAAGTGATGAATGTGATCTAAAAATTAAAGTTGTGGGCTGATACACCAAAACAACAGGTTCATAGATTAATACAGCTTTAAAGTACATTCTGTGCTATTTCACGTTAACTGATGCTAGGGGCTAAATTTCAAGATATTAAACACCAAGCTAGGATCTTTATAACCTGTAGAAAACATCATGGATTTTTTAGTCTTTCCTGTATTCACTGTGGTTATTGGGTTATGCTGATTCTGCCATAAGTAAATCTGTGTCTTGCTGCACACATGTACATATGGTGTACGTATGTGGACTGACTATGTGATCAGTTATCTAGGTGTGGGAGTCCAACACATATACACTCCTCAGCATTAGAGTCAGAGTCTGGTGGACAGTGGACAGTGGTGACTGGATGGAAAACCGGCTGTGTCATGGAAAGAAAAGGCCCAGCTGAGCAGCAGAGCGCACATTAACGATCTCATTACTGTATTATGAGGAAAAGCGGTGCATTAGCCTTGTTATGTAAGAGGTGTGTAAGGAGAGAGGCCACATCAGCAGGGTGCTGTTGCATTAGGTAACACAACTATACACTGATGGACCTGGTTGATAACAAGTGACCATTCTGTGCAGCTACTGTCCCACATATGTTATGGATTTAAGGAAGAGTAAATTCACCAGAGTTGATAAAAGGATTCAAATAACTCATCAAGCACACATTTCTCAGTAAATTGTGTTATTTTATGCTTTTTATACTTGCCAAATACAAGACAAGACCTCCCTCAATGAGGACCTGATTATGCTTCAGTCCTGCTACTGTGTGTGATCCAATTTACTGAAACTTAGCTATTATTAACTTTACCAGCTACAACTGTGCTTTACCTGCTTACATTCTATGATGAGTCAAAATATCTGCTATGAGTCTAGAAGCTACTCTGATACAGGCAGCAAGCAGTAAATCAGATTAAAGCTGAACAGAGCAGCATTTTTATCACAAGTGACAAGCCTGATACAATCTGCAGGCAGATGAAGTTAGATACTAAACATAGCGGAGCGTTTAACTTCTCACAAGGGCAGAGCCAACGGGTTGCTGTGGCTCCTACAAACTAAAATTTTGCCACCCCACACAACCAATAATGAAGCATGTTAGAGAACTACACACAGTCATAGAACCAATATTTACTATTTTTGTCATTAAAAAGTGCATACTCAAGATAAAAATGTCATTTTTATGTAAATCAAATAATATATTACATGTCTCTAGTTTAAATGAGGCAATTTTAATTTAAATTTCATTTTAGCTTGGATATGTCTCAGGGATGTGTGTGTGTGTCTGTTCTTTTTTTCCTTCTGTTTTATTGGATTCCTAGACAAACGCCCTCTCATTTTGGCTGCACTACAGTTGTATGTGCAGCCAAATGACAATAAAAGTTGATTTGATTTGTATGATCAGGTTTAGCTGTGATTTAGTTAAAGATCTTGTACAAACTCTTAAACACTGTCCTACTTTGAAATGGAAACGGCACTGCTGAACAAAACTGGCCCAAGTCCTGCACCAAAAAAAGCAAAAGGGATAGACACGGTGTGATGTCTCAACTAGATGGGTGTCCTAGAGCTGTACAAGGACAGTTTTATGTGTAATCATCTCATGTCATTCAAATTGTAATTATCTTATGAGCTTTATCAACAAACATAACTTTCCCCACAGTTCATTTTTAATCCATTAAAGGTTACATATAAAAGATTATTATACTGTATATGAGTTCTAGCATACTTTTCATAGCAGTCTTGCCTACATCCATCAGCAAATTATAATTATACAATGGCCGACAACCATTTGCTGAAAATAGACTTACTATATAATTACTATAAACTATAACATTCGCCTGGCTCTGCCATTGACTTACAAATAAAATTTTTCTTAAATAAGGTAGGTGGAGACCAAAATGGAGCAAAAAGAGGTTAAATATTAGACTAAATTCATCAAGTGACACAAAACACAACTTAAAAAATAATACTGATGTTGCCTCACATATGTCTGATGTGTGATAAGCAGCTGTTTGCTAACATCCATTCCTTATCCAAAGAATTATGTGACAATAATAATGAGATACTGCAAGTTTGTGTTCAGTGTAGAACTTTCTACTCCTCCACTTGATGCCACAACTACAGTTTGACAGGTGTTTGAAAAATGGTATTAAAGAGCAACTGATTGGCCTCCGATCACCTGTGATCCAAGTTAAAGACCATATAGAAAGTCTCACTACTTTTCTGCTGACAAATTGTGAATGTTTTAATTTATGAATCTGAATAGAAATATCTCAATCTAGAAGGCAAGTTAAACCTATAAACTAGATTAGGTTGATTTATAATTTACTTAAATAAATCACCTCAAGCACTAGAAAAGGAACAATCACCTGCAAATGCTGTTTGGTTTAGAGGCAGATTAAGTATATCTCATACACCCGCAAGCTTTTGCTTTAGATTTTGAAAACAAAAACTCAAATTTAATTAGTACTGACATTTAGTGACTGACCTTTCAAAGCGTGTTGCACAGTGAGGTTCCAGCAGGTGTTTATCTTTTAGGAGGTTATGAAACTATTATTACATCTGAAGCTGTTCTCTACCACATTTAGTTTACAGACAATGTTAGGAGGATTATTTGTTCAATGTGATATCATGAGATGTTGTATAAATACCTTTAAAGTCATTTTGCGTGCCATGTGTATGCACTTTACCTTTGATGCAAAATGACTTACTAAACTGCCGTGTTCTTTATATTCCATTGGGTAATATCAGGCTGTGTTTGTTGGATGGTTTTGTAAACCAGATAGTTTGTATGCACTGCTTTTAGCTGGTGGAGTGATAGCTTTAAGTAGAGTGAGCGATATCAGTGATGGATCTCCCTTACCTTCTTTGGTTTTGTGCTGTTCTGGCACCTCAGCCATGATCCCATGAAAAAACGGGTTCTTGGAGAAGCCATCTTGCTCCAAGTCTGTAAATAGATTGTAGTATGACAGATAGGTGAAGTCGTGTCCTGTTAAGTTACATGTGGGCAGTTTTACAGTTTGCAGTTCAAAGCATCATATTTCTAGGCACAATCCAGTGCTTTTTCACCATTATTTAGCATGTTTTCATCAAAGTGTTATTTTGGCTGGAGGGTGCTTTTGAAAATAAAATAGTAATGCTGTAAGTCATGGTCCATAATTTCCTCATTTCAAAGTAGGTGTCCAGGTGCTAATAATAGGGTAAAAACAAAGTTCTGAAACAAATATTTTAGTTATAATTTAGCATATCTACTTAGTGGAATTATTTAGACTTGCAGAAGTATAACTGAACACTTAACTATGAAAAATGCAGTGTTTTTCATCTGGCCTTTCAATTTTGTCATCTCCCACTACTGCCAAAACCCCCAGCTGTGTCCTCATTCCACACTACTATTAGATGCGCACTAGTCTGTGTACTTATTCTCATAGTGTTTTCATTGGCAAGTTGTACTCAACAAATAAACGGGTCCCGAAGTTCCAGTTTTTCAAGCAATTTCATCTAATTAGCATTTCTGCAGCCAAACTATCAGTAGGAAGGTCCTAACATTTTCAGCTGACTTCTCTTAAAAGTCTGAGTACCTCATCTTTACATTTACCAGCATGTAGCTTCTTTGTTAATGCTTAGTGCCCTCATGGTTTTGTTGTCCTTTTTTGTACAGCAAAAAATAAATAAAAAATGGTGTGATGATATTTTACATAGCAATGTGAGCACAATGTTTAATTCAGTAGCTTTTGATTGTACCATGATCTCAAGTCATTGTCAAAATGTTCGCCACAAGGGTCATTTTGTGGCCTTTCTGGACCTTATAATCGCAGTCTCTTAGTTCACCATCTGATGTTACATTTGTCAGGCATTGGCTTTTAGTTTAAACTTTTAAGACAGAATAATGGACACTACAGTGCCAAAATGTAACCAGTGGCACCTGGTGGTTCTCCTCTGTCTGCTCACTTCTTTTCTGTGCGAGACTAAAGAAGATGCTACAATTCGCTCCTTTCATAGTGATTTTTGGTAAAAGATTTAACATTTCATGTTTTAGAGGCCTTCTATTTGATGGAATCTGATGCGGATGCTGCTTTTTTGACACTTCTGTCTCTTTGGACATTGCAGTGTGGCTACACTGTGTTGGAAATGCTAAATCAGTAGTCTAATTTAAATTTTATAATTATTGTCTTTATTTTCACAGTGAGCGCTTGGTGTCCTACCAATGTTTTGTGCTGTTCTTTTGTTTTGTCTGTAATATTTGTTTGCTTAACTACTGTGAGTAATAAATAGCCATAATTGCCACTGATCGTACTGAGACACACCTTGTATTTTGGTTGTATTCACGAGTGAATTCATTCCAGTTTAATTTAACATGATTCATTACTCAGATTCAGACTACTCACATTACTTGGTTACAATTATGAGTATGTAAGTACCCCCATTTTACATGAATAGGTTGCTTCTATTGCTTCTATTGTTCTATTACGTGAAGCATATCTGAAGAGAAAAATTGTAAAGTAAGACTGAAAGCTTCAAAAAGATTCTAAATCAGGGGTATTCAACTCAAATTCAATGAGGTCCAGTCAGAGAAAATGTACTGAAGCAACGGTCCAGAACATCATAATGTCTAACTTGAGTTAGTGTCATATACGTTGATGCAGCCAAGTAGTTGTATCAACGTCTACATGCCATCAATAACTGACTGTCAAATCAAATAAACTCAGTATGATTCAAAAACATTTTGACAATATTTTATTGTCACTTAACATTGTCTGTAAGCAGAGCTGCAATGTTTATTGACTGGAATGCGGAGACTTTACTGGCCGAGTAGCGTCACGTGGGATGGCTTAACTCACATGTAATTGGTCTGTGTGTTTCTTGATCTGCTAAACCAAAAAATAGAACCTCCCATCAAATTTAACATCCCCCTTTAATTGATTGGTTACAGTTCCGGCTATCATAACCATAGACTGTATAATAAAATATAAAATATGTACATAAAGTAAGGCTGTATAACAACTTTATTATAGAGTCTCTGATAATAACTTAGTGTGTTTTTTTCCGACTTCCACTAAGATAGTGTATGGCTCAGGTTGGATTTCATTTTGTCGTCATGAATATCTAAAATAAGGCAGAGAATGAATTATATTTTTAAACAGAACTCTTAATACACTACCTCTCTGAGTGACTTTCACATGGTCTGCCATTTTCTCATATTCTGCCAATTCCTGGGGAAAAAAATAAAAATAACATCAATTGTCATCACTTAGAATTTCTCCAACATCAACCTTAAACACGTCAGTCAGAACCACATCAGGCTTTCATCCTGTTCACATGGAAACAAATGGCATGAATTGGCACATGTGGCTGGAGTGAGCTCCAATGAAACACCTAATAATATCAGAATAATCTAGTAACAGCAGCATCATGTTTGATTAGATGCACTGACGTAAAGCTGTGAGTCACTCCAGGCTCCTAAATGTCTTCCGACGTATTGACAGCTGGTCTGCACGTGTCCGTGTCTCACCGTGATCATCCGAGCGATGTCCTTGCAGTCCTCCACGTTGGCTGCTCGGATAGAGAAGTCCATGCCTGCTGGATGCTGTGATGCCGCTGCTGATCCGGTCTGTCACTGTGGATGGTTTAAATGGGAGAACACTACAGCTGTCTTCTAGCCTTCACTTGCACATCACAACCTCCCTAAACGGGCTGCAAATTGAACATAGAGCGCCCTCCTCCAGTATGGAGGGGACTGGAGGAGTCAGCTCCTTATGTGGACTTAAAAGCCCACTTAATAATTAACAGACATCCTTTAGAAATGTCTCGATGGGCAACTTGTCCTGATGTGTAATAGACAAGCATCGCTGTGGCTGCTATTTATTTGCCTCCTGCAGGTGCAACATTAATCCTGTAGGGGGCTCCATTTTAAAAACACACACTGTGGCCCCATACTGAGTCCCCAATTCTTGAACTTGGCATTTGTTTGTTTCCTGTAGCCTTGAAGTACCCAGAAGTGTTCCTGTCAGACTGCACAGGGCAGCTTCATTCAGTCTTTCAAATGAATTGTAAATGTATTTTGCCCAGAATTTAGGAAGGATTAAGCCAACAACCCCTGTCAGGATTTTCTTCTCTTATTTGGTTTATAACAACTTCATAAAACACAAAATAAACAACATTTTGATACTTGCATAAATATATCATAAATATAGGAAAACTCTGCATGTAAAGAAAACTGTAAAATAAGAAAAAATAACCATCTCATAAAAATTCTGTCATTTTATAACTGTATGTACTGCATTAATAATGTTTGATAATTTATCCTTTCCAGCCTTAATTTTGCATGAGATCAATTGTATGTTTTTAATTTTATTTATTTATTTGGCATTTTATGTATTGATGTTAAAATAAATGGTAGTCATTTGACATATTGGACAATATTTCTAACTCTAGCCCCCTGCAAATTAGAATTGGATGTATGTATAATTGGGCTATTTTTTTTTTATTCTTCATAAACACCTTAAGTGATGCCATGGTGAATATTTACAAATGTTCGTTACATAGCTTTTAGCTTCAATTATGGTTCCATTTAGGGCATCAAAAATCCGGATTTGGTAATCTTGAAAAGTCTGTATTTTGATCAGTATGATCCAGTCCAAAGTTACTTTGAAAAACTGGCACAAATGTGAGATGGATTATCTGATCCTGGAGAGAAAAACATGGGATTTCCTAATCTGGATCTTACTGATAGCAGGACTTTTGGGAGCCCAGAGAGTTTTCAGCTCCAGGACAGTTGCCTGTTTTTCTTAGCTGGTAATCCAACTAGCATCCTAGCATGACACAAGCTAAATCAATCACGTTACTAGCATTTAAAAATCCATTCTTTATATGTTTATCTCGGGATAAACATTACATTGTAGTCCCATGTTAAAAAAGGAAAAAAAATATTCTGCACTCAATTCATTTTTTTAAGTGTAATAACCACTGCAGCCTCTAGGGGGCGTAGCAAGGGTTTAATGTTGTACAGAGGCCTTGTTAGGTCTCTGAGCTGTTCTCTGAGTTTAGTTTACTTTGGACTTCTACTGATCTTGTGGTCAGTTAATTATCTAAAGTAGGATCATTTAAAAAGTAGTTAAACTGTAGTTCAACTCCAATTTAGGCAAAATGTATATTTAACAGCTAGTTTGAGTTCTGATTTTCAAACACAAGCGGAGGAGGATTTTTATTCCCTAACAAAGCTGATGCATAACTCCGGCCTATGTGGGTTATTGTGTGTGGGTAGAGGGTTGGTTCATCACACTCTGCTGGATTTATGCAGTTTTATTATACAAAAATCCTAGAAACTAAAAAAGGAATTTCACAGACGGTACTGGAGAGTTTATATTTAGTTCACATAGTCCGCAATGACGCACGGTGTGGACATGTCATCAAACTGTGAACTCCGGCGGCAAAAATAAGGGTGACCTCATGATTTTACGCAGTTTCACACAAGCTCAAAGCAAATCCCCAACAGCCAGAGAGCTAAGTCAGAGGAACTGAGAACGCCTTAGAGAGGGGAGTAATGCAGCGTACAAAAGATGACCTCGATGAGTAATACTGCACATCTCAATGGAAGTGAACTTAGGCTGTAGTATATAGTAAGTATCTTATGGCTGTGATCAAAATGAACATTGGAAAGGTATGTCTTAACTTGTGGAACCCCAACAAATGAAATTCCCTCATCCAAGCCTGCAGTTCATGAGACTGAAAATGACGTTTCCTCATAAAAGCAGAAGTAGGTCTATTAAAATACCTCATTCATTACCTCATTCTCTGACACCAGCTGCTAAACGATGAGCTTCAGCGGTCATGTCGGTTAATTGAGACCCCACCCACAGCTGGAGGGCAAAGGCTGCACTGGTGAAGCCCCTGCTGGCTGCATTTTACTGCAGGTACTGAAGTTTAACTACAACAAACAACCGTATTATCCTCAGTGGGGAAAGTATCTTCATAAGAGCTGCACTTTACAGTTACAAGTTTGAGGCACTTGTGCTTTAATTTTTCCATTTCACTGCTGAGAAATACACTTTAATGTACGCTTTAAAGAACTTTATACGCATGTTTTACTTCAGAGCCCACGTAGCTTGAGTCAAGTATTTTGCGTAGTTTTATCGCTACTTTTACTTACAATGATCAATGAGCAGGTCCTGGGGAGTCTGGCACTGAGATGTTCACATAGGTTCCCTTGGTTCCTGTGGGTTGGACAGTGGGTCCTCCATGGATCTGATGTGTCTCAGAGATGTCCGATCAGATTTGGTCATCACCTTGGGCTCTTGGTCGTGTTCCTCAAGTCATACCTGACCAGTTTTTGTGGTGTTGTAGTCCACCTTGTCCTGCTGGGGGCAGCCACTGCTGTCTGGGAGGACTGATGCCATGCTTAGACTGAAACAAAGTTTCAGTTGGTGGTACATGACAGCTACATCCCAAGGTTTCCCAGCAGAACATTGCTTTGTAATGAGACAAGCAGTGTTATTCTCTTCATTTGCCAGCAGTTTTATGGCTGTGGCATATGAGTTAAGGATCTGGGTACTTCTGCCACTGATTATTAAATGTAATCATAATTAATGTTCAGAAGCATGTCTGCTCACCTCATATTTAATGTGTAGCATCATTAATGGATACTACTTTACTTAACAACTTCACTGAATACTCAAACAAATACCCACAATTTCACATTTTTATTCATAGCTTTTTCTAAAAAAACAAAAAAAAAATACTTAGCACCAAACTTCACCAAAAAATGCTTACATTTGTGCAATGTAACAGTACTTCTGGGCTGCCTTTTCACTTTGGTGTTTGGTGTCTTTGGACTCTTCGCACAGCCATAAATTTAAGCTCATCTTCCCTGTGTGATCTTTTGGTTAAAGAGTAGTATAATGACTCCCAGTGAAACCAAACAACACAAATACTATAGCTGCTTTTCCCATGCATAAAATCTGCTTTGAACTAATAATTAATGAATGATTCAGCAGTCAAATATCTCAAAGAGCTTCTCTGTTGATTCTCACACTAACATTTTTCTTAACCTGAATGCGATTCAGTGCACTAACATGCATATAACTGAGTGTAGCTCACTGTCTTTATATGCTTATGTGTTGATTTTTGCACACGTTACAGTATAAATAGGAGCCTGTGGTTGCTTGAAGCTAAAAATAAATTTTGTGAGAGATTTGTCACAGTACACAGCCTTCTGCAGAGCAGAGGGTGGGGAGGAAATGAGCAGAGAAAGGGGGGATTTTGCTGGGCTGGCTTCAAATGCTGCATAGCCAGCTTTCTCCTGGAAAAAAATAAGGCAGTCTGTGTGTCTATTAATAGCTCCAGAAGGACGGCGTGGCTCTTTAAGACTGACTAATGGCTCCTTTCATACGACGCAAGCAGAAAAACCAGAGCGTTGCCACCGTTTTCATCATTCAGCCTCTCTGGTACCACTGATGACGTGGATAAGACACCCCTGACAGTTTAACAGACGCAGTTGAGGACTCACAGGCAGCTAGAGGCAGAAACATTGTAGACAATTAGTCAGAGGATTGTGAGTAAGAAAGAGCGGGGCCTCTCAGGAGGCTACAGGCATCTGACAAATGCTACAAAAACCCTGAGAAAATAATGGTTGGCGTCCAAGTAGACCTCAGTACTGATGTCAGTTTATTTTAATTACTGATTTTGTTGCAGTGGAAGCTTTGTGTTCTGTTATCTGTGGAGTTGTATTGCTTGGACATTCGTAAGCACTTGATGTGCCCTGGCTGGGTCACTTGACCAACACTGTTTGCTGCTTTGTGTCATATCTATTTGAAACATTTAAACTTATAAAAATATGTCAAGACTTTCGGGAAATCTCATGTTTTTGTTCTTTTTTATGTGTTTTCTTGTTGGCCTTTTTTCTGACCTCTCTCAGTTCTGTCCATTTAGTATGAAGCTGATATTTTCTAAATGTCAATTTTATTTATAAAAGAAACAAAATGTACTGTATATCACAATATACATATACACTACCATTCAAAAGTTTGGGGTCACTTAGAAAAGCCCTTATGTGTGAAAGAAAAACTATTTTTTTTCAATGGAGATAACATGAAATGAATCAGATATCCAGTATAGACATTGTTAATGTGATAAATGACTATTCTAGCTGGAAACGGCAGATTTTTAATGGAATATCTACATAGGAGTACAGAGGAACATTTCCAGCAACCATCACGGTAGTGTACATACCCCCGTCTTACATCCTAAAACAAAAATAGTTCTTTGAACAGTTCAGGCAGACAATAAAAAGGTCACAAGTCAAGTCAGATGTTCACAATCACATATTAGACAATTGGTCACTCAAGAAAAAGGAACAAAACAAGGGGAAAAAGATGAAATATGACCAAGGGGTTGCACAGAATTTCATAACTGATCAAGTGGACAGACCTTTACGACAATGAACATCCACTTCCTCTGGCAAAGAGGGGACAGATTATTAGACCCATAGCTATCCTAATAGACCACAGAAGTGATGAGACTGTTCTATAGATTTTGCTGATATCTTTAGGTACAGTTTTAAAGACAGATTTTCAGAATGAGAATGAGATTTCAGACATGTCCAGATCATATGAGTCACTGGTGCCTGTCTACGATGTGTGATCATGATTTTTTTTTATGATCCACCAGTGAAAACAATGTACAATTCTGATGAGCTGATATGAATTATTGAAGTTTTTCTAATATTGTAAAATTGTGTGTGTTAAGCAGCTCATGAACTAGAACCATGCTTGTTTAAAGCTGCTTTATAATATAATGGTTTATGTTGTTTAGGTTGGAGGGCTTGTTGGTCTAAAAGGTTCAGGAAATGCTGAATTTTTGTACCAGCTGTTCAAAAGAAGCAAATTTTTAGTCAATGCAGAAATAAACAAGGGAAAGTTATCACTTATCAGTAATATTAAGTTCTATTGTTTGTTTGTTTTTTTGCAAAATGAATACTTTTATCAATCATTATGGTGTGATAACATTGTAGGATAAACGAGCCCTTTTTTAATTTAATTGTCTCAAAAGTCTAATGTCACAAAACCAAAACAGGTTGTTTTCCTTGTTAAGGCGAAAAAAATAACAATTTTGAGACACATTGTTTTTATGGGATATGACAGGAAATTACACTTCCACTTGTCACTCCGGGACATAAAATTGCTGTACCACACAGCATTACGTCTGTGATGCTCACTGATTCCAAACACTCGCAAAATGCTAAAAGAATAGATCCAAGGTTGTGCCACTTGTATTCAGAGCTAGCAAAACCCACCAATTATTACGTAACACTGACATTATTCACACCTCTGTATAAAGACAGAAATAGTGGCTTTCTGTGCGCCAACTTCAGAAGGTCAGTTTGGAAAAAGCTTTACAGCCAAGTTCTGTTAGCGTCATTAAAGCAGCACCGTATGCGGCCTAATTGATTGCACTGGCGCTCTAAGAGTAAAGTAAACATTTAAACCTACAATCATCTACCATGCTGTCGTGACTTGTTTCAATGATGTTATGATCTTAGACACCCCCAAATCTAGAAAAACGAGCCTGTAGTCTGGAGGCACTGAGAGAAAAATCTACCAGAGTGGTGATGAATAGTGTGTTTGAGCCTTTACATCCAACAAATACTGCATACACCAGAACACAGGTAAAACCATCTATTACCCTTAATGACAAAAGTTCCTTTACATGTTATTTACAATACAATGAAGCAGTTCATATAATAATGATGTGATTTTTAGAAAAAGATCAGCATTGTTAATTCTGCACAATCACTGATACTACTGTTCAAAAGTTTGGGGTCACTTAGAAATGTCCTTATTTTTGAAAGAAAAGTAGTTTCTTTCAATGAAGATAACATTAAATTAATCAGATATATATTTAAGACATTTTTAATGTGATAAGTGACTATTCTAGCTGGAAACAACTGATTTTTAATGGAATATCTACATAGAGGTACAGAGGAACATTTCCAGCAGCCATCACTCCTGTGTTCTAAAGCTACAATGTGTTAGCTAATGGTGTTGAAAAGCTGATTGATGATTAGAAAACTCTTACATTAGCACATGAATAAAAGTGTGAGTCTTCATGGAAAACATGAAATTGTCTGGGTGACCCCAACATTTGAACAGTAGTGTATATATTTCATATTAGCTGTTTTCAGCTGTTTCCAGCTATTGTGCTAAGCTAAGCTATCCATCTGCAGCATCTCTGAAACCCCAAAAGCTGCAGATTTTGAAGCAATATCTTTGAAAACCCCTTATTTATCAGAGACAGAAACTGTAAGAACACTAAAAACAAAAACAAAAAAACTGACACTTTTAGGTGATTCTTGAATAAATCAAGATTCAAGAGTTTTTATTTGTCACATATACATTCTGGCAGTGAAATAAAAAAGTGATTGTTCCACAAGGCTGAGACAACAACAATACATGACAGAAAAAAAAAACATTCCTTAAAAGCAGAAGTAGTCATATGTAATGAGGAGAGTGTGTGTGTGTGTGTGTGTGTGTGTGTGTGTGTGTGTGTGTGTGTGTGTGTGTGTGTGTGTGTGTGTGTGTGTGTGTGTGTGTGTGTGTGTGTGTGTGTGTGTGTGTGTGTGTGTGTGTTGCATGTGTGGTTCCTTCTGGAAAATTTACCAGATATAGATTTAAAATTGTGATTTTCATCAAAATCATTTTATTGTACATCCCTCATTTGTAAATTTATCAAGAACAAACAAAAACAAATAATCCTCAATTCCTCAGCTTCACTAAGAAGCCACGTCTGACTCAGTTGTGACCAAAATTCATGTGACAACATTTGTGACTGCGTTTACACAGAGAAGAGAGGAGACAAGTGGGGAAACAAATTCAAAACATTTAGAAAAAATGCTGAACAAAATGCAAGTTGCCAGCAAGTTGTTTAAAGATACATTCAGCATGGTGTTGTTGGTAGTGTAAGTGATAAAATATCTATAGTACATTGAGCCACCATTTTTTACCCAGCACTGGTAACACGTGGTTTTACTGTTTCCACAGAGGTGCAGTACCTTCTGTTACAGCAATAAATGAGCCCACAGTGAGTAAAAATATGATCAAAGCAAAAAAAATAAAATATGTCCAGAAACTGCTTGAGACTCAGAGTTAACGGACAGATATGGGAGAAGTTTGATCTTGACATCTAACTCCAACTGTAACTTCTTTTTATAGATCAGTCTGACCTGGATTGCTTTTGGTTTGGTAAAACTATTGTTGCTCAGACTGTGTGAGAAAGTTATCTCAGAACACTGCTATTCAGATCCAGTACAGTCACAAATAACGGCAGCTCCTTTAGGCCCCAACAGGAAGACCCCTCCTCTTCCTGTTTAGTCTAGATTCTGATTGGTCCCTGAGCTCCGGAGCATTTCCACAACAAAGCAGTCAACACCACATTTATCAATTTTCAAAAAGAGCGAAAGGAGGCCCTCCCTCTCAAAAAGTGGGAGGTGGACAGGACTGAAATACAGTCAAAATAAAAGAGGGTCCACTGAAGAAACCTTCCTCCCTGCCTCCTTCATGCTGCATAAGTTCCATTTATGGACATGATTTTACTTTTAAAACAAGCACTCTCCATAATTAGCACCTCCACCACATTAGTGTGTTTCTGCCCATGAACACAAAGCAAAGCACAGTGTGGGGAAATTTTCTGATAAGAGCTTCTCAAGTGGCGACTTTTATTGTGCTTATCAAGAATAGCTCACTCTGGGGAGCCACAAGGAGTCTAAAAAGTCTCATGTTCTATTTTTTCTAGAATGTTGCATAATTTGGTATAGGGTTGCAAAATGCCAGTAATAGTCCCCTATGTCACTAAATCTTTATCAGTGCCTATATGTCATTATATAAAAATAAAAAATAAGCCTACAGATTTAAGGAATTCCCCCAGACAAGCCTTTCCTCCTGTCTGGCCCGCTCATGTTATACTTAACTCACCAGTTTGTTCAGACTGACAGAGGGAGGAAAAAAAGGAAATTAGCTCATCAGCAGACTGACGCAACCCTTGTGTAAAGATAACTAGTTGAGAAAAAGGCAGACACGGTGTCATTCCTTGTGCTCCACACGGGGCTATTAAAATGCCTTATTAGGACATCAGCAGACAGTTGTGTGTTGGAGCAGTCAGCAGGCAGATGATGCTTTTTGTTTTCTGTTTTTTTTTTGGTGGTCAGCCTTCCCTCAAACAGTCTGAATCATGTGATTCCTGTTTAGGTCAGGACACTTGGCCACTTGTTCGCCATGGGACTCTGGCCGAGTGGGACTTGCAGTTGAAAATTAAACAATGGCGCTGCAGGTACATTTTCGGGAAATGGTAACTAGACAACTAGCTTTCCTGTAAAGAAAAGAAAGCAGTTAATCATTCTGGCGCAGCTCCATGCCATATCCAGTTAAACACTGCTGGATGAGATGTGATTACAGATGCAGGCTTCGTTTTTGGTAAGCTACTGGCACAGTCTGGGATAAATTACCGCACTTACTCAAAACACAAACAAAAAAAGAGGTGTTCTTTATAGGCCTCGTATTTCTATTCCACTGATAACACCTCTTTAAACCCGCCAGCTTCCCTTTCTGATTCCAGGTGTGTGCATTGCATAAAGGTACATTTCCTGTCACACTTGGAGCCCTAAAGGCAAACCGTATGTGAAGTCAGCACAGTTTACAGACAACAACTACTTACGTGTTCACCTGTTGCTACTGTAAACATGTATTTTTTTTGAATTGCCTGAGAGCATAATTCCTTTAGCCTTGGGGCAACTGTCTAAATGTTGGGCTGATGTGCATTTTAGCACACAGCACTATTTGATATATACTTTTTATAAAGTTTCTTTGTTGTTGCTGATATCAGACTCTAACAGCAAATAAGATTGGAGCCAAACTTTTCCAAGCAGAGAAACTACACTAAAAGAATCCCTAAATAAGACGACAAATTTACAGCCATGCTTGGAGGCTGCACTTCGGCACAGTGTTGCTTTGAGTTAAACATTAGCGTGCTAACATGCTCATATTGGGAACACAGGCTGTATGTAATTGTAGGATGTAGCCACTGTGGAGTCCAACTTTGGCTTGTGGATTTAATTTAGCATTTCCACATGATGAGCCCTAAAGCATAGCCTGCTTTTTTTTGACTATTCACACTGAATGGGACTTAATGTACAAAATGAACATGATTTTGTTTGAAGGTAAATAGAAACTAACAACTGAGACCGTAAACCTGTTAGGACAAAGTTTAATGAAGTAACAAATGAAGTGACAAGTAGAGTTGGGTTTCTCATCGATTTCTATACAGTCTAACCTCTTTTTACAACCAGAAGAGTCGCCTCCTGCTGGCTGTTAGAAAGAATGCAAATTTCAGGCACTTTTGCATTGGTTTCACTCTAGATCCGGGGACTGCATCTATCTTTTAAATACAGTCTGTAATTAAGTCTTAATTGATCTATGATTAAACAAACAATTTGACATAAAATACAAAACCAATACTTGTTTTATGTTATAATTTGTATCTAATTTTAGAATGATAATTCAAATATTAAGTTTGTACTGAACAGTTTCATTTATCAAATAGAATGGAAATGATTGAGAAATTACAATAAATATGTGAATATATTATACAAGCACTTTTATGTAAATAATAACATTTTCTGGAACAAATTACATGGTTATTCAAAGTTAAAAGTTTTTTAATGTTTTTCATTAGACATCGAAATTCACAGTATATTTTTCTAATTTTATTGACATCTTAATATATTTCAGAATAAGGGGGGAAATCTGTAAAATAAAAGGAGAATTCCTGTTAGATTACTTCTTTTTTTCATTTTACAATGATGCTGATGTAAATTTGATTATTTTTGCAGATATTTGAACATATCCACCAAATTTCTTGGCAAATAAATCAAACACTTCTTGAGACAACAAAACGTAAGGAAATAATTTGAAAAACAAGAATAAAATTAGTTTGGAGAAATCATTTAAAACTGTTATGAAATCTGGGTGAAGCTGTTTGCGTTTGGAAATTTTTTGTGATCATCTATCGTCCCTGCTGTATTTACTGAGCAAATATGGTACTATTTTCACATACCGCAAACAGTAAACAAGCGAAGGAATGCACACCAGCTCCACAAAGATCCAGCACTTCCACAAAAACCTGCAGCTTGTGAAATGCACGTAGTGTATTTTAACTCCAAACACACAGAATCACATAAGCTACTGTAGCAACATCCTGAGGAAATCGCCTCTCCCTGAGAGTCTTACTGTAATGAGGCATCAAAGCTTGGGCCACAGCCAAGGACATAGGATGTGTGTGAGATTAAGTAGGTTTTTAAGTGGCTATGCAACCCCAGCAGAGATGCCTCATTCCTCAGACTTTGAAATTGTGTAATTTTGAATTTCCAAGTTATTGATTGCTGAGACCAATCTTAAGGTACTTCCTCAGATGTGATTCCTTTGAATTTTGATAAATAACAGGAAAACCCCATTATGAGGCCACTACGTACAATGAAACCCCCCTGACGACTTCTCTTTTGAGAAACTGAGCCATTTCCTTCTATGAAACCAGAGGCCCGTTATACTTGTTCAGGAAGGCGTGACCAGGGAATGAATAAAGACTTGGATTTACACGTCTCATGATTAAATCGTATCCCTTTCACTGGAGGCCCTCCTACTGCTACTTGATTATGTCACATGATTGTATGCAAATTACTGGGAGTATTGGTTCACACTCACTTTACCAACATCCATATTTATTTGTATTTCTTGTAACACCAGTTATGTCATAGTTTTGACACTGGTGACGAGTACAAACTTCAGTGACCCTCCACTCCACTGGAAGCCAAGCATTTATTGTGACATCAAATGATAATAAGTTGCTTTTCCACTGTACAACCAACAAGACTTCAGTCTCGGTTAAACCTGATCTGGATGACACATCAACAAACTTGCTATACAGGACACTTGTTATGGCAAACATGGACAGAAAAAACACTCCTCCTATCATGTTCACTATTGTAGCAAATATTTGATAACAGAGCAGGGCGCACCATAAATCTACACCCACCATTCCTGTTTTCATATCTGCACACCTTATTCAACTTCCCGCACAGCTGAACACCCCACTAGAACATAGTGTAAAGGTGTGTGTAGCACTTAAGTAAATAACAACACAAACTGGTATGTTTGTTGGTGTGTTACCATTGGTCAAATGTGACTCAAGATTTCATCCTAGAAACAGCCTACGTAACATCTTAAACAAGTCTCTAATAATAAAATAAAGACTACTAAGATTTCAAGGAGGCATATATAAAGATTAAAATATACCCTAAAAATCAGTAATCATGTTTTCTATATACTACCAAAATTAGTTGCATATTTATTGATTTATATATTTGATAGGGACAGTGCACATTAATGATTTAATGTTTTAATTAATTTAGACAGCAATAGACGTAAATATGCCAGATTATAGCAACAATGCTAATTTACATCCACAGTCCCTAGGCAGGTAAAAGAAAAAAAAGAAACAAGACATAACAGCAATACATAGGACAAAAAGTCACAATAAAAGCACACTGCAAAAAGTATACATAGAAAACATAACAGTGAAACATACAATAAAACATAGGAAAATAGGTCACAATCTCTATGTACGCATACTTTGTGTTCTGCAAACAGTTCTTATTCTTCATACTTTTTATAGTCTGCTATTAATTTTTTCAGTAGGCGTTTTAACGAGTGTCTACAGTCATGTCACCTGCTCTGTGAAGCTGTATAGCCAAAGGCTAGTGCTAGACAGGGCATTGTTAAGCCTCGACTATACCTCCTTACAGATGCATGGACAGCTATGGACAGTCAACGACACCATACATGCATAGTTGTTGTTATGCTACTTTTTTATTGTTTAAGTCTGTTGGAATGTTATGTACAAGCACATGCTATATATTCTGTGCAATCACACAACTGCAAAGCTTGCACACAACTGGGTATGTAGTGTGGTTACTCCACAGAAACAAATTTTCAGCTGCATTTGGCTCCCAGGGAGGAGTCAGTGCGTATTTTGGCAGATATCAAAGTTCATGTCACACTGACTTGACATACTTGTGGAAAGTATAACGCTGGCCTTAGGCAACTGCTAACACCCAGCTTTATCTGACTGGTAGAGATTATAAAACAGGTTTTAACCAATAAGAAATCTGCAGTGATAGAGTGGTTACTTTCAAACAGTTAGACTGAATGATGTCAACTAGCTAGATAGCAACAACGACGTTGACATAAATGCCAGTCAAACTGAAACCTGTTGGGATATTACAATCTTAACAAGATCATTGTGGTTATTAATAACTTTGACAATTATCACATGAAGGTAAAAGTTCATGGTATTCTTTGTGAAGTACTTGTTGTGTTAGTGCCAGGAGGAACAGATTGTAAAGTGCTTTTTGCTTCAACAGAACTTAGAAATGTCAAACTGGAATGTTGCCTCCACTGTTGACAAATCTAAGCACTGCAGATGTACATCAGTAAATGCCAACAACATTTGATTTAGAGCGCTTCAAAAACGGGAACTGGTTATAAAACACTTATATAGTGGAATTTTACTTCCTAAATTTTCTGTTTGCCCTGCTTCCAACATTGGAAGTGTTGCATGTCCATTCTCAAGATATCATAGGCCATGACCCTGTTCTCTTCCAACAGTTTGTTCTATATGACTCAGGAAACCTGCTTCTTGGAACAAAGCCCCTGATTCTGAGAGCTTTAGCTGGAGTTAGAATAGCCATCCTGTTTGGGTCATTTATTGTCTATTTATAGTGTGAATTGAAAGCTAATCTCATCAGCAAACGTTTTATTTTCCCTTTCTCTGCTACTTGCCTGTCTTGTTGAGGGTATACTCTGTTCCCTTTTCTTCGAAATCCCTAAATTTCCCTCTTGCTATGCTGTGAACTGTGTTGACTTTGACCATTCAAGGAGCTCTTTTGTTATGAACTGATACAACATCCTCATTTACACTGCCCATATTCCTTCACCCTGCTTTCTCTGGTCAGAGATTGCCTTTGTTAACTCACAATGACTTGTAATTGCCTCCTGAGAGGGTTGCTAATTTGATGGTTTCAGTCATATAGTCAGTAGTCAGGGCATTTGAATTAATAGCTGCCAATTAGTTCCTGAACAACTGGGTGTGTCTGTAGCTGCCAGGCCCACTGATAATATTGTGGTTTTGTGTGGTTGCGAAATCCCAAACAACGCTTTACCTTTTGGCTCTTGCATTGACATCTAATATTGATGATTTATATGTCTGTCCTGCCAAAAATAGCGGCTATGTGATGCCACATTGCTTCTTAGCTGATGTTATGAGAATGTACTCAAAAGAGCTGTGTTTCCATATAAATATCAAGCAAATTTAAAGCAAACTTTAGAAATGTCACTACTAGATTTTAAGTAATGCAGTTTAGGCTTGTTTCCATTAACTGCTTTGTAGCAAATAGACTAGGCGGCATAGTGTCTTCAGAGGGTGCAGGTATTGGCTACGATATATATCGCTGTAACAAACAAAGTAGAAAAGCTGACAACGAAACCATGTATCCTAACTGCCAAAAAAATTCCAGAGAAGAAGAAATCAATAAAACTTTGATCATATGTGACAGAAAATAGAACCAAGTCTTAAGGGGTTGCTTTCAATGAGGAAAAGTTGTAAATTATTCTTTCATGTCAGTTGATATTGGTCACAATTAATTCTATCTGGAGACGAAGACAACAAAAGAAGTGGAAACAGCTGCAGAAAAGCGCATATTAATCTTGGGAGTGCCTGGGAAAAGAATGCAGGATTTCTTGGTCACATTTGTAGGACCTTTGAAATAGGACGGACTTGTTGCGCTGCTGTGACACATTCAGTCTTTGAATGCAGCCTTCCAAGGATGTAGCCACATATCTCAAATACAGCTGAGGTGATATGAATGCCAAAGTAGGTCAGCATGGATCGAAAAGATCAATTATATTTATTACACTTAATTCTGTTGATAACATTGATTATCAAAGTCAGTGGGATCCCATTGTTGATCTCATTACTGAAAATATCAGTTCTGGTGCAGCTAAGAGGAACGTTCAATGGCCATCAAAGTCTAGAGAATCTGCTGTTTGGGAACCAATCAGCTGTTTTCCACTGAAGGAACTTAAAAGCCGTTTTATGCCTGAACCTTTGTGTGTATTTCCAAAGTAAAAACTGACTCTGCAAAACATCTTTCAGAGCCTCTGGGGTAGATTAGTAGTAACTTATGAACCCTGAAAAAGTGCTGTGATTGGTTAAACTCAGAAAGCGACACTTGTGGTTGAATTTATTTATTTCTGTACTAAATTTCATGGCAATCCATCCAGTTGTTAACGTCAAACAAATCAACTGATTGACTGAAATTCCTGTTCCTAGAGCTACACTGCTGGCATGGCGACAAAAATTAAAACATGTCAAAACACCACTAGAAATACAAGGTATACTGCAGAATACCTCCAGTAAACACGAAATGTTTACAGGGATTAAAAGTGAAGTATCCAGCTCTCCTCCTCTGTTGTTCTGTCTACAGTCATTACCAATCAAATGGGCAATTGAAGGCCTCATTCTATGTATATGGGTTTCCTGAATGGAGTGGCAAGTAGACCCTGCTTCTAATACAACACACCGCAGCATGTTCTCATATGCTGTAGAACTGCAGCTGCATGCCTGCCTATGCCACGGTTTGGATGCTGAGCATGTTCTCAGTGCCCGTTGTGAGATACATAGGGAGGGTGGGTGCCTGTCTGAGATGGTCCATTATGTCACCGGTGCCCTAAGAATAGCTCCAGTGTGTCCTGCTAGGCACTGAGGCGAGTGTGACGTCCAGAACTTAACTGTTGTTGGGCCAAACCCAGAAGAAACAGGGGCCCTACTGTTTCTTCATGTCAGGCACACCCAGCTGCAAACACACACACACACACATCCATACAGATGCATATACACATGGAACCGTTTAAAGTTTTCCTCTGCCACTGTTCAAAATGCCCCCAGAATAAACACTTGAAGCAGAACTGAAGCAGTGAAGCCAATGATCCCCATTAGAGACGGGCTGTGACGCAACATGATGGTAATGAAAGGTAGTGGGTTTCAGATGTTTCCTCAGTATGCAGTGCACATATGTTTAAATAACGAAATGTGAAACTCTCAGTTGGAGGAGCATGCTGTCATGGGCTTGTAGAATTATATCAACACAATGATTATCAGAAATAATCTACATTTGTAAATATTTTCATTGATAGAAAGATAGATATTTTTTAATGTGTTTTCACAAAATGTCTTAGTTGGTGCTATGAGAATTTGTCTATTAATTGTGACCATCTATCATATATTTCAGTAATTTAAAAAAACAAACAATGACAAAAAGGTGTTGGTTCTTGCTCAGTTTCTCTCTCCTACATAGTGTATACTGTAAATTGAGTGAACTAAGGTTTGGACAAAACAAATGGGAAAAAATGACCTTGTGATCTGCAATGAAAATGGGTGGTAGTCAACATTTCTTTCAATTAAAAAAAACTGCAGACACTATTGACTGGTTTAGAAAAGGCCTTGTTTGTTTTTTAGGCATGCTGCTTCACTATAATTTCTCCAAAATGATCAGATCATATCAAATAATAAGATTAGTTTGTAATAAATAAATAGTATTCTGTAAAACTGATCCTACTTTTTTGGGTCAGTTAGTGTTGAAATGTACAGAAGTGAATATTTTTTTTCCAAAATGCATGTAAAAATGAGAGACAATATTGTATCTAGAGAACTTCTCTTTGCTGAAATGGTACAGTCATTTCGCTATGGGAGCAGGTGGTGTTTGGGTCCTCACCCACGGGAAATTTTGAGTGTCAAATATTAACTTCCTGCCTTGTGGTAGACTGTTATGCACTAATTTGTGTCTTTTCTGAATCAACTTATGCTTCAAAAATCTTTATTTATGCAAAAGAAAACACAAAATTCAGATGAATTTAGAAAGGTCTTAGAAACTAGAATGATCTAATTACATTATTCAGTACACCAAAATAATGACAAATGGTATTCAGTGGACTAAACTTCAGTTCTGTGAGCTCACAGGAAATAGAACAATGGGCGGCTGTTATGTTACCCTAGATGGTGAATTTTTACATGGCTGATTGTGATGTTTGAGATTAGAAGACTGCTACTCAATGAGGAGAGGGGACAAAAATGACGCTTGTTGTCCTCTCTAGGTTTAACCGGATTAAACCAAGACTTGCAAAGCAGTTTTTCAGGGCCTAACCTGAAGTAGGTACTTTTAAAAAATTCCCTAAAGAGATTGAAACGGCCTGTAAACTCCTGTGGTGTTGTGTCTGTTAGTAATGTTAGAATCTACTGGTTCTTCTGTGTTTATATTTTGGGGGGACAAATGCATGTGTTGTAAATACTAGCATATTCCCTACAACCCCACCAAAATCTATGCCAGTGAATTCAAGTAAAGTATCCCAATTTTATACTTGAATACAGTTCTTATATAAATGTACCTAATTGCTTTCAACCACTGGTGTTACACAAGGATTCTTCCAATCTTAAAGCTATTTGGAGAGAAAACTAATAAACCTATGATATGTTTGTAAATATGTACATAAGGAATATGCTGTGTCATAAATCTTGCTTAAACCCTTAATGCCAGTAAGAGAACAAAGATAGTTCAATCATTGCCCATCCTGCCATGTCCTGTAAATCCCTGTTGTGTGGTAAATCAACACTTTCACCCTGCAGCCCTCCCTCTGCTCTCACTGAAACCAGCCTCCTCACTGATCAGACGCAAGTGCTCGTCCACGTGTGTGTGACGAGGCCGCGCCTGCGCTGTTTAAAACGCTCGTCCCACGAGCTCCGTGATTCACTCAAACAAGCAGAGAAAGGAAAGCAGAGCGACACTCCGTCTGTTCGTTAACCGTCTCACCGCGGAGCCCCGAGCACACAACCGAGAGAGGAGCGAGTTAGAGAAGTTTATCCACGCCGACGGTTCGGTTTAACGTTTGTCTTCACTCACAGTCGAGCAGTTTTATGTGAACGTACTGGTCATTTCCACCTGCTCGGTGCGGTTCTAACATCACGGGACGCGGCGGTTCACCTGAGGTGCACGAGGACATCGTTTGCATGAAACTGTGGCCAGGTGAGTTTACTGTTGTACTTCAGCTTTACTGTTTTCAAAACAAAACGTAACTTTGATATAACTGTGTATTCCTCTCTATGTATACTGTGAAATGTTAGAGGTTTGTGCTGGTTTACAGCAGTTTTTGTTTTGTTTTTTTTGCCACGAAGTGTTGCAGAACGCAACACTTCGCCCCTCGCAGAACGTCGCTGTAAAATCTGTAATTTTAAAGTTGATTGACTTTTTCTGATGGTTTTTGTCCCACTAAATATTTTTTTGATCAGTTTTACGTTATCACTAGACATTGGTCGTTAATTCGGCGTTGAAGTAAATGGCTCATAATATGAATTAAATACTGACTATTGCTCCATCACTTGCGTTTTACTTTACTGCAAAAATACCATAAGATTGGAGGAGCCATAGTCCTAATGTTAAATGAAGAATTGGCCCCCAGTATAACCTTTTATTTACCTTTTTATGTTGAGTGTGTTTTAGTTTGCCACATATTGTGAATATATCATCATGTCTAGCTGTTCTATAGCACTAAAGTATGAGGGAAATATAAATGTTCTGTCAACTTCCCAAGGCTCTGAACAGGAACTGTTTGCATGTGACAGCTGTTTGCACATGCCACAAAAAAGGAGAGCTATTCATTCAGATTACATTTAGTTATTTTAATTACACCTTCGGTCTCACTTTGATGAAAATTTGAATTATCGATTTAATCTCTGTGCCCAGTGGCAGGGGAAGCCAGCATGTGAGCAGCCTTGGATACATGCAAACTTTGTATCTGTGCGTGTACATGCATTTCCAACCAAAAATTGTGGTTTCACTAATTGAGCATGTTTGTGACCCACACATGCTAGTGCAAGTGTACATGATTGGAGTCAATCTAGGCTGTGGGTCAATTTGTATCTCTTCTGTGATGTGACACACTCGCTAAAGCATGCCATTGTTTGTAGGAGAAATATTTCAGAAAGGGGGGGATGCAAAGCTGTTTCCTGCACAGGGGTTTGACTAACAATGGACACCACCTTAGAACAGTCGGTGGTTCTCTCTGCAACTCACTTCTGAGGAGGGAGCTAGGATGTTGAAAGAATAGCCAAGAAAAGAGAAAGAGGAAAAAATATAAGGAGTAACACAATGGAGAACAGGCGGTTCTGTGGGTTTGTAGGATGGGAGACAATGGGAGGCCAGATGTGGTTGCATAATACTTGAGTTAACAAGGTCACAGAAGCCTTCAAGTCCTCCAGTAATTCATAATCTGGTGTTACGAGGGTTGCTTGTAATACATGACACTGAGCTGAGGTTGAAGAAGACTTCTCTGTCACTTTTGTGTGAAATCTCCTTTTATTTTGGCACTCTTCCAGTTGTATCGCTGTATATGTGTATCTCTTCAGGGTTGACTGGTTTGAGGACAAAGCCCAAGCCAAACCTGCTTGTAAATATTTAAAGGCCGCTGTCTGTGGTGAATGAATATTTCACACTGAATGCGTCACTTTTGTAACTGATCCTGTCTGGTGGCCTTTTGTTTTTCCACTCTGCGTACAAGCTGTGCTGACATGCATGTTTTTTCCAAGGAGGTGACTGCTTTAGACTTCACGAACATTGCTCTCACTGAAAGTTATTTAGTATTTAAGGAAAACATTGGTGTGATAACAATCCATTTCCAAGATGTAGCCTCTCCTTCACCTTGTTTAGTGCTGAACAAAACTTAAGCATCTGTCTTACTTGATTCTTCATGCATCTTTGAAGTTGATCTGCTGACGTCACTGTTTTCTGCCTAATTTCAGATAAAAACAGTGGATGCAACTACGCTCCATTTATAGAAGAAAGGTGGAAGATTGGGAGAGGCTCTAAGGAGAACCAGCCGACCACGGGGAGTCACATCTCAACCAGCATTCCCTCCAAACCCAGCCTAAAGCACACAATGTCCCTCAGCACATTCCACCTCATGCAGACCCTGAAGAACTCTCCTGCTGCGTTACGGCGTCGCTTCCGCCGTGACCGAACAGAGTCTTTGTCCCATGGCGATCCTTTATTTAAAGTCCACTACCTGGGCACGGAGAAAATCTTTTCTCTGGATCGAGAGCAGGCTCAGGATGCTATTACTCATTTGCTAGAAGGTATCGCTAATGGAAAGAAGCTGAGCAAAGATCACGCTCTTGTGGTGCGCCCCCGATATGTCGAGGTTAAGGAACTGAGCACAGGACGGCAGCTCACTAAGACGTACCTGCAGGACATTGCGTACTGTGCCGCAGACGCCAACCGACCCAATGTCTTCTTGTACATCTGTAAACATCATGGGCAGCAACTGCAGTGTCGGGTGTTCTGGTGCAGTCGGGCGGAGCGGGCGCGAGACATGACGGCTTGCCTGGCACATTCCTTCCAGCGGGCGCTGAGCGACTGGCAGCAGGACGGCTCAGCCACGCTTGCGCCCGGAGAGGTGAAAGGAAAACGTGTTGAGGAATCGTCCAACTCTCATGCTAACACGAAGAGCTCAACGCTGCCTGCCAGTCTGGGAAAAGGTGAGATATCAGTACAAATTATAAATTAAGCCTACCGCCCCAGCTATCCTTATTGGGGTGCCATTTATCCCAAAAATGACATATCTATTGCCAAAAATACATGTTTAAGAAAATTCTAAAAGTCAGACTCTGTTCTGTTTTGGCTTTGTCAGGCAGAGTAGGTTGCCAAAAGGAAAACAGGATGCTGTAGTTCCAGAGTGCTCTTTAGAGGAGTAGAAGTCCCCTAATTCATAGTCCTTATTATGCTGTCCTCTATTAGTCATAATGCAGCTGGTTAGAATGATAATTTTGGTGTTGATCTCATGCCCAATAGTGAAGGTAATGAAAACCAACAGTTGATGTAAGTGGTAGTAAGAGAATAGCCTCACTAGGTCACTTTACAGTAAAGACTGACAAACCACTCGCACTATTTTAATTAACTTTTAAACACCAGCCAGTCTTCACTTTTCAGTGGCAGCTGCTAAGCCTACGTCTCTTACATCTTTTCTTTACAGTTCGCTGGAAGAAGAGAGGCTCTGTATCTCGCAGCCCCCTCAGAACCATCACCAGAAGAGGATCTGCCTCTGACACCTGGAACTGAAGCCCCCCTAACACTACAATGTGGGACAACGTGAACCTGATGACAACCTCAAGGGTGTCAGCTCTGAAAGAACTGAGGGAGGGACTGATTGTAAGGCATAAGGAAGGAAAAAGGGGATGAAACTGGGAAGTGGGAAGTCCATATTTGGATGTATGAGGACTGCTTGTGAGAGGATGCTGCCGTAATCAGTGGACTTGAAGGTTTTTGATGCCGCAAAGTTGTCTCTTGAATTTTTCAAGAGTCACGTCCAGACACGGCACAAAATGCTGTTGACAGCTTCCTTTGTTCACCTGTCAACTGACATGTGTGGACTTGTGACTGACTGGACACGAGGCCATTTGAGGACTGGATTGGGGCAAGTCCATGTCTCTTTTTGGTTGGCTTGTTTGTATAGTACTCTGCTTGATGCTGAAGCCACCAAAGAATTCGTGCTGTTGGAAAGACACTGACAGTACTGGCTGTTGGCCAATTATTCCACAGGCAAAACTGGAAAAAGACTAGGAGAGTCTGGATTTTTCAAGTTTGATTTTTATTTAACTGACATTTGTGGCAGGTCATGATTTTATTTTATTTTTTTAGTCTTTACCCTGTGGCACTAGCAAGCTTGTGTTCTCTAACTTGGTATTAGATGTACAAATTTAAAATAGGTGGAAAATTCAGGCACATAATACAAAAGTAAAGTTAAAATTCTTAGTCTGTAATGCGCATAAATGCAGTCAGTAAATTTTGAGCATGTTTAAATCAGTCCTATATTAAATAATCTCACAGTTCCATTCAAGAAATCACAAACTTTTTTTTTTTAAGAGGTCCTCAGTTTCCATGAAATGTGTGAAAGGCCCAGCAACTGCATCATAAAATAAAAAAGAGACCCCAGCAGAACTTGCAGGGTCAAAAAACCCTCCACTTACACAGCAACCTCCTGCAAAAAACAAGGAAAAAAAAAGCTGATCCCAACCATCATCAGCGAGGTTCTTTGCATTTATGTGGAAAAACACACTCTGCCATGACTTGCGGGTTTTTGTTTGTGTGTGTCCGAACACTGGGAACACTGTGTTCCCATGTGGAGCCTCTGTGAGGAATGCGTAGACATGCACCTGCATTCCAATTGGGAGGGAAATTTGAGATTGGGAATCTTCTTAAAAGCCCCAAATTCCTCTTCATGTCCATCCATGACTTTGCATGTTGAGCAGCCTAGTCGTTAATTGCTACAGTGTGCTTCTAATTCTTGAGCCCTCCGCTTTTTTCACATCACCAAAGCCATAAAAGGTGCCCTGGCTACTTAAGTCCATTTAAAGTGACGGTTATAGGCATTGATAAGTGCTGCATTGCATAACACGCTCTCATGATGGTGATTTCTATCTTAAGGTTTACAAATGAGAGACTTGAGGATTAGTGGTACGCCCTGAAGCTACCGTTAACTTCTCATTTTGTGTTTTCTGACCAAAAGTAAGCTAGAAATGTCACCTTTTTTTAACAGGAAAGGTGTCAGTGTTTTGTGACTGATGTGCCACTAGGTTTTGTTTTTTTTTTTCAGTTAATTTTAAATTTTTGTGCTCAATGTATCTTTTCAATTACAAATGGCACAACCCTCATCTCAGAAAAGGGGTTAATGCCTGCTTTAAGATGTATTTTATCAATGTACTGTTTTATATCATTGTACATATTTAAATATGTATTTTATGAAATATTAAAACTTTTTATACAGCATTTATTTGTTTGTGTCTATGCATGTTGTTCTCATACTGCTGTTAAGACAAATATTCAACCAGATTTAGCTTGTGCAGCTTTGACCCTGATTGATGACTCTGCTTCCATGCTCAAGTTTAAAAATGTTATATTTGGCCAGGAGAAAACAAAATTCTTGTCTTTGACTGTGTGTGTGGGAGAGGGAGCGATTGAAGGGTCTAGAGGTGGCAGGGCAAGATATTCAGTGAGGTCCTGGGATTTTTAATCTGTCATGTGACTCATTTCCCAGGGTCATTTCTCCAGTGTTTTAACATTTCAAAAAGTCAGATACACGTGACTACCTTCCAGATGCAGAATGAGCTCTGTCTGGATACTGCAGCTTTGAAACGAATAAATTTGCACAGTGCGTACGCAGTAATCCCCAGAGTTTACACATTACATTAACACGAGTCAGGTTTTCCTGCAACAAACCATAAAACACGTAGCTACACAAATCAAATTTAAAACCGCATCCTTCTGGAGGAAGTCCTCCAGGTGAGATTTCACACATTTGAACCTGGTGAGACGGCAGTAAAATTTCCCCCCATCCTGATGTGGATCGTATACCAACAATTGCGGTCACTCCTCTCCGGAAGAGTCCTGCACTGTGGATCCGGAGCGCTCTCTGAGTTGCTGTAACTCCAGCAGGGACTGAACATGGAGACGCCTCAGAGGCTTCACCTCTTCTGCCACTGAAAGGAGAGAACTGAATCATCAAAAACGCAAACTTACAGGCTGTAGGTCTAATGTTTTCATAATGTAGCTAAACAGCATCACCTGCTGGCTTTAAGGTGAATAATATCAGTGTATTAATAAAACAGTGATTTACTGTCCTGCAGAATTCCACAATTTCCTCACCTTTGTCATAGTGCAACTCATCCCGGTTGCCGTAAATCACATACATCTCCAGGAAGTTGAGAAGTGCTCCTGTGACGAGGAAGCGGTCAGGAAGGGGAAGACTTTTGATGTAACGCATGTCCAAGGCGAAGGGGTTGGTGGGAGAGGGAACAGTGCACAGACACACCAGCTCACTAACAATATCCCACACACGAATACCTGCAAGAAAAAGAACAGAAGAGTTTTGTTTATATAAGTAATTTTATATCTAAAGCACATGAAGCTTTTTTCCACCGACCAAATCCACACTAAACACTAATCCCTGCAAACTCAAGCACTGACATCTGCATCTGATTAAGCTCATGGAAAATGTTGTAATTATTGAATCTGTGCACTCAAACAATAACCTTCTCCTGTTAGGATTCCACACATTGTTTCCATACCTCGTGTCTGCCAGTCTGCGATGGACTTGAGTTTCATGGGCGTGTCCTTGACCATCGAATCGGTGCCGCCGATGTTGACCAGGCGCTCATGATTGGAGCGTATCCAGGCGTACGGGCGTCCGTACTTGACGTATCCGGCCAATAAAAACAAAGTGCAGTTCACCTCCTGTTTAAGGATAAAATGGACTTTAATGTGACTGAATGAGCAAGTTAATGATAGAAGAGCAGAGGTGGCTTTCTGACAATGTGTCCAACACTTTAAAGAATGTGAACTGGTTGGTTACAGGTACTCACAGGTACTGCTATCTCTCTTTCACTAGGAGATGCTGGGAGCAGATGTTCCTCACTGCTGGGCTCCCTGTGGATACAGAAAGAAATCAACCAGTGTAAGTGTGCAAGCAGATACATTTATTTTCTAGTCTGTATACATTCATTCAGGACAGCCTAAAAGCTGCCAGAAGTCAGTAGGTTTATACACAGACATTCACATAAAATATTTACCCGACAAGCAGAGAATCAAATCAATTGTCAGCTCTCGGTGAATTGTATCAAAAGCATCATTACAGCATCTTGTTCACTGCCTTAAACATACAAGCAGTATAATGAAAGGCCACTTTGACTTCACTACCTGCATCAATGGAAAGCCTTTAGCTGTTGTTTTGTTTTGTTCAGCACCGACAGGATGTCATGTACAATTCAATGTCAATCAGTATGCGACTATCTAAGTCTGTTGTTTCAGATTTGAACATATCACAAATACAAACACTGCAATGTTTAAGATGTCACAAGTATCACAAACTACCCCTGAAACACATCCATGTTTCTATTTTTACATGTAACTACATTGATCACCTGGCAATCCGTGGCTGTGTCTTGGTATGTGTGTGCGACTGGGAGTCTTGTGGGCCCTGAGGCTCCCCAGGCAGGGGGGAGCTGCTCTGGCTGGCCAGACTGGGAGAGCTGCTGCTGGGGGAGACATCGCTGCTGTTGCAGCTGCTGGTGGAGGAGTGGGAGGAGGCTCGGGACACCACGAAGCCTGGGGAACGCCAACCCTGCAAGGTGGGACACAAAAGGAGGTGATGGTAGCACTTATTGATTTTAAATATAACAGACAAGTCCAAAGAGCTTCAGTAGATAACGAGTGGACTTCTTTTTGTTTCTGGAAGGCATTTTACCTCTCATCCAAGGACCAGGAATATGATGTCACCCCCTAATGCCATGGCTAATGAACCATGAACTACCCAAGGTTCACCTAAATGAGACGTGAAAGGCTATGAAACTGCCAAGTGAGGGATGACTAAAGGGGTTAAGTGTGGTGAAACTGTCTGGGGGTGAATCTCAAGAACCCATTATAAATAATTGATAAGTGGTGCTGTAGACTCCCTCCTCTATTTAGAGATGGCTGTTTCAGTCTAACACAAATGGCTTCCTTCAATCATCTTTTGAACTATCTGTCTTGTTTGTCCAGAATGTGAACATTCAATGGAGTGTCCCAGAGAGTTTTACCACCATTAACACCTTGAGTCATCCCTCACCTGGCAGTTTCACAACCATTTAAGGCATGTGAGTCTTGAGTTGCAATGTGATTCGTGCATGACAGTATATACCTGGGATTCCCATCAGTCTGTTAGATCTGTGGGAACTGTTTGAAAGAGAGGCTAAACATCTTCAAGAACAAGAAACAGAAATCCAGTTGTCTTCTACTGAAGCTCTTAGGATTGCAATGAACCTGACTGGGAATCTACACAGACAAGGAACGCTGCAGTAAAGAAAACACAGTATGAACAGAGAATGACATGGCATTTATTCCATATGCTGACTTTTGAGGAAAGTCTCACGGGTTAAAAATCTGTTCAACATGTCTTTCTGCTGCAACATTTTTGTCAGGAATGGTAAGAATTATTCCATTATTTTGACATCTGTGGAGACTTGTGTCTGTTTTATACACATAATCGCACATTTTGTAGACAGAAACTGACCAGATCCTCATTGACGACTGTCAGCAGCAGCTCCTCTTTCCCCCTTAGCCACGGCTGGAAGTATTTAAAACCCTGCAGGGGAAACAATGTTTTCAGAAGGATACTTTAGCGAGCTGTGTTTGACATTTCTGTTCATGCACTGTGCGTGCTGTCAAACCTGCAGTGATCCAAGTAAAGCCAGATCACTCAGAAAGTGCTGCAGTTTCCTCTTCTGCTCCCTCTCTCGTTTCTACACATACACACATAGAGATGAAACATATTAATATACAAAGCAAGAAAAATGACAGCATCTAATATTATCCTGCAGCACCTTAGGGAACTGAACCCATCAGCACCCGCCCAGTCTAGTATCCTAGCAACACATGCAACGCCTCCTCAGCATCCGTCGATAATAACGACTCCATTCGTTATAATAGATGATGCAAAAAGAGGACCATAGCAAAGACTGAGAGCAAACATCACATTACGTGCAGCAAAATGCATCCAGTTGCTCTAAAAACGTCGGTTCCGATCTTAATTCACAAACACATTATGAGAGAAGCAGCACTTACACTAGCATTGCTCATCTTTTACCAAATTGCACAGTGTCGTCTCCCTCATAGGCGATCATGGCGTGTTATGAGCTGCTGCATGCCAACATTAAAATCGTATATTCTGCTGGTTACCGTGATTTTCCGGTGAACTGCCACGGTGATGCACACGGCAGGTTTTGCTCTCGTCGGGTGTTGCCTTTTGGTTTATTCTCTGTCGGCTGTAGCATGAAGTTAATGTGGATGTGAAGCCCTCTAGCGGCCATATCGGCAGACTGCAGTCTAGCTGTAGCTTTCCAAACAAGCGATGATGCCGTGTTCTGTTTTGGGCTGTAAATGGAGCAAAACCTTCGCTTTTCAACCAGGTAACTTGACACTGTTTGCTAAAAGCTAGCTCATTTTTAGCCAGTCTAACACCAGTATCTAACACCAAACACACAGCATTTTAGCTTCAATATTTAAAGCAGTAGTTAAACATTTTGGAATATATTGACTCAATATTTCCTGAGTGTTCGATAAGAAAGTTCATACTACTGTCATATCAGTGTGCTAAGAATAAAGGTTTAGGCTGGAAGACATTAGCTTAGCATTTCAGCATAAAGTCTTAGCATACTGGTAACTGAAGCCAACTCTGTAAAGCTGTAACTTCTCACTTTAACAGTGTTATATTCGGATATTTGGATTGAATAGACAATTTTATATGTGGAAGGTAATTAGAGAGCTGCTGTACATTTTTTAAAAAGAGACTAGGGGTTTTCGTCTGTCGTCTTTGTCCTAAAATAAGCTAATCATCTCCTGGCTCCTTAGCTTAGCATATAGCCATAAATTATTAGCATATCTTTGACTTCAAAGAACTCTCGATAAAGCTCTAACTTTATGATTTAACATTTTAATTAAACTAACAAATATGCCATGTTTAAGCTATTTAAACCTGCTGTAATTTTTGAAACATTACAAAAAGACCAAAACCACATTATTAGTTTGCCTATATTGTCTTTCTGTAAAAGCTAATTATCTCCTGATCCCTAAGGTTGGCATGTAGCCATATATTGTTTAAATTTCAATTGAACAAACAGCTGTAACATGGTAAATCTAGTTCAGGAGCTGCTGTACTATTTTTTCTCTTTATTTGGTGGGCAAAGCCATTCTAGCGGTTTGCTCTTGTTGTCTTTATGCTAAGCTAAATTATTAACCTCCTGGCTCTTTAGCATATAGCCATAAATTTGTAGCATAGTTGTGACTTTTCTGTAAAGCTGAAAAGTTTTGTTTTACATTTGCATGTAACAAAAGACAATATTGTGTTAACAGCATTAAAAGCTGCTATACTTTTTTTTTTAACCTTTGGACAAACCAATATTAATTTACCCGTTGTCTTTGTGCTAAGATAGACAAATCATCTTCTGCCTTTAGCTTCATTTTTGGATTCTGTTCTAAAACCGAACATGTAAATCGTGTAAGTTGGATGTATCATTTTCGCATTATGTACACAAAAAGGAAATCTGGAAACTGTTTGCTTTAATTTCTCTCTTTGTCAGAGTGATCTGGTCTAAAATCTCCTCTGTGGTTACAGGACAAGTAGGAAACTGATTTTAAGAAAGGTCTGCTTTTACTTGGTTAAGGACACTTATGCAAATACAATACTGACACTTAAATGGGTTCAACTTTGTGTAGTTTTTGGATATGTCATCTGTACTACCAATTATAGACATTACCAACTTTACATCATTTGCAAATGAGAGTGAAGTGAGAAATTTGACACAAAGATTTTAACAAATGTAATCACTTTATTCTGTTAGAGTCAACGGAGACTTGTGAAGTTTACATTTCAATCAACACAATAGCGCTTCCTCACAAATCAACAAAATGTGCAAAATCAGCATCAATTAGCAGTATAGCAAAGGATCAAATCTTTAAAAGCATGGTCATATTTTGTCTAAAGATCGGCAGTCCTCACAGAAGAGAAAAGACAGTTGAGTCTAAGAGTTTGTGGAGCTGAAGTGAACAAAGAAAGTCCTGATCTCTTTGGG
Organism: Amphiprion ocellaris; assembly: GCF_022539595.1. Lineage (NCBI taxonomy): Eukaryota > Metazoa > Chordata > Actinopteri > Pomacentridae > Amphiprion > Amphiprion ocellaris. Next base: position 15,606,192 of record NC_072788.1, read on the forward strand.
ATAGATGGTCACATTGGACTCTTCATCATGACACCTCTGACACCGTTCATTCTCTAAAAGAGGAGAAAAAGCAAAAACAACGGTGAAGGGATGAAGCTACCATTTTGCCTTATGGATTTATAACTGCAAATCTTTTTTTTTAAGCATGCAGTTCATTAAAAAGTGACGTAGCATTATTGTAATTGCACATAATCAGAAGACACATCAGTCCTAATAGTGTTTGCTTTGTTGTTTTATCACCTGTTTGTAAGTTATCTGCAGTTTTCCACTTCCACCTCTGCAGACTGGTGATATTCCAGGTTCCTGTGAGTGAACGCTCCTCCAGCACTCTCACTTCCCCTATGCCCCGCAGAGCATCCTGTTAACATTGACAATTAAAATGAACATGTGATTTCTATTTTAAAAACATAAAAATCCAAGCTGTAAAAGTAATATGTCAAAATTAACTATCATTTGTTATCAGTACCTTTAAGTTTATAGTGACTGGCTTTGAAAGCTCAGGGTCTTCTCCCTCCTCAAAGAGATGCATGATTCTTAACAGGACCCGATCATAGTCTGGCTCTGAGTGCAAATCCTTACCTGCATATGCCATTCAAAAAACTAATTACACAACTGAATCCCATGCACAAGCAGTAGAATTCAAAATTCCCTGTGAAAAATCAGCAAGAGTTGTGTGTGAACATTATCTTTCAGAGTGAACCTGAATGTATGTGGCTGAGGTGAACATCGTGATTAGAGCTGTAGTTCCATCCCGGGATACTCAGGCTGAGCAGGTGGAGGTTGGGCGGCAGAACGACTGAGCGCACTGGAGAATTACTTTGGGGCTCCATCTCCTGCCAGGGCCTCTCTGCGTATACAATTGGGAAGTTTTGTCGACTAATACAAAAGGTAAAGCTGTTATATGGTGGTATGAGTGTTAAAAATCAAAAGCCAAGAGTCTCTATATGCTGCCTTCTTAGTAAATGTTGAATAGTTTAAGATGGTGACTTCTAAGTATAAGTTAATATATTAGTTTTATACCTTGCACTTTCATTTTACTTTCATGTATAGCCCATGTTTACCCAGCATCTGCAGCTTCTAGCATTTATAATGTGACCCCTTTTCATGTTTTTGCCATTGCTGGTTCAACAAATTTACACCTGCTAAAAGAGTTTTAATATTTTTCCGTACCCTAAAAATTAAGCACTTACGTGGCTGGTCTATAGGCATGATGACAGGTCTGTGCTGCAGCTCTATTGCCTCCCTTTGGTATAGCTTGGAGGTGGCCCTTATGGAGCCCAGCATCATCCACAGGGTGGGACTCACAACCGAGCTATCATTTAGAGTCAGATTGTAGCCGAGGTTCCAGGGCAAGTTATTCCAAAGACGCCGATGAAGCATGACCTGGGGTGAAACACGGAATGTTAAGGTGTGCCTTTGTAAAAGATGCTGAGTCAATGTATTTGTGTGGTTTTTTTGGTACCTCTAGTTGTCCGTTGGCTTGGCTGGACACACCGTGAGCTCTGTCGCTGTGGAGGACCAGTCTGCTGAGGTCATCCTCAAGGTAGGCTGTCCGAACCATGGGGAAGTAGTTCTACAAAATTATACATAGTTTATCCTACACAATACCAATACATTTTCATGTAAATGCCAAGATCCCAGTTTATCTAAGGACCTACTCTTGCTAAAGTGTTATTAGCAAATTTCCTGAAAGTCCTCTTCATCATCTGGTAGCCATTGTCGTCTGTGTACAGGGTCTTGTTGTTGTTCAAAGAGGAGCTGGTTCTCAGGACAACCTCTGTGTTGAGAAGTAGTGGGCCCAGCGAGTAGGTCTGCTCCAGCCGATGACATAGCATTCTGGCCCCGAAGCATTCTGGGACACGGGTGGTGATTGAGTAGGCGTAGTCTTTATCACTTTCCTCTCTAGAAAATAGAACATGTCAGATGTAAGTAAAAAATTCTGGGATAGATACATAAAGCAAAACAACAGTTTACTTTTACCCACCTGTAAAAGTATTGCCTGATATCAGTAACAATCTTTCCAGGGATAATTTCCATTTCCACTGCCTTGTAGGCCCGCACGGCTGAACCATTAGCACTGAAGAAGTAGTTATCAGAGATGGGCCCTGCTTTTACATCTCCATTGGCGTCGTATTCCCAAAAATCCTGACTTAGCTTTACTTCCCTTTTATCTTCACTATTGATGACAAAGAATAAGAGAAAGTGCAATTTTTATGATCCGCACAATCAGATATAGAAGATATAGGAAACAACAGTACAGTATAATGGTGTTCAAATTAAGGATGCTTAAAATCTTACAGATACGTGATGCTGTGCAGTAGATTGGTGTCCTCGTCAAACATGAGCTTGTAACATTCATTCAGAAGAGGCAGAAGCCGCCTCCCTGTTTTCACCCAGTCCTTCACACTGCGTCTCTCAAACAAAACCCCTTCAGCTTCATAAGTGTGGGTACACTTAAAATTTTTGAAACATGGCTCCTTGGAGAACTTAATCAGGTATTCTCTGTACTGAAGGCCTCCAAGTTCCACCATGATGAAAAGGTCATAGGTCGTGTTGGATTGGGCTGACTTTTGGATCTAAGACAGAGAAGCAAGGTTATAGTCCATGCATTAAAAAGTAATTCACACAAAACGGAAACAGATATAAATTTGTTAGCTCAGCAGAAAGGACATCTGATAACCTTTTGACTGATCTATTTACTCAGGTGTCAGGATCTATGTTTGCCAACTTAAGGTAGACACTAATATAACTGTCTCTCTCTACTTGCAGATACATTTTTAGCATTGTTGATTAACCTTGATTAGCCTTAAACATAGCAGTATCCAAACAGTTTGTTATTTGTATGATCAAACAGACGAAACCTACCTGTGCAGGGACAGGCTGTCCATTATCATCAAAAATGGCTGTGTTTGGGAATGCTACGGTTATGTTGACGATAGTGGTAATGTTCCATGCTAAAGGGTTGTAGATGATGACATGTTGCTCCAGAGCCTGATGATCATCACCTGACATGAAGAAATCACATTTTGAGAGTTATGAGAGAAGACTGTCATTACATATGGAGCTGGAGTGAGGAAGTGATTAGCCTAGCTTAGCATACAGACTGGACACAGTGGGCAAGAACTAGCTGTTCAAAGATATTGAGGTGTGAGGCACATTTTACACACAAAAGTTGTGTCTCATTCATTAATTCCATACACAACATGTATTTATAAATGATAGTCTGTGATTTGAGGGGCAGATCTGCATCAATATTAGCATTCTAATTCATACCTTTTATGTGGTAGCGCATGTCAAGGATGCTGGGAAGGTTATGGGGAAGGTTATGAGGAAGCAGAAAGAGTGCAGCTAGAAGCTCCTCCACTCCCATCATGGCCTGCATGAGATGCTGTAAATACATGTCTGCCACCTTGGGAGACTCTGTGCCAGTGATGCCATCATGGTGCTGGACCTAAACAAACACACACCAAATACTATTTTGCATCAAAATAAAAATACATTAGCTTTTAACCCTCTGAACCTCAAGCAGTTTGTGGGTATTTTTTGCGCCAGTTACACTTTTACTCACATTTTTCATTGCAATATAAAGTCATTATGGCAAAGTTCTAATGCCGTAAATCATTAAAGAAGTTTACATCAAACGTTGAGTTATTTGTTTTATGAAAATGGAAACCCAGGAATCAAGATGTACAACATTTTTCCACATGCCTCCATAGGTGATACTGGTACTGGAATAAAGAGTAGCTTTGGGCATCATTTATATTTCACTACATTCCTTTTTATGTTTTTCTTATTTCATTTGTTTCCATACTTGTTTCCTTTCTGCTCTGTATAAACACAGCCTGCAGTTCAACCCAGTTCATCAAAAATGTTTATGAACATTTGCCGCATGACTGTTGGTAGCGGCAGATTACCTAATGACTCAAAAGTTGAGCTGAGGAATGCTAGATTTTTCAACTATTTGCCAACAATTTTGCAAACAAATTTTAAAATAAGACATGTACAGTAAAGTGACTTTGAAGAAATATCACAAGTTGAAGCTTAGATTTGGTCAAGTTTTGCAATGGAATGACACGACACAGCTGAGTAGTTTATGAACCATGCTCCTCCTGTTTTTACAGTTTCTGGCTCTGATAAATTGTGTAGTTTTGGTGATTTTTTTAAAAAGGTAACCTTCTTTTCAAATCAGCTGGTAGGTTTTATGGTTGCATTAAATCTTACTGTTTTTGGCATTTTCACCTCATCTGTTCTTCATTATATATTTAAACTTAGTTTTTCGTTTGTTTGCTCTATTTTATTACTTTTCAGATGAAGAAGTTGAATATCTTGGCAGATTACCTCAGAGACAGCCCAGCGTAGAGATCGGAGTTTGCCCAGGGCCCAGTCTTTAGCCACAGGTCCATCCGGGAAGCTGATTCGGTACCGAGTGAACAGAGTCTCCGCTGCATGCAGCTTGGAACTGGCCTGTCGAGCCACTCCTTTCAGGACATTTCTGGAGGCATAAAACCCCGTCATTGCCTGGTTGGTGTCTAGGAAACAGAGCACATTTGCAAATGTAGATTATGATGATAATCATTATTAATGTTGTTAATTTTTGTGTTAGGGTGTTGATTTCTCACCAACTGAATATGGCAGGAAATCTTCACTCCCACGAACCTCCCAGGCAAGATTTGATTTGTGGATGGCTTGAAAATATTCACTTAGAGTGGCATACTGAACTGTCACCCCAAACTCTTTGCTGTTCTGGTTGATGTACTTCATTAGAGGATCCATGTTGTTAAATTGCACTGATGAGTTGTAGAACTGTTTGTCGCAGCCCTGAAAAACAGTCCCTGAATTAAAATTTTAAGCAATAGAAATAAATACAGTTTGCCTCTACCTGGACCTGAAAATATGCATCTCAAAAGCAAATCCATTCCACAAAACTACCTTCCACATTTCTTCCAAAACACAACCAGAAACAGAATTACTCAACTGGATTTGACTCAGAAGGGAAGTATGACATGTTTATTTACTCACCCATGGCCAGAGCACATGATTAGTCCTAAACCATGCAGCCCTCTGCTTGATGTTCTCCACCATGGTTCTAGCGTAGGCTTGTACTGTCTCCTTGGTGACAGGCAGGCTCATGTTAGGATAGACTCCATCTTTTGGTGGGTCCGGGAACAAGGCAACTCCATTCCAATAGAAACCAGACCTGATATGTAAGAACAGCATGTTCTAGTCATGGTCTACTCAAGTAAAATTGACAATTTATTTTAATATCCAGTGTAAGGAAGTTTTGTGTGGTCTTGTACCAATTCAGTAAATGTACGTTCTTCTTGAACATTACACAAAGCAGTACAGAGTGTAAATATGAAACCACCTGTTGGAGAAAGGCAGGTGGGATGGAGTGCAGTAGCTAAACTGGTCCATAGTGTGAGTGAAGATTTCTTGCTGCACTTTCAAAGAAGGAGAGCCTCGCCATACAAACTGTAGTTTCTGTATTAGAGAATAGTTGAACAGCGTGAGGAGACTATTAGAATGTGTATGAACAGCTGTGAAAAGAATTATTCATGCAACGCAGTAGTGGTCATCACAGTAGTAGTATTTTGACTCAGGTATGAACTGATACCTTGTTTTTCTGCATGCTGTCTTTAAGGTCGTAATCGATGCGCGAGATGAGGTGTGCATTGAACCCAGAGAGGGCAAACAGGACCGGTGTGGTGGCAGAAGCTCCAAATGGATCTACATGCCAGGAGAACTGAGGACGCACCCCAAATGTCTCGTATAAGAAACCATGGCCCTCTGAAACAGCAGGTAGGGTTTGGATTACTACCCAAGTCATTGCTGCAACTCAGGAATAAATGATCAGGCAGTGTGCGTTACCAGTCATCTGTAAGATCTCATCATTAAGGTCAGTCACAGCCTCATCATGCATCACTTGGCCTCCAATGATGAACTCAAGTCGACCTTCTTTCACCAGCTGTCGTACCTAGAGAGGCATTTACAAATAAAGATCACTTTAGTGTTCACAAGAAGAACAAGTCTCTGCTCATCAAAAATGTAAAAATGCAGTATCATTTTAAAGGGTCCATATTGTGCCTCTTTTGAACAAACTGACCAAAGTCCCACATGTCCCCAGCATGTCTTTCAACTTTCCACCGAAAACTTCTTTAAAAAAATTCCTTTCACCGTGACTGTGTAACCTCAGTTTTAGCACTGTTAGAATTGGGTTGTTTCAGTGTCTGTAGCATTTTATGCAGCTGTATTAAAATGCAGTATATGTGAGCACAGAGTGCAGGAGAGAAGCAAACAGATGTCAAGAGGTGACAAGCCTGCGTTTAAGTATAAAAGGTCACCCAGTCCTTGTTTATGGGTCTCAAATACATCTTAAGGTTCCCACCATGTCCGATTGCCCTTTAGTATTGCAATTTCCTCAGAGCTCTGATTTGTGCATACATGAAAAAAGATAATAGTGACATTAGCCACTCGACACTAAGATTTATTTATATTGATGTGAGGACAATGGACTCAAGATAAAAGCAATCTACTGTGTCTTCAGTTTCTCAGATGCATTAAGTGCATGAACACTTCTTCTTGTGTTCAGTCTTGCAGCCAACAGCAGAACATTAGTTGTGCTCTGCTAGTGGCTCAGACACTTTTGAGTTAGAAGAAGCAGCCCTTCAATGTAAGCAACCCAGGTGGACTGCAGATCAGCTGCTCATTCTGACTGAGGTGGCAAGATTAAGCACTTTTTTAGTCAGGCATCTATTGGTTACACAATTTCTACTCTGAAACAGGATAAAATTCTAACTGTCTCATAAAGCTGTGAGGGTATCTAGTTAAGGTGGATTAGTGGAATGGATTTAAACCATATAGGACCTTTCAAAGAATACATATTTAAAAGTGATTTATTGAGAGTATCTTGCATTATTTAATGTCAGTATAGAGTGTTGATCATTTGACCATCATAATGTGCTCTTACTTGCTTCTTATGGGAATCTGAGGCTACAGTATCCCACCACAGTCGAAAGAACTCCTGCTCCACAGCAATGAACCTGCGGTCTTTAGCCTTTGACAGCTCCTCAGTCACACTGGTGTACACATTGGATGCATAGGCATGCATACTCTCCTATGGAAAATACACACTCGTATTTAGAATGAAGAACACACATATTTAGCATAATTTAACTTTTAGCTGTGGTCCTACCCGAATGGTGTACACCCAGCCTACATCCATGTGACTGTGGGGGATTACAAATGTTTCAATTGGCTTGTCTTCCCCTCTCACTCCATACAAGTGGAGGCAATAAAAAACAAACACGATAACCGCGACAAATCTCATCTTTTTAACTCACAAAGAAGGAAACAACTTTCAAACATTTCCCCCAGACTGCCTTGTTGTTGTTGTTGTCCTGGAGCATGTGACTGTCATCCAGTACGGAAGCTCAGACCGACCAAACCAGCTGTGTTTGATTTTTGTGAGCGCGTGTTTGTCGGTGACCTTTACACCGGAAGTGATCGGTGTAAACACTGTACATTTGGAGGTGAGAGTGTTTCCTCCGATGCAGCAGAGAAATGTCTAGAAACACGAGAATAGCGTTGGTGTTTGGAGGCTTCGTAACGGCCGTAGCCGCTGCGTTTTACCCCATCTTCTTTTACCCTCTGACGCATGGAGACGAATACAGTAAGTAGCCCACAGCTTTCCTTCACTTGGCTGCACAGTCAGTTTACAATGTCCAGCTAGGTGTCAGTTTGTGTGTTGTTATGCGTAACTGTATTAGCATCATGCTAGTTATTTCGTACAAGTAACTCCTGAACCAAAAAGTGCGCTAAATGTTATTGTAGTTCAAATGAGAATACGCGATAATGGCTAAGTCAGTGCGTTGTTTGCTATTTTAGTTAGCTAACCTTTGTTTAATGTTAGCACTATGGCTGCACCTAAGGGTCAGTCCCACTGTTGTTTAATCTGAACTTCTTGTTTGGTCTCTAAATAGTAAAAAAACAAACAAACAAAAAAAAAAAAAACAAAGCCATCAGCGTTTATCAAAACCCCAAATTATGTGGTCAAGCGTCTTGTTTTGTCCAAAAGATACTCAATTTACTGTCATACAGGAGTTAAGAAACCAGAACATATTGACATATACATTTTTTAACGTTATTTATAGATACTCAATTATCACATAGTTGATGATTAATTTAATAGTTGACAACTAATGGTTGACTGATTGTGGTAACTTTAGACTAACTTAATTGAGGATCATATGTACCCAGACTATCCAAATCTTTTCAGGACACTTTCTGAGGAGAAAAGGCAAAAATAATCAATTTAGTAAATAGTAAAAGCTGCAATTTAGGTTATAGAAGCTGTGGCAATTAAATAATGACTGTAACTGGATTGTATTTAATATGAGCAGATAGAAACTTTTCAGGGGGTGGTTTAATAAGCGTTTTAGGCATGCACGCTACAGTTTAACTAACCCTTTGATGTGCAAAATGGGTCAGAAATGACCCAAATCTAATGGAAAATGGGTATCTCCTAACCCACACTGCACATCAAAGGGGTAATATAGGCCCTGTCCCATTATTTATTTGCCACACCTCGTATATATTGCAGCAGATACGTCTGACCCAGGGTATAAACTGTTGTCAGTGGGTTTTAAAATTTATGCCATCCTTCCAGTGTCACTGTCAAGCTTTTGATGATGTCTCATCTGGTAATGTTTCATCATGTTTTGAACCTCTCACACAGGGAATAATGAACTTAAGCAAGACTTTGAAATTAGGATTACATATTTTTCCAAATTGGTCAGCCCTAGCTTCAACATATGCCTATCTTAGCCACTCCACTTATTGAACAGTCTTTGTAGCCCAAGCCAACCCTGGCCAGGAAGATGGAAAGCTATAGTCATATTGTACAGTAAACTGTTATTATCAGTTTCTTCCAGTGCTTCTTCCCAGGCTGACGAAAGAAAGCAATAAAGACTGATAATTACCAGCTGCAGTGTCTTGTTCATGACATTGAGTTTGGCCACAAAAATCCTCATATATTTAACTAATATTCTCTATTGTTCTGTTCTTGGTAGGACAAGTCCAAAAGGTTAACCGGGCTGGAATCAACCAGGCAGATGTACAGCCTGTGGGTAAGAACACCAACTACATTTAAGTTGGAGACATGTCTAAATAACTCTTAAAAATATGATGTCCTTATTGGTCAGACATGCTGATGTGTTATTGCTGCAGGCCATAGAAAACCACAATACTTAAGTGAAATACTTGCCATGTGAATCAGGGCATTTAAATTTTTCCTTTCAGTTGAAAAACAAGGTGATCTGCTTTCACTTTGTTATAGTATTGCTATGTTTTTGTCTGAACAACAGATATATTATATACCCTATGAGGATTGCTCATAAATTGTAATTACTGTATTTTAGATTTTGTATAATGTAAATTGTTGGAACAGGTGAGAAAATTGTGGTTGCATACAGATGCTGACACAATTGATTTGTGTTTTGTCTGAAGGTGTGAAGATATGGTCTGATCCATTCAAGCCTGCTGATAAATGATGACCAGTGACAGCAAACCCTTCACTGATCCCAAACACTGATGTTGATGAAGACTTCGACTGGAGACTGTGTATTTTTTTTGATTGGTTGATATGTGTGTGAATGAATGAGTTCAAGATGTGTTTATTTTGATTGTTGAGTGATACCTAGCCTCTTAAATAAAGTTCAAAGGTGTAAGTACAATTTTAAAGACTTTTTAATATATTGTTTAAATGCAGAATGGTTAGTTAGAAACATTAGGGACATAAGGAATATTTTATTTCTACCCCTAGTTCACCGAACAAAATTTCTCAGTCTAAGATAGACTGACATGCTGGTCATCCATTGTCCACATGGGGGCGCACCATGCCTATGTGCTGTTACAAAAGGCACTGCACTGTGTAATGTTGTTTGTGCGTTTGAGATATTTTGGAAAAACCTTTGTATTTCCAAAAGCCTTGCTCTGATATGAAGCCTGTAGGAAATTATTATTAAAAAAATACAGTGCTTTGTTTACCCATCTCATTCAAGAGAATCTTTTTTGACATTTTATTTTGATTTAGTTGATGCGCGAGTCATAAAATTGGTTCAGCAGATGAGGGACAATGTCCAGTAATGTTTGATATCATCTTCCAAAATGGAAACAGTAGAAACAGAGTTATTCCAGGACACATCACTCTGTATTATCATTTCTCTGTCACAGACACAGGATTTAACTGTTGCTCGGCTGTTTAAATGGCATGTGACTGCATTGTGCCCATAGGCTGAAAGTACGGGGCAGAGCTCCATGGTCATCTTGTTCAAAATCCTACTCGATGCGATCCAGACTCCCTTTACAAGTCCATGGGTGCTGTAAAAACAGAGAATTCCAAAACTACAATTTGTTTTTTCCCCTGTACTTTTGTGGTTTCCTGAAATTGACCAGCACCCCCTTTCAGAGTTCGGTCCATCAAAGTCCCTTTGGAAGAAAGATAGATTAAGAAAGAACTAAAGCATGTGTTTACGGTACTTCAGAGATGGTGCATTTTTAAAGTTGCCCTTAAATCTTTCACAGTCCTCCATGTAGCCTGTACTTTCGGGCTTTTAGGACCGTACGTGAGGCCCATTGCCAGCAAAACTGACTACACAGGCCAGCAACGGCCACTCTCCTTCACAACCCCCCAATCAACAAGCCCCATTGTTTATGAGAGGTTGTTATTGTTGGGCTGCATTCAGAAACAAGAGAAAACTCAAGAGCCCGGCTGTGCAGAGGCGTCCAAAGTAAAGAGAGCAAGGGGTGAGGGGGTGGTTAAGGAAAAACGAAAAGCAGAAATTCCTCTCATTCCCCGCTGGTGTTTTCCAGATTCCTCAAGCGACAGCTTCTCGCCTGTGTGAGTGAAGTAAGCAACCAGAGGGGAAATTGAAGCGAACGGCGAGAGGAAGAGAACCACATTCTTGAGGGGACGCGTCACCTATACACAGAATAGAAAGACACTCTACCGCTGTTACTTTGCCTGACAGTGTGTAACAGGTTGTGCAGTATGGCCTTCAGCTTTTCAGTCTTGCCTTTCCATGAATCAGTGTTCAAATCACTATGCCGCTGACGTTAGATTTAAAACACAAACTTACTCATTGTGCCTGTGTTTCCTAAAGCGGCCCTCGAGTCTGTACCAGGCTTTTATGGCTGTGTGTTGTCTAGTCTTCTTTATGTGGCCATTGTGCCATTCACTGGAATATGTAGATAGACACCCATCTCTATAAAACATTCAGTAGGGTCACTGCGCACTATAAACTAACATGAACTCAACAATGTCGCCTCCGCAGCACTTTTACTATCTGGCTATTAACCCATCACACAAATCTCTCCCAGCTATTGAGGAGGTTTTGGAAAGTGGTGGCACGTTGTTGGCAACTCCGAGCAGTTTGTTACGTGTGTGTTCAAGAGCAACAGATAATTGGCCAAAGTTTCTAACTAATTGCCATGGGAACGGGTTGACAGACAGGCCACGGGGTTGCAGGAATGGCAGAGAGCATTCGGGAAGGGGTGTGATGGTATGTAAAATACGAGCACAGCAGACGCCTCTCTTGTGCTGTGTCAAGCATGTAAAATAGAAACAGAAAATCAGGAACTTCAGACAGCTCTAAGAGGCTCTGGATGTCACATTTGAAGACATAACTGCGGCGTCCTTGTGTTTTTCATGAGGATTTCTCTTTTTCATTTCATTTCTAGTGAATAATTAGTGCATAGTCTCCATCAAAGAATGAATATCCCAATATTCATAACTCACAAGTGATTGTTTAGTTTGTAGTTTCATGGCTTACCATTGTAGGCTGCAGATAAAGAGATACAATAAGAGATAAAAATGCATGTGTATGTCCACAATACTTCTATAAAGGGATGCCTGTCAGTTGAAGATGACCAAAGGTTGATTATAAATGTATGGAAATCATGGTCCAGCTGAAACATCAGAATTTAAGAACAGAGCTGAAATATTTAGTAAATTTCCAATTGATTCATAAATTCAGTATATGCTGACTGCATTAGAGCAGCATAGACAAAAGGAAATAGTAATTCACACCAACTGACAATTATGTGTATATTTGATTCAGATTTTCACCTGAAATCGTAAATCAGTAACATACAAATAAGTTCACCTTCTGTAAAATTGTGCTGTAGAGCTCTTTTGAGTGTAATTGAGTTTTTGCAGGGCACAGAAAAGAAGGGGACTTTTGTATAATGTTTGGGAGTAAACACTGAGATGTTGTGGTAATGTATGTCTTTCTAAGGATTTGCATTTTACTGGACTGTTATGTTAATTAGCACTGTATTGGTGAAGCTTATAGGGATGTCTATAAAGCATTAACGGTTCTTTAAAGGAATACTCCCCCAACTTTGCATTGAAATCCTTTAACATGTCAGACTCACAATTAATAGTTTAGTGAAAGGCATCAAAATTGATTAAATTGAACCAAATCTTTTCTTGTGGTGGTGACAGCCATCGCTGGAGGCATTAGTTTTTGGGTTGTCTCTCCGTCCGTCTGTCACATTCATGTGAATGCCATAAATCAAGAATGCCTCGAGGGAACTTCTTCAGATTTGGCACAAATGTTCACTTGGATTTGAGGATGAACTCATCAGATTTCGATGGTCAAAGGTCAAGGTCACTGTGACCAAAATGTGTTTTTGGCCTTAGCTTAAAGATGCATGTGCTAATTATGACAAAACTTCAAACGAGTGTCTTATTAGATAAATTAATGATGTGAAAGCCACAAGGGAAAACTCTCAGTTTACTTTTCAGTCTATGTTCCAACTCATACCTATGGTTATGAGCTCTGCGTATAGTTCCTAGATATGAGCAGCTGAGATTAATTTAATCTATAGGATGGCAGGGCTCAGACTTAGACATAGAGTGAAGATTGTGTACACATATGGGGGAACTAAAAGCAGAGTTGGTGCTACTTCACATTAAAAGGAATGGGTTGAGGTGGCTTCCTCTGACATTGTCCGAGTACATCCAACTGGAAGGAGACTCCACAGTTGTCCCTGAATCGCAGGAGGGATTACATATCTCATCTGGCCTTGGACCCTCACTGAAAAGCTGGAAAATGTTTCTGGGAAGAGGGATGTGTGGAATGTCGCGCATAGCTGGCTGCCATTATGATCTGACCCCAGGTATCTGGAAATAAATGGATGGATGGATGGAATTTCATATCTTAAAGGTCAAAGGTGACATCATAATGTTCTGCAAAAACAGTTTTCTGGCCAATATCTAACGCCATCATTAAGGAGCAGAAGGATATATGGATGTAAACTGCAATTTGACTGGCTGGTGGACACTCAAAACCACAGTGCAACTGAAAAGGCCCAAAGTTAATCCCTCAAAACCAAAAGCAGAAGAAGTGATCCACTTTATGTATGTATGGATAAGAGATGCATAAGAACCTGAGGTTTGTGTCTGCGTCTGAATGACACAACAGCTTTACAGTACACCGATTACTTAAACAACTGACCAAAAAGTGAAAAGATAGGAATCTCCTAGTTTATCGCTTGAAAATAAATTCAGAGCACAAACACACACACACGGAGTTGGTTTTCTCTCACAAAATAAGCAGTCTACATTTCACATCTCAAATACACTGCTTAGCCTTGTAAAACAATGTACCGGAGTGCTGTCCACATTCTTAGGTCAGCAGGCTCACGGCTGTGGAAACAGATAGTGGAAGACTGAAGCAATGTCTAGGAAAAAAAAGCCACCGGCCAGGCTCGCAGCAGGCAATGCAAGGCTAACTGCCCGACTGACAGCGTGGTCTGGAGCTGGTGTTACATTCACTGTGTGCATGAGTGTGTGTGCATGTGTCATTCAGGAAAAAAGGCAAAGAACTTCAGCTAAGAGGAAACCAGTATTCCCTAGAGACTGAACTGTGGTCGTGGAACTTACTGGAACTCCAAACATCGTGTGTGTGCTTTTGCATTATGTTCAGTTTTACCTGAAGCATGACCACAAATAGATAATTATGGTTTGTTTTAGGTTGCATCTGCATTGCCCAGTCGTGAAGGCATTGCAGTTCATTGCTGTGGTGTGTCAGTTCTTAGTTAAAGGGGTGTGCATTGAGAGCCAATGATAAAGGACAGATGATGCAGCGATGGTTTGTCTGATCTCTCCTTCTTGTTTGCGGGTGTAATTTAGGCTCAAACAGGAACTTTTAGTTATAAACAGGCTCTATAGCCATTTGGCCACCCAGCAATGCACGTGTGAATACATGTTTTGAGGTTTTTGCCTCTTAAAGTCTGTTATTAGCTGAACTCATTACAAACATTCATCTAGTAATTAAGAGCTACATTTGCAAGACAGTAATTTTCACAATATTCAGACTAGTAATTAGCACAATTCTTGTTTTTGATTTAAATGGCACTTTACCAGTCCTGAGCAATCATTGCTGCTTTAGGTTAGCACGGTAACATGATTGTAGTCGTATTAAAAACATTGCAAGAGATGGCTCAAAGGGTGGTTATGTATTTAGCCCAGATTGATTTTAGCCCCTTTTTTTAATGGATTTCCATTGACATGATTTGGGGAAATGGAGAGTTTGTGAAAGATAATTAGCTTGGCAATTAAACATGAGCCAACTGCAGTTTTCCAAAGAAATACAGTTTTTTACGAGTCATTTTCATCATTTGTTATCGAGTCCGACCGAAAGTAAACATAGAAATCAGTCGTCTGGGAATGACAGGTTTTTATCTTTTGCCATCATCAGTTAAAAAAATCACTCCGTCCAATGCTTCTTTAAGACCAAAAACTCTGCAATCTTACAAGGTTGGTCCAAGTGATGTCAGTATCAGTTTCAACACGGCACAAGACTGAACTGCATACAGCCACATTAATGGATAGGCATGCACAAGTGACACGCTTTGAGTTGGGGGAAATGATCTGGGGAAAGATTTTCACATTCAGAAACAATATCATTACAGAAACATCACAGAGAGCACTAAAGACACACTTCCCATGTCAAAATCAGGAGAAACACTTCTCTTTCACTTTGTTCTACAATTTCACATCTGTTATAAACTGAAATGTCCATCAAAATAAAACTTGCAATGAAGATCGAGTATGCAGGTCAGACTAATGACATTCACCACTAATGAATGAATAAACATGCGGGTTTTGACAGAGCATTAACAGGAATTGATGTGTACTTTGTTGCTTCCAGCTATTAGTGTGAATCTTTCCTCTGAGTTTATGAAATACTTACAATATAAGATAGCAGCTGTAATAACATAGTTTAAAACTCTCCATTCAAGAAAAATTTCTTTGATGTGATTTTTGTGCAGTAGGCTCTGCCATACTTCTTGTGTCTGTAACCTTTAACATTTAAAACTCTTGTGTACTGTGCAACATCAAGAGATGTACCTAGCACTGATGGTCTTAATGCATATTCTGTGAAATCATTTGATACGGGCTTGAATGTAAGTGGATGTTAATTTCTATGTAAAAATTTCACACTGTACCTTTAATCTACAGCCTCACAGAGCTGCTAGCGTGATGCAGACTCTTGAGATCAATTTTCAATTAGCGAGTCATAGGAGACAAATTAAAAGAATTTATCTGCATAGAATTATGTAATATTTCCATTTTGTGAGCATCTACATCATCTCTTAATGTACTTTCAACACTTTTACGAGGCTTTTCTGTTTCCAATCAAAAATATGGCCTGTAGAATGATGTATTTGGGTAAATAATCATAAAAAAATGTACAGGATCACACAAAACATGTTATGATTACACTGTATGGTATGCATATTACTTACAGCTACACTCAATGGGGTCTTCTTGCTTCACTGTTCTTCAGGCAGCCAGTGATGTGATTAAGCTACACCTCTGAATGAGGTAAGTAGGAAATTCTCAAATGTGGCTAGAAGAGTGCCAAAAGCCTGTCGCTTGGCTCATGTCCACTGATGGATCCGTAGAGGAAATGTTTAAGCAATTACTTGGAGTTTAGGGTTGGAAAAAAAAGTTAATATTTCCTCTTATTTTATATCATCTTTTCTCAATTGAGAGGAAAATCTTTGTTATGGATAGACCTCATTATGCAGGCCATCTTTTCCTATTTCAACGTGTTGTCCCATATTCCATTGATTCGGTGGAAGCAAAAACCGCGATTACATTAAACACAGAACTGTCTGATTAGCAGACAACCACACACACGCACAGACTGCCTGAAAGATTATTGTCACCCATCCTAAACACACACCATTACAGCATCACAGTCTGCGCTTATGTCTGCTTATGGCTCGGCCGTCAATCACGTTATATAGCAGGTTTCCGTTTTACAGTCCCATTATAATCTTCAAAATTTCTTACGCACTAAAACAGCAGGGCAACTGTTGATTTAGGCAAGGGTACTTACGAAGAGGGCCAGAGCTGTAAGCAATCACGCTGTTCTTCCAAACCTCTCAGAAAGGCTAAGAAAAGAGAAGAGGGGAAGGAAGGGGAGAGTGATTTATACGGCACCTTAATACTTGACACATTCATTCGTGAAAATAAGTCTGCAGCCTATCAAAGGCATTGCTTACATTAAAAAGCCATGGAAAGCTTTTTTAAAACCGCTTTTTTTTATACTCAGTGGGACAGTTTTCATTCATATTTCCTGGCACAGTGCATTACTCCCCCCAAGTCTGAGGGACTATATCAGAATAAACAGTTTAGCCCCGAGGCAGCATTTAAAAATGATATTGTGAACAATACAGAAAGTATGCAGTTTCACAGAGCTGTTTAACAGCATGTAATGCAATAAAGATTGATAAAAATGTGTAATATTATGATCTAATATGACATACTGAGTCTTGTTTTAGTTGGACTCCTTATGCAGCGGGACTGAATGACTCACAGTGTTGAAAATATTCACAATACCCTGCTATTTTCACTCAGCTACACGAACGGCATCTTGTTATTAGTGGTTTGTGCGCACAGCTAATTAATTCAATAAGTCAAACTTGTATCCTATGGCGTAGCAGCTGCTGTATAGAATTAATAAGCTTTTATAGATAATAAGCAACCAGAGTGGTGCGTGGTGAGTCATATTTGGAGTGTATTTTCATTTTAGTGTAAATGGCGTGTGGGTGAGCAGACAAGATCTGCCTCTGGGTTCCCCGTGGGTTTTCATTAGGGCCTTGTGGATGACAACAGAATATATGACTTGGCTCCGTCCGGGAATTCTGGGAAAGTCATGGAATTTTGGACGCCTTGACGGAACACAGGCTGTCTGCTGTTGGCCCGTTCCCCGCTGAGGAGGAGGAGGAGGAGGAGGAGGAGGAGGAATCCTTCTGCAGTGTGTGTATGTATCCGTGTCCTTGTGTGTGTGTGTGTGTGTGTGTGGTGGGCCTTAAGGACATCCTTAGGGAGCTGACCCAGAACAATGACAGGTTTACAGCACAGCACCAAGCAGGCAGGCTCACATGTGGCTAATATCAAACAAAGACCAAGATCACTGAGCGTTGGAGCAGATCTGATGCAACCCGATCATCCTGATGATTAGTAAGGCTGGTAATCTGCTGTCCAGGCAGGGAATCTACTATATCTGGTCAATGCATTTACCTTCCTCATGTAGTCAAGAAATTCATAAAGCTCTTAAGAAGAAAATCCACAAGGAATCACTCTGTCTCTTGTGTTTCGGAACAACTGTGTTTTTAGTTTTTGACCCCTGGACGACAGTCCAATAGGAATGAAAATTACCCAGCAAGAGTGCGTGGTGTTCTGTGTGCAGCTGTTACTCTTGCATGCCAGCAAAAAAATGTTAATAAATTTCTTTGTTAAAAATGTTGCCATTTAGCAGCTTGCGAACTTCTGCTTCTACAATAGCTTTTAGTTTTTTCACTGCACAACCTGCAATAATGTTGACTTTGTTTCACTTTAACGCTTGCATTTGGGAAGTCTCAATAAGTAAGGACTTCACTGTTGTGACACGACTTCATAAAGACGTATCATTACTTGAAACTTGGAAGCAAAAACATTCAAGTCCTAAGTTTTGACCTGGTAATATACTGTAACAACATACAGAAAAACAATAAGCAAAACACCATTTACAGAGCTGTGAAGAGAAAACATTTCAGTGCCATGTCAGTGTAACATTTAGCATTCAGACACCGGAGAGATTTACAGTAAAAATTGTCTTAAGAGACTCACATATGACTTACACATGTCTATAAGGCTGTAACTCTGGACTTGTTATAACCGGACATGAGACTTGATTTGCCCCGAAAAGACCCAAAGAGATTTGTTAGTATAAAATGTATTATTTGACTTGACACCATCAAAAGGCTCCAAAAAAATCGCTCCTTGTCATATTTTCACAATATCCAAGCTGCTGAGGACAGCTTCATAAATTTTAATTTAAGATTGTGGAAATCCTATTATTGTATCCTTTCGAATTGCTTTAAAGCCTTGGAAAGGATTTTCTTTCCACAACTGCTGAAGAACTTCATTATTTCCTTCATTTGTTCGCCTCTACGTGCAATGGAGGTTCAAAAATAAACCTTGGTCATGTCATGTGCATAACCCTAAACCTAACCACAGGATTAAATAGCACCCATATGCCCTGATGTCAGTAGGAAATTTGCAAAAACGATTGAATTGCATGCATAAACCTCATCCTCATATTCTGTCCAAAGGGTATACTTCTGCTATTTAATGCCATCCACAGAAGAAAGCCACCCTGAGATGAAAGCAGAGTCATATCCCACCTGAGCTACAAATGATCTCTCCCTTTGGGCTATGAGCTTACTTTGTGGTCTCCCTTTTCCCTGCTCCCCTGCTCTCCTCATCCATCCATCCCTCCGTCTGAGCTCCATTCAGAGAGAGAAACAAACCACATGTTTCAGGGAGGAATCCTAAACGGGCAGCATCCCAGACCAAAGTACCTCCAGCTCTCCTGCCCCCTGGCATCACTTAGCTCTACCCTGTCATTAAGGACAAGGTTGGATGATTTGTGTTGGAACGCAGCCCTTTATTAGAGCAGGATGGGTGCAGAGGGGGAGAGACGGGGGAGAGGGGGGGACAAAGGAATGATGTCATCTCAGGTCAGGCCTGGAAGTGGGTCGGGACCTGCGGTGGAGAGTCGGTGTTGCCTTTGGGCTTCACTGCAGGAAAACACAGTGCATGTGTCTGTGGATGGAGATGGAATGATGTGGAATATGAGGAACGGGACTGTGTAATTTGGTATGTGTGTATGTGATCTGTATCTGGATGAGTAAATATGTGTCTTTTTTTGCATTGGATTGTGGGTATGCAAGCGGGTGCATGAAACTTAAAGTGTGTGTGTGGGTTTGCAAATCCGTGTGTGCAAAGGCATGTGGTCGGAAAAGTATAGGTTGTTTATGTTGCGTTCGCTCTTTGTTTCAGTGTTTCTTTAGTGGGTGGATGGTTGAATGAATCATTTGGACAGAGGCTGAGGTATCAGAAAGAGTGGTTTGGCTTTGGGGGAGAAGGGGGGAGACAAGAGAGAAGGAAAACCAACTTGTACTTGTGGCTTCTGGATTCCTAATGCACACTACTGCACAGTGATGTCTGCCTCCCTCCCGCTACCTACAGTACGTAGTGTGGAACATATCACATACACCACAGACAGCTAGGACTGAAACTAATTATCCAGTGCATGTCTGTGCAAGTATAGCGGTGAGCTATGCTAACATTATGTACTTTATCTTAGATACTTATAGTCTGTTGCCATTCAGGTGTCTTTTTCACAGTTACAGTGCATGTGTACTCACCAAATTGATTGATGAAATCTGGATACGCCACAAGAAACACTCAGATTTACACCATGCAAGATTTCTTTTAAATAAGTTTGACAAAATGTAGAGAAACTTGCTTTAAAGACTGGTTCACGTTAGTAAATGGCATCTTGAATTCAGTCTGTAGGTCTTTGTGAATCCTTTACCTGGGTGCTTGGTGAAGCACTTTCGCTGACAAGCTTATTGCTAACACATTAGCCATTTCACCCATTGGTTTGTGGACATCTGTTTTGAAGTCTTGAATTTTTTTTTTTTCGAGCTGGTGTGACAATCGAGGAGTGGATCTGACTGAGAACCTGAGGACACTGCATACGCTAATATG
Organism: Amphiprion ocellaris; assembly: GCF_022539595.1. NCBI lineage: Eukaryota > Metazoa > Chordata > Actinopteri > Pomacentridae > Amphiprion > Amphiprion ocellaris. The sequence goes on from NC_072788.1 coordinate 15,626,308, forward strand.
GTAACAACTTGTCAATCACAAGGAAACCCCACCCTAAAGCTGCTTTATTGTCTAATTGTACCCAAGTAAGACCATAATTGCTAAAATGAGCACCATGCTGTATTCAGAAGTCTTGAAACTAGTAAATGAGACCATAAAATGCTTACTCAGGTAGCAAACCAAGAGAAAAGTAGGGTCATTTTGCCATAGGCTTCTGTGCAATCAGACTTGTTTTTGCAACCACAGGAGTCGACCATCGCTGGACATTAGCAAAAAGGCAGTTTTAAGGCACATCATCTGCCACATTTTTCTGGGGCCACTTGAACATGAAGGTTTCATGTTCTCCAGGGATTGATAAAAGATTTTTGTGACATCATCCCAATGTAAAGTCTATTAGCCAAGTGTCGCCCACCCCACCAGGCTGAACATTCACACAAATACTAGTTTATTGAGGAGAGCTCTTATACCATCTACTTCTTCTCATAAGAAATCTCCATTTTCTCTGCCGGTGAATCCACTTCTCACAGTGATTGCATTGGAATGAACTGATTTCACAGCAAAATTTTGCCAAATTCAGTGTTGGCTTTGAAACTGTTGGGTCCCTTAGATGCAACCTAAACTATGGGTGAGGTCACCAGATGATAAGCAGGTTAGAAATGAAGTGAAACACTCTCAAATGATTCTATATCCTTTTTTTAAAAACTTTTCTTTAATATCACATATTTATTGCTTTGTTTCAGTGGAAACCACAGATTTTCTGTGAACTATGGCATTAAGAATAGTTACATGATGTGTTAAGTTGCTAAAATGGGTTAAGATGTATAAACACTGTTATATATGTTATTAGGACATCTATATAATCATTCATTCATCTAAATTTTACTATTAAACAAACAAGAATACACATTATCTTCCCCAGCAGTGCACCGTCATTGCATATACTTCTGCATTTACCAGTTGCTTGTGCAGGGAAACCATGTGAATGCTGCATAAAGATGATGATACATCCTTTGACTCACAGCCATCTTTAGAGCGAGCAATCAGATCAACCATAAATGGACCACAGACAATTTAATGTGATGGCCAATTTGATGGTTCTTTTAATGGCCTGAAGATGAAAAACGTCCTTCTTTTGAAGTACAAGAACACTTTCACTGGCCATGTACAGTAGTTTCAATGTCAGTCACATCAAACTCCAACTTACACTGAATCTGAATTGAGAACTTTTAAAGATACATTTATACAGCAAAGCTGTAGGTTTCATATGCACACTTGTCATTAACGCATTCATTTCAAATGTAAACTGCGAAGGAAGTGGACTTGCTGTGCACTCCTGATGTTATTTCACATATTTATTGCAACTTTTTGTTATCTCTGCCTCCAATAATATTTAGATGGAAGGGGACTGATAGGAGCAGAGTTCCAATAACAGAGATTAAGTTCTCTGGGGGTGATTGTGCAGCGTTTTTGAGGAGAGAGGCGTCTGCCTAAGTAAACTCAGCCCAACACTGAGGAACTGCGCTCTGGAACGTGGTGGTGTAACCGGAGCGCGGGTTTGGGAATAGCCCAAGGGAACTGGGCTCAGTTTTCCAAAAGCCTCTATCTCCCGCGATATGTAGTGTGATTTGAAGAGAGACGAGGTGTGTGTGTGTGTGTGTGTGTGTGTGTGTGTGTGTGTGTGTGTGTGTGTGTGTGTGTGTGTGTGTGTGTGTGTGTGTGTGTGTGTGTGTGTGTGTGTGTGTGCGTGTGTGTAACAGGGGAAGTGGATGGAGGGCTTACAGAACGGCTAAGTCAGGAAAACAAGTCTCAGGAAACCTTATACCTCACTCTGGCACCAACACAGGCGTTCTTTCTTTCTCCCTCAGTGTCTCACTCTTTCTTTCAGTCTCTCTTTCAGCCCGCCTGTCTTGCTGTATCTCTCTCGCCCCTCTCTGCCATTTTCTGTACTGCAGGAAAGAGGAGGGAAAGCAACAGCAGTCAGAGCAACAATAAAACAAAGGCTTGACACTTGGTGCTGTTAGGAAAATAATGTTGACCTTCTTGGGACCTCCTCATGTTGTTGGGCAACTCTTTTGCTTTTTTCTTAAACTACCTTTCCTTTTCCCACAAATTCGTGTTGCTTTTTTGGCACACCTATAGTGTATTGTAACATCAAAACATCAACAGTAATGTGGGCATTGCACCAAACTGTTGTAGTGAAGAGAGAGCTGAGCTAGAAGGCAAATCGCTCAATTTACCTGTCAGTCTACCTTCCAGCTCTTACCAATGATCATGATCTCTGGGTTGTGACCAAAAGAATAAGATACAAGCGGGTGACATGGATTTCCTCTGTAGGGTGGCAGGGTTTAACCTTAGAGATAGGGTGAAGAGCGCAGTAGAGTCGCTGCTCCTTAGCATCTGACGGTACCAGCTGAGGTGGCTCAGGCATTTGATAGGTGGCTTCATGGGCACATTTGATAGGTTGCCTCATGGGCACATTTCTTTTGTTTTCTGGGCACACCCAGCTGGGATGAGACCCCAAGGTAGGCCTAAAAGTCACTGAAAGGATTACATATCTCATCTAGTTTGGGAAAACCTTAGGATCTCCAGAAGGAGTTTGAAAACATTGCATGGAAGGGGCCATTTATAGTCATGTTTTTGGCTACCCAGCAAATGTAACTGCAATGTTTAACTTCATCAAAGCTCCAGTTTGGTCTCTACCTCCTCCTGAAGGAACAGGAAAGCATGTACAGAGGAGTTGCTCAGATTACAAGTGCTTTACATTTCTGTTTTAAACACGAGTCCTGACAAGAATTGAAACAACCAAACCAGCTTTTATGACACCCAGGTTCGCAACATGAATTGTTGAGACTGCATGTGTGCCATTGCGGGATGTCATTTTTGGGGCTTTTTTTGATCAAAAAATGCCTTCCTTTGACTGCTACAGATGGCACAGTAAGTGTGAACCAAAACAGTGAGCTGAAGGACACTTAACTTTAGAGCTAAGAAAACTGCATAGTTGGGTTCTAATTCTCTGTATGTTCGTCTCTAAGAGCAACCTCTCTACACACACAGTTCTTAAATTATGACAATAGCAGCTTATAATGAAGAGCTTTTATTTCTTAGAGTTAGAAAGCCCCAGATGGTTATTATTAAGAATCTTTTAACAGCAGCCACCCACCAAATCAAGTCCTCTCATCCAAAAGTACATTATTGAGCCAGTAATAAGTGAAGCTTACACTTAAAGCATGTGAAGTTAAGATGAAGTAATGCAGTGTTGGGCAGTAGCATCACAACGAGTAACACCATCACTAGTTTAACTATGTTTCTCAGTTTTAATGCCCATCAAGTAGTGCGATAGCGTCCACACAATCTACATTTTCTCAAGCATCTCTGAAGTGTCAAGCGCAGTGGAGCTTTAATGCAGGCTGAAATAGTAGACTTCCTTTATTGTAGAGGATCTTTTGGCGTAGTCTACTACACTTTCCAAGTAGCCTAACCAACACTGGTAGTAATACACATGTCTGCTTTTCCATCTGTACCATAAGGATTTCAGGTGGGTATTCACTGACAGGACGTCTTTCCATTTATTCATTAAAAATAAAAAAATGCATCCAATCATTGTTATTACACATATCACTTCATTTAGTACCAGTGGAGTCAGGATTTTGCAATTAAGAAAGAAAAAGAAGTCCAAATTTAGAATTTGAAGGGACTGATGGCAGCAGAAGACAGTTGACTTAAGTTCCAGTCCAATCTCAGACCATTATTATAATAATATTATTTAGTCAAGTCTAGTCTGACTTTGTTTTACACTCACTATTTTCCACTTAGTGTAGCTGCATTTTCAGTCTGTTTGGTTAAGTTTAGGAACCAAAACCTCTTGATTAGATTTGCAAAGGGTATCATGGTTTGGGCTAAAATACATCCTGTCTCTACATTAACCGTTGTTTCCAAGGTTGGAATTGTACTCAAGTTTAAATGCACACAATATGTCGTCTTTGTTATTGGGGATGCTTTCTGTTTGTCAGTGATCAGAATGGGTGATAACCTGACTGCTGAACCTGAAACTTCCCAACTGGAAATGAATAACCATAACCTGATAACATGCGAACGGGATGAAACATGAAACATTTCATTTATGAAAACAACCTTCGTACTTACAATTGACTGCTGGACTTGGATGAAAATCTTTGGCGATTTTAGTATAAACAGCTATTGCAAATTGCAAAACATGCACAAGCCTAAAGAGTATTGTGTCCTTGGACTCTTTTGTGAAATATTTATATGATGGACACATGTCCTGTTGCATCAAGGATGTTTGAGGCTTTTAGATCTAATTTTTGCCTGAATTTTTCCACTCTTTCCCAGATTTCCGCTTTTGCTTTCTTTCTCTGATTTCCTGCTTTGGCTCTTTTGCATAGAGCTTCAAATACAAGATACCTTGTATGGCATCAAACCACTAATGTAAATCACATTAGCTACCACTCTTTTCCTTTGTCTCACAGTCTCCTCTGTGACTCTGAAGAAAACACAATTTTCCTGCCTGCACTCCTTTATCTTATCCCTTTTCCACCATCCCTAAAGCACTTGTCTGTGTCTGTCACTCTCTTTCCTCTTTCCACTGCTTTTCCATTCCTTTCTCTATCTTTTCCCTCTGTTCTTTCCCCTCACTCTCTGGACCCCACTCTCCACCTCCTACAACAAACACACCAACTTATATCCCAATCATCCCTCTTTCCATTTGTTTGCTGCCATCTTTTTTTTCCTTCCCCCTAACGTTCTTTCTCTACCGACACCTCATTCTCCCTGTCTTTCGCTGTCTGTTTTTCTCAATCTATCATTATCAGCCTCTGTTTCCGTGTCTCCCTCCGTCTCCACCTTATCAGCTTGTCCTTCCTCTGCTCTGTGCCACAGTTCTTCCCTCTGTTTCCCTCTTTATCCTTCACTCCACAGCTCTCTCTGTGTCCTCCTCAGTGTTTCTATGGGGGCAGCGAGTGGTCAGGCCTGCCTGCAGGCATCAGCAGCATGGGGCCACAGCCTCGGGGTGTGTTTTTGTGTGTGTGTGTGTGTGTGTGTGTGTGTGTGTGTGTGTGTGTGTGTGTGTGTGTGTGTGTGTGTGTGTGTGTGTGTGTGCTTGTGCTTGTGCTTGTGTCTGTGTGTGTGAGAGAGGCTGATTGGCACAGTGCCCAGACCCACCTCCTGAGGTGAAACTCGCTTCTTTTTTTCTTAGCAGTCTGGACTGCTGCCCAGACTGACCCTTTCAAACACGCACATATACAGACATGCAGACACATTCACAGATAGGCTCCCTGGCACAGAGATGTAGTCCAATAATACACAGTTTTACACACACACACACACACACACACACACACACACACACACACACACACACACACACACACACACACACACACACACACACACACACGCATACACACACAGTGGAAATTCTTAGCTTTTTTGACGTATTTAGGCCAGAAAACAGTTGATTCTACTTGAGTCAGTGCCTACAGATAATGGTGGTTTTCTTGGAACAGCACCACAAGAAATATTAGTTATTGATTCAATGAAAGTATCCATAGATGTAATGTCCACCAGTCTCTGACATCGTCTTGCTGAATTTTTTTGACCACTCTCCAGCTCAAAAATCCTGCAGTTGCAAGATGTTTGAGGGTTTTCTTGCATGTACTGACTGTTTCAAATTTCCACCACAGCATTTCAGTGTGGTTTAGATCTGAGCTGACTTTTTGAGCCATTCCTTGGTGGATTTTCTTGTGTGATAAGGATCATTATACAGCTGAAAGGCCAACTTCTGGTTTAACCTCAACTTTTGTACGGACATTGTCTTCAAGCACTTCTTTCTATGATGCAAAGTTCATTGTTGAATCAATGATTTCAAGCTGCCCAGCCCCTGAGGCGGTGAAACAACGCCGAACCATAACATTTCCACTACCGTGTTCCACATTTGGTATGAGGTTGTTCTCCTGAAACGCTGTCTCTGCTCTGTTGCTGTGGCCAAACAACTCTATCTGTGATTCATTCTGTCCAGAGCACAATATTCTAAAAGGCTCATTCTCTGCCTGTATGTTCACTAGCAAATTGCAGTTTTGCTTGAATGTTATCTGTGGACAGCAAAGGCTATATCCTGGCAGGCCTCCCATGCAGGTCAAAGTTCATGCAATCTCTTTCTTTCTGTAGATACATGCAGTTTGACACCAACAACTGCAGGGTTACCTACAGATCCTGTGATGCTGTATTCTTTGGTTCTTGGAGACTTTTTTTCTTTACATCAAACACTGCTCAAGAAGCCAAGCCTTAGACAAATCCAAGTCCTCTCAGTGGAATTATTTACTCCAAATAATTTATAGATCTTTTCAAATCCCTTGCCATACCCAGTCACGCACAGTCTTTTATCTGAAAGCCTTAGAGGGCCACACCACATACTTTGACAACAAATAGAACAGAAGACCCCGATGTCAAGACAATTTCCACTAGTTATTCCCAAAAGAAGTTCTAATTTGAGGACCCCAATTGTAATTTTTTGGTATATTTACTTTTTCAAACTACTGACACATTTTTAAAAAATGAATTTAATTATATAAATGACAACAAAATATCAATTGCATGTGTCATTCTCTGTCCGAATATACCACATTATACGACTCAAAGGCCTATTTATATCTTTTTCACTACAATAATAGCTAAAAATACAGCATTACAACTGTGTCTTTCTCAAAGGTATGTTGTGTAGCTTGCTTCATACGTTTTCACTATTGTTATTTAACATTTATATTAGATAAATCTATTTTCTTATTTCTGAAATCTGTTTTCCATAAGCTCTAGATGTTTGAGGACAAATTCGTGTGCCTACAGTGTGTATGTGTGTGAGTTTCTTTGGCAGCGTTTGTTAGCTGGGATGGAGTCCAGCCCCCAGCAACCCACTATAGGGTAAGACAGGTATAGATATAGGTATATGATAGAGGGATGCATGGTCTCCTTTGCAATAAAGAAAACTTCCACCCACAAATAAATAACACCCGCTTGTAATCCCGAGCGGTTTCCAAGTCTTACTTTCAGGTTGAGCGCTGTTATTTACCTGAAATGTTGGTGTTCAGATTTACGTTCTGAGCACTTTAAAAACGACTTGGTGTAAAAATTTTTTGACTTTGGAAACAGTTCCATTTAAAAATGCAATCACCAATGTTTCCCAGAGTGCATTTAAAGGACAAAACTGAATGGGCGTAAAAAGTGTTTCAAACCTTCCCACTTTCCCGTATTTTTATCAGTTTTGTGGCTATAGTAGATTGTGTCTCCTACAAAATATGTCTACCTAACTGATTGTTGTTTGTGGGAGCATAAACACTGAAGGTTGAAGGTGTTCACTGACAATAACGTGACAAGAAAATGGAAAGTGGGGAAATAACAGCAATAAAAGTGTTGTGTATTTATAATATAGAAGGTGCATGAACCATATGTCTATTTTGTTGCCAGACCTACACCCACTGTCACTTTATTCAGTATCAGAACAGTTAAATTTGTCATTTAAAGCCAGCTTAGAATATCATGAGTAATATGTTCGGAATTATTTGTGACTGCAAGTGTCACCGTTTTATTTTGTAGCCGACAGCAATAAATTACATTTGAAATATTGCAACGTGATATACTATGACGCAATTGTTTCTGTTGCAAAAATTCGTCTTTAATGTAAATGTTTTTAGCAGCTTTTAAAGTGTTGCAGTGCGTAATTTTCCCCTAAAACATAAAAGGAATGGGTAGAGCGTCATCTTCAAGCTGAAATCATACGAGGAGCAGTTTGCGTTTTATCAGTCCTCTGGCACATCTTGCACAGCTGTGTCACTCTTTCCGTGTCATGGTCAACTAGCATGAGGCTGCTGGCCTCCGCACTCCCATATCTGCTCCTTGAGGCCTTTGAGCCAGACTCCAAAATGTGAAAAGCTGTGTTATTTATTCTTGCTGTCTGTTGCGGTCTCTGTCACTTTCTGTCGTTTTTCTTTCCCCTTAAGTTCCAATCTTTCAATAATGTTTAATTCCCTCGTAATAACTCCGTAGCCATTTATATGAGTTCATACTCATTTATACTCACTGATAGATCAATAGAGAGATGGATAGATTTAGAGCTACCACAACTTGTCCCAGATCCTTTCCCCAGATGTAATTCTAACGAAGGCCAGCGTCAGGCCACTTGCATCCCCGGCCACTCGTTCCCTGACACTTGGATGCCAGCGCTTCTGTGGTTTCAGCCAATGAGCTCACCCCTCTTGAAAATAACAACAGTGACATCATTGTTTTGGCCCATCGCAGCTCCCACCCAGTGAGGAGTCAGAGGTAACCCGCAGCGAAGGGAGCAGGAAGCTAAAAATGAATGGAAAGAAAAAGAGAAAGGGGAAAAGATGGAAAAATGGCTTTAGTTTAAAGGTAATAAGGTTGGTTTATAGGCAGAAGAAGAGGAAGGAGAGGGAGAGGCCGGATGGAGGACAGACAACGGAGACATAAATAGATTTTTCTTTTGGCCTATAGTGGTGTTTTGGGTTGCTGCTTGTCTACATCTATTACTATTTAACTGTCATTGGATCAGCAAGGCTTTCCAACGCTTTTTTTCCTCTTGAGATCATCGGTTGACGTCGCAGCTGCTGTTCGGGACTGTGCCTCACATTGACCCTCTGGCCTTTCAACCTTGACCTCTGCTAAACCCACACACACAGAGACCACACACTTCTGATTAAATGGCCAGTAAACCTCATTCAGACCACCTGACACACACTAATGAAGGACAGAATGCATACACACAAGAAAAGATATCTAATAAGCTTCACTTTCTTTTGCATGGGTTCCCTGCGCACACAGAACCATAAAAGCAAAAACGCACTAACTTGCAAATAAACAATAAGGATAATACTTGGCTTAAAGATCTCCATTTATATATCCATGGCAGATACAAAAATGAGAACCCAGTTAAAATTTACAATCTGCCAAAAAATCAAGTGGTCCAACATTTCTGCTGTTGTTTATTGCATCTGAGTACAGCAAAGCAAGGCCTTTTTTTTTTTATTAAGCTCTGATGTGAATTTCTCCACAATGAGGCACTTCTGTTAGTTAGCCAGTTGTCCAGTTGGTGAGCCAGCTAAGGCATAAATACTGGGGACAGTAAACAGACATTTGCCTTTTTTGAAGAGCGTGCATTTTTTAAGGAGCTATCTTCACAATAAACACTAGATTGCAATACAAGCTTCCTGTAAGACCTGCAAACTGGCTTTTACATTTGTTATTTCCAAGAAGAATAGGCTGTTTTACAGAGGAACAGATATTCTTAAAGTATTGTGATAACCACGGAGGTCCCAAAATAGAACTCTGAGGAACACCTTTACAGTTTTTTAAGGAAATCCAACAATTCCATCAATGCATACATGGCTATCATCTAAAGAGAAAAGTAGCATAATTTGGGAAAGCCAGTGTTTACGATTCAGCACAGTCCTCTAGCAGTTGTAGTAATTATGACAGAAGCAAAGGATGGAATCGTCCCCCAGTATAGAATGGAAAAATCCAAGGTGGAGGTCTGGGTAGATGGATGGGTCAATAAAACAGTGGAGGACACTGTTTATTTATTGTTTCAGTTAGTTAATGCAGAATTTAAGCATCACCACGATTGTTTTGTAGCTTGAATGTGATTACAACTGTTATCATGATGTTTAGTACTTATTCTAATCCAAACTATGTTTCCCATTCCCATATGTTTTTTTTTTTGTGGCTGAACTTAACCAAATCTTAACAACAGAACATCAAAAATATAAAACAGTTTTACCTTTTAGCGGTCAGTTGTAAACTTTTAGGACGCAAATACAACACTACTGTTCAAAAGTTTGGGGTCACCCAGGAAATTTCATGTTTCCATGAAAACTCACACTTTTATTCATGTGCTAGCATAATTGCACAAGGGTTTTATAATCATCAATTAGCCTTTCAACACCATCAGCTAACACAATGTAGCATTAGAAAACAGGAGTGATGGTTGCTGGAAATGTTCCTCTGTACCCCTATGGAGATATTCCTTTAAAAATCGTCAGTTTCCTGCTAGACTAGTCATTTAGCACATTAACAATGTCTAGACTGGATTTCTGATTAATTTAATGCTATCTTTACTGAAAAAACTGCTTTTCTTTCAAAAATAAGGACATTTCTAAGTGACCCCAAACTTTTGAACGATAGTGTATGTCATTCTAGTGGACCTGGACAAATTTTTGTTGTTTAATTCAGTTAATTTTTTGACAAAGACATGTGGAGATTTATAGGTGAGGTAGTTTCTCAACTAGTAGACAGTTGTGTCATCAAGTCCAGCTGAACAAAGTATGTAAAGAAGCAGAATGTGAATGACCGTATCCCAGATCAACAATAGGCCAGTACAGTGTTCTTGAGCAGTAGAAACCATGCTACACCCATAACTTTGAACACAGCTCAACTGGGTCAGAATAAAACCGCATCTAATGAGTTGTCTCACCTCGTTGGGGAGAGGTATATGTAGAAACATTCGATTATGTTGTGGGCTTGACAAAGAGAGAAAAGAAAGACGTTATTCGGTCTTGCTACAGCTTGAGGATTTTTCCAAGATGTCCGCCATCGTGATTTAAATCCCCAGCCCTGCAGTCAAAACCCCACTTCATTAACCTTGAGGGGGTTAATGTCACCCTTTCCTCCCGGTGATGTCATGCTCGGTGATGGGGCATGGGGGGGTACACTCAAGGGGGATTGTGTGTGTGTGTGTGTGTGTGTGTGTGTGTGTGTGTGTGTGTGTGTGTGTGTGTGTGTGTGTGTGTGTGTGTGTGTGTGTGTGTGTGTGTGTGTGTGTGTGTGTGGAGTGGGGGAGGAGGAGGAAGAGGAGGAGGGGGATCCTATTTGTTTGTTTTGCCCTCCAGACGTGTCCGAGAGCAGATTAAAGGATTTAGCTTGGGGGGGGGGGACTTTAACTCCTCACCCATCTACATGCATGGCTGATGAACCCTCACAGGCACACTGAGGAGGTCAAAGAAATCAAGAAGTTTTCTTTTGTTTAAGACTAAAGTAACAGCAGCAGAATAAATTGATGGATGGTTAATATAAAAATGATGGACAAATGGTGGAGGAGGAAAAGTAGACAGGGAATCATATGATGAGAAGGCGATACCTAGTGGTCTGATCTTCTTGTTTCAGAGCTAATCCCAATCTTAAGCACTAACAGAATTAGGGACTCGAGATCTCTTAGTTTTGCCAACTCTTGCACGCAAAGGCTTTGTTGGAGAACAGGAACTTCTCAGATAGAAAAAAGAGCCTCGTTTGTTCTGCATCACTGTTTTTTGTTCGTCATCATTATGCATTCAGCTTCCCTTTTTGACTGAAAATTAACATAAAAACACTACTGTTGGAGTGGAAGCTAATTAGGTATTAATTACTATTAGGTAGTATTTTTGTTCTGCTCAACTACTTTATAGAGGAGGATTTTAGGGGTTGATCCATCATCAGCTGTGATATTCAGCATTTTTCCCAATTATTGGTTATTTTTAACTGATTCCTGCTAAAAATCTATTCATTTTAAAATGCGCTACTATGGCACCTATCCACACTGAAGGATAAAAGTTGCAAAGTTCCCTTTATTTAACTAGACAAATACAAAAAGACATTTCAGCAAAATTTTGTCTGACTCTAGATGTTGACACAAGATTTTCATTTTTACTGTAAATATATCAATTTGAAAAACTAATTATTGTCTTCTTGATTATTAAAAAGCCACATTTTATTGTGTCATGTTTACTCCCTTATCTTTATTTATCTTTATGTAATTACTTTACCCAAACATATAATCAATTCATAAAGTAGGATGCATTGTTCCAGACCCAATTACCTAGTAGTATTAAAAGTAGTATTAGTAATGACAGTCAGTAATAATGTGTAGCTAAATAACACACTGAAAGAGTAATTTTACATTACACGGACTACTTTTGCTTCTATTATAGCATTTAAGTCAGTCTGGTCTTTAATATATAGCATCATCTTGAGTGCAGGATTTTAAATGTACATGGTGCTGTTGTATTTTAAGATAAATTAGCTCACAAAATTATGATAAAATAGTGAAATAATTCTCATTAAAACTTTCCGGAGTCCAATTAATATCTTCAGATTGCTTGTTTGCAATTTGCTTGTTGTTTTGTTTGTTCCACAGTTTATTGTTCAAAAGGATTACATTTACAACAGTATAAACCAGTGAAAAGCAGCAAATTATCACAATTCATGTACGTAAATGTTTTGCATGTTTGCTTGATTAATGTGCTTTATTAGCTGTCAGAGTTGTTAATTATTTTCTGTCTTTAAGTGATAAATTGACTGACATTGTTGTGAGTATATTTCCTGCAGCTTTATTTCATCTTTGCTGTATTTGAAAATGTGTGTAGCACAAACCACCTCCACGAAGCACCCGGCTGCCACGCGCACATGTGAGTGCGTATGTAATTTTGGTGGGGTTAAGAGGAAGGAGGTAGGAGGTGAGGAGGAGGGGGTGAAGCACAAACTGCAAACAAATGAATGAACGCCAAGCTCAAATTCAACCGCAGGTCGCCGAGGCTGAGCCCGGGGACGACCGTGGTGTGGCTCTTTTGTAATGTATATCAAGTTCACCAAGGGCCTTTTCATCTGACAGGCTATTGTTAAGGAAAGCTAGCCAGCGTTGCACTCCCCTCTTAACCCCTCCCACCCGACACGGGAGCAGGTTGGCTTGGCAATTGTTTTATGGAAATGCACGCGGGCCTGGCCGGGTGTCTGTCAGGCGAGGATGGAAGGGAGGCGTGGGGGGGGGGGGGGGGGGGGGGGGGATTCTGTGTCTGTGTGTGCATGAGTGTGTGTAGGTGGGAGGGTCGGTGGTGGTGGTGGTGGTGGTGGGAGGAGGAGGGGGGTGGATGTGACGCCGACCCCAGTGAACGCCCCTGACCCCGAGCAGATGGCGAGGCAGGGTCTCTCCGCTGAGCCAGAATTAATAGCGTGTGCCATGTCACATTGTCTGAGACAGGCCTGACTAAAACTCCCCCCCAACCCTCCTCCCTCCCCACTTCTATCCTGATTTTTTGCACCCCTCCACCCCCACCCACCTCCTCCAATCTCTTTCTCCACCCCCCCACCTTCCTCCTATCTCTGCTTCCCCATTTTTCTGCTTGTCCTTCTTTCTTCATGTCCCCCTCTTTTTACTTCTTTGGGGTCTTTTTTTTTTTTTACCTCTAATACATCACATCAGTTGTCTCTTCCTCCTCCTCCTCCCCCTCCCCCCCTATATCCACAATCTTCTCCAGCTTCCCCACAGAGTGCTTACTCTTCCAGGCACTCGTTTGCTCATTCATTCACTCATTCATTTATTCACGTGCACCTCATTCATCTCTCCTTTTAACAGACACTCATTCACAGGTTTGCCCACTCGCCGAGGCTTTATTGGAGGACAATTAAGGCACCTGCATTTCTAAAGCTCCCCCACTGAATGCCTGCCACCCCATTTCCTCACCCGTCTGTTCACACTAGTACTACTGTTCACCCGCTCACTTGTTCTAATATCCGGCCTCGCTCATTCGCTCATGTACAGTGTTGCTGGCTCAGCCCAATCGCTCTCTGTCATTCAGTCACGCCACATAAATGCAGACAGACGATCAGTGTTGGTCTTCCATTTACACTAGGACCACTGAAAGCTTTTCAGAGATGCTCCACAAAGTGAATACATTTGAAAATGTTGGTCTCACATTGCAGCGTGGATGGGGGAATCTTTGTAAAGCGGTGATTTACAGCTGTCATGTGATGGAGTTTTGGTTTGTACGCTTACAAAACATTTCCTCAAATTCGATGAAAAGCCACTTGGCGGAAATGGTGCAGAGCTGCAGGTGCTGGCTCAAGAGGACTGTATGCGGCCAACAGGAGGATTTGTAATTTCAATATGAACTACAAACTTTCATAAAAACAAGCCTGAAAAAAAATCACTGCTTTTGAGATGTAAATTTAAATGTTCTAATCAGCTTTATTTTCACTACCATCCTATTCTCAACATGATTTTGTTATTGTGACATAATTCAAAAATACACAAAATGAAAATGTGACTTAAAACGTTTAAACCAAATGTCCACTTACTAGCTTTTATCGTGCTTTCAGTGTCAATGCATGGCATCATCAATAGAGGGAGTTTGCTAAGTTGTCATGGCAACAGCAGTGCAAACTACTGTTTCCAAAGTCAAGAATGCGCTTTCATGCTAAAACTTACTTATATGATATTAAACTGTAAAAATCACATAAATTAATATATTTTTTTGTGAAACAGTAAGTCCTCTGATTTCATTTCCTGCCGGCTCAACCATAACAACATGTCATTCCACTGCTCCCTCTCTCTCCAATGTTTCTTCCCAATAAGGCAAATTCCCCTGAAACTTTTAAAACAAAGCCATGGATGCCAAAAAACATCTTGTCCATAAGTAAACTGGTTTAACTGTGTGGTGTCCACATTAAATTTGTAAAGTGGTAGCTAATTAAAAAAACAGGACCAAAAGTCTTGAGTGAACTGCTAATGTCAGCATGCTCACAATGAAAATGTTTCGGTTTTGGTTAAAGTCCTAATAAGCAAGTCTCGTCACTTGGCGGCCATCTTGGTGACACCCCTGTGCAGTTCTTCTGGACCCCTGTCAAAATCAATGTTAACAAAACCATAACTGCAGTTTGAATTGATATAAAAACTGCATGTATGGAATTATCAATCTAATCTGATAAAGCTAAAGTTTAACCCTCTGAGCCCCAAGTTTTGTTTTTTTTGTTTTTGTTTTTGTTTTTTTGCTCCTATAACATTTTTTGCTCATTGTGGTCTCATTTTTTACAATAATACAAACTTCTTCACATCAATGTAAACAGCACAGAAGGAGAAAGAACTCAAAAATGTCTTCTGTGCAATATGATACATTTAGAATGTAATAAATCATTAAAAAAAAATCTTATTTGTATTATTTATTTTACAAAAGCTTAAAAACCTCAAATTACCAATTACAATATAATTATCAACATTACATTTTTAATAATCAGAGCTGTGAAAAATGGTAATTCTACCTGCTATAGATATTTTACTCCTTTCTACTTTTAAATTTCTTACCACAGTTGTCTCTTAGCTGCTCTGTTTACACAGCCTGCAGTTCAGCCCAGTTGAGCCAAAATGATCCAGAATTTTTGTCAGGTGACTGTTGGTCACATCTGAGTAATTAATATTATTACAGTTGCATCTTATTTTTGAGAAATTTTGAGAGACACCATTTTGATTAAACATCATGATTTTAAGCTGAGATTTGCTTACGTTTATGAATGGAACAACACATCACAGATGAGTAATTAAAGGATCATTCAAAGTTGAAAATCTGGTGATTCCTTCTGTTGTTACAGTTCCTGGCTCTGCTAAATGGTGTCATTTTGGCAATTTTATTTCAAGATAACATAACTTTCAAACCTGCAAGTGGATTTTGTAGTTTAGGGGATTAAAAGTGTATTTTTCTCACACATGGCAAACTTCTGCTACATATGCCAATAGTTTCACAACACGTCAGGGTGTCAACACAATTGGCTGGATGTTTCCTGTTTTTGAGCATTGCGTTTTTGGGAGGAGGAACGGGACATGTGTCATACAACCACAAGGCCCCAAACTGTGACCAAACTGGTCGTATATGTGACCATTTTTTGAGAGTGTGAGTTAAAATTTTATTGAGTTCACATTTGTGCACGTTCATGACGCTGATTTGGAGCCCATTCTATTACCACGAGTAGCTACTGTGTTAGCTATCGTGGTTGGAAGTAGTCCTCTTTCTTTTTCAAAGGCTCAGTCAGTCTGTCCCTGGCTGACGTGTGAATCCATCTTGTTACTGTGTTCCAATGATGCACTGATCTATAGCTTACTGTTTTAAGGGAGAGATCCTGACTCAGACACACTTGAGGATGAGAGTGCAAGTGCCGGCAGAGAGATTCCGACTGAGTCAGTGAAGAAGAAAAAGTAACGCACTACATTAGAACATGTGTGTGTTGGTGCAGCCAACTGGGAAAGTTGGTAGCACCTGTGTTACCAGTGGAAAAATTAGTTTAGAGCAGGGGTGTCAAACATGCAGACAACTTTGTAAAGTGTAAAAATTACAGAGAAGATATTAACTGCAATTTGTAAATTTGTAAAACTATAAACCTAAAATAATTCCTAGACCTTGACAAGTTGTTTTGATCATAAAGTAAAATACTAGATTGCTCATTGTTCTTTTGTCATTTTGTGTCTCATTTTTGTAATATTTTGTCTTGTTTTTGTTGGTTTTTTTCTCTGACTTTTACCGTTTGTCTCATATTTTTGCTGTTTTGTTTCTTGTGTTTGTCGTTTTGTGGTTCCTCTTTGTCTCGCTTGTGTTTTTTGTCTCATTTTTGTCATTTTGTTTTGCTTTATTCATTGTTTTGGGCATCATTTTTGTTATATTGTTTCATGCTTTTGTCATTTTGTGTCTTGTTTGTCCATTTTTTGTCAATTTTTTTGTCTTTTTTTATTTAGTTTCGTGTCATTTGTCTTGTTTTTCACCATTTTGTTTCTCGCTTTTGTCCTTTGAGCATCTGTATCTCATTTTTGGAATATTTTGTTGTTTTGTTGTCTTTCTTAAAAGTAAAATACTATATTGTTCAGTTCCAGATACTTGTGACTAAATGTTTTATGCCTTTAGAGATACTGGGATCTGGAAGTTGTAATGTGTAAATGATAAACTGAGACATAATATTGTTGAAATTGAACTTTTTTTTCTGAAGAAATTTCAGTTTGTTCATAATGTTTTGTAGAAAGATAATTCCTTAAATGTGAATATTTTCAGAATGTGCTTTTCTGCACTACAACAGAGTTGCCGTTATTTATCGGTTTTTATGTTATGATTTTACTGGTCCGGCCCACTTGAGATCAAATTGGGTTGAATGTGGCCCCTGAACTAAAATGAATTGGACACCCCTGCTCTAAAACCCGTATACAGCCATGTTTGATGTTGCAGAATTCTCCCAAGTGGTGAATCTCTCTCTTATAACAAGCTCTGCCTCGGTTTTATGTGTTGGCACGCTAAAATTAGTACAAAACACTAAGTACAGCTTGTGGGAATGTGACTAGCTTTGAAGGCTTTGATCATAAACTCAATGGCAGTCCATCCAGTTGCTGGTGAAACACTCCAAACTAGACCAAAGCTGCCTGAATGACAGACCGACTGACTGACATCGCCACCCATAAAGTCACCACCTTGGCTGTAAATCCCATCATGCTGTGCTCTTGAGTCTGATTGCGGATGTCTACTATCTAGTCTGTGGGTGTGGAACCATCACAAATATTTGCAAGGCCTCCCTCGCTCTCTCTCTGCTCTCTCCTGGAGCAGCGGGGTGGCTGCCAGGAATTGGACAGAGGGTCAGGGGTATGTTCACCCCCCCATGATGCCGCCCCCATCCTAATCACCAGCCCTCCTCCTGCCCCTCTGCCCCTCACCAGCCCCCGCCTCCCTCCGCTCTATCGGCCCCTAGACAGATAACTTGGGAGATGGAGGAGGAGGAGAGGGGAGGAGGTTGCTGAGGGTCACGGCCTCATCGGTGCAGTCACTTGGCCAGAGAGAGAGTGTGTGTGTGTGTGTGTGTGTGTGTGTGTGTGTGTGTGTGTGTGTGTGTGTGCGTGTGTGTGTGCTCCATGTGTGGGCGTATGCGTGTGTTTCGCTCTGCATCACTTCTTCCCCTTTTTTGTGTGTCAGAGAGAAATTTTTCTTAATTTTTGCGGATGAGGCAGGTGCTGCAAAAATGTTTTTTGGTGTGTGTCCATGTGCGAATATATTTGTGTGCGTGTTCATGTGGAGGCAGAGAGCATGTGGGCGTTAAAGAGGCAAAGGTCAAGGTTTGAGAGGTTCACTTGGCTGAGGCCTGTTCCCTCTAAACCCCCACCAGTCAAATATGCTGCGGTTAACAAAGTGAAGCTGTCTATCCAAACACTATCTCCTAAACAATTGCAATAGCGGCCCAGATTTTTTAGGATGTCATGTAAATATACAATATATCATGTTTTACAAGTTCAGGAGTGCAGGAGGACGAGGAAAACTGAGAGCAAACTTTCATGAATATTAGTTTAATAATCACTGCAGCAATTTCTATTTTTCATTTGACCAAACAATTTATTGGACGTGTCTTCAAGAAACAAAAATGCAATTTTTTGAGGTTTGGGTTGAGCTGAGCAAAGTACTTTGTGCCCACTAATAACTGTCCATCAATCTTTTTGTCATGATATAATACAGCCTGTCACTCGCTCCTGTTAAAAAAACATTAACATACTGTATTGTAACATTATCAGGCTGCTTCTGCTATGAGCCTTCACCACGCTTTGGCTTTAGAAGTCTTAACTGACAAGGGCGGCAGGCCAAGCTAAACGAGTTATGCTCTTAGTTTACTGAATGTGAATATCCCAGGAGGGTTTTCACAAAGTGGAAAGCTTTACTTTTGTTGGAAGGTTCTATTGTTATGACATTTTTGACCCTGTTCCTGATTAGTCTCTTAAGGGTTTCAATTCTGGCGAAGTTTCAGCTCTTTTTCTCGTTCGAAATGTCTCTGAAAACACTGGCATGTGGCCTAGCCGACCGCGATACTGAATCTTTCGGCTCAGAAGATGGTGTTTCAGCCACATCCTGACAACAAACAAAATAACTTTTGTTGAGGTTAGAGGATTCTTGCAGCGTATAGTCCTTATAGCGTCTATAAATCCCACTTTGGATTTGTGTGCATGTAAAAAAGGGGTCAAGATGAGACTTGTTTTGGGGCTGCATGCATCGACTCAGATTTTCCGAGGTGGAACATAGATGTCACTCACAGTAACAGGCATCCAATGAAGTGCTCCAGAAGTTAAAGTGACTGCATGCATCATAGCTGAGTCATCAAAGAAAGCACTGATGGAGAGAAAAGTACAAATCAACTCAGATTTCCTCTTTGCATGTTTTATGATTAACTGGCCCCATTTGTTGTGTATCACTTTCTCTTGTCTGCTGTTATTGAAATGAATGATTCTATAAACAGATCACTGACGTACAAAACAATGAATTTTAATTATTTGAGGTTGCCGAATATTATTTTAAATGCTGATTCATGCAAAGGGGGTATGATGAGTTCTTATTACAACACCTTGTCAGGAAAAAGAACAGTCCTGCTTTTGAGTTCCTGTGGCTGTCTTCTCTTTACTTTACAGCTACAGTTGAGAAACAGAGATTTATGCTCAATATATTCAGGAGTCTCACTGGAAGTTACTGAGGGATTGGAGAGCATAACACATTTGCTTTCCCCTCTTACATTCCCCTTGCTGGACTGAAAAGAACTTTGGCTGTTCTTGTAGGTTCCCAAGGCTTCTAATTCCTAATAGAGCAGCTAAACTATTAGACTTTAACCCAATTTAAAGTACTCTTTTAGAGAAATTGTTTGCTCTCTTGCGTTCTTTCCAAGAACGACATGATGAGATTAATATAAAATTCAAGTCCATGTCTGTAAGCTGGAGTTGGGAATGGGACATGGTTAGCCTATGTTAGCATATTATCAGAAGCAGAGGAAACTTTGTCCAAAGTGAAAAAATATGAATCTGTATTAATCAATACTAGACAAGGGTATGACTAACAATAGCTTCTTTATCTGGACTGTACCACTCTGCAAAGTCTCCAGCAAACAGTACGGAGTTGCCATCGTATACTGTATATGAAAGATGTAGGTAGTGGTTTCGGTGTCAACCACTGGTTTGTAGACTAATGTTTTGAAGTTTCAAGTTTGGAATTTGAATGTTGCCATCATGGCCATTTGAAACTGGATGTGACGTGATAGATGGACCTGAATGAGAAATCGAGGACATGCCTGACTTGTCGGTTACAAACATACCTGGCTATATTGTCTGTTTATTTTCAGTCGACCCAAAATTTGCTAAATTAACATTGCGCTGTTGTGAAGGAGATGTAAAACTAGTGACTGAGACCATCAACTTATTCGGAGAATGTTTACTGAGTTAGTAAACCAAATGAGAGGTAAAGTAATTTTCTTATAGACCTCAATACAATTTGACTTCTTTTTGCAATCAGAGAAGGCGCCCCGTGCTAACTTATAAAAAGAAGGAAAGATTCATGTCACTTTTACATGGGCTCCACTTTTAAGACCGGGCACCTACACCCATCTTTTATATACAGCCTAAGGTTGCCACTGTTTCATGCTTTAATGCTAAACTAGGCTAAGCATGATATAATTTGATAAGGAATAGTTAGTGCTGCATTTTCAAAAGTATGCTCAATATCTTGCTTGCCAATGGTTGAATGAGAAGATCAGCACCATATTCATGTTGTTGTTGATAAGATAATCCTGCAGTTAGCAGTTGGCTTAGCTTAGCAAAAAGACTGTAATTGGAAGAAAAGTCAAACTGGCTCCGCTGGTCGTTTGAAAACCTCACAGTGACAACAATAGTCGTGCACATAACTTCTTATGAAACCACATCACTTCAGTTTTTTTGGATAGAGAGAATAAACAATATCTAAAATGTGTTAAGTGAGCTGTAGGTGTTCTGGTGGATTTGTTGCCATCGGACAGAGCTGTCTTCCTTTGTTTCTAGCGTTCTTGTTAAACAAATAATCATTTCCTGTCCCTCTCGGGGCAAAAAGCCAATAAGCCTGACTCCCCAAAAATGTTGAACTAGTCCTTGAGATTGGAACACATTTGATCCAGTAGAGTCCATACTTTTAGAGTCTAAACACCATTTCATACCAGAGGAATACCTAACAACGATGCATGTTGAGTGATTTGAATTTTACATTTAACTTGACCTAAATAGTGACGGATTTGCCTAATAAGTACAATAGTAGTGCAATTAATGGACTTAACCCTCAATGTAAGTGTTGTATCTCAAAGAGTACTATAATTTAGAGCTAAAATAAATCCCTGTGATGTTCTTTCCAGGCTGCCGTAGAACTCAACTCATCAACATTTTTCTCAGTAGCTTTAAAATGTTATTATGAAATGTGTTTCATATACCAAAAAGCAAAATATGTGGTTGGATGCCCACAACTGTGGGATTTCACTTCATCTAAACCCATTGACGTATATCAATTCCAAAAATTCCCTTCAGACAATGTCACATGTTTTCCAAGGGACAATTTCCAAGCATAAATAAAGTTGCTTTTTTACTTTTCCTTGACATAATGCATTCAGCATATTTTCAGAGCTCACGGTCAGCTCTGCTTTTTTAATCAAAGTACAATACCCTGACGCAAATGCTGATTTAAAAAGATGGCGACAAGAAACAAAGCCAAGACAGCCCAGACCGGGGCTCATATAACTTTTTATGAAAAGGCTTCCCTCTAGTTAAAACAAGAATGAAATCTGCAGTGCGCAGTCCTCAATAGGAGGATTTGAGAGCCGCAATGGTTGCAGAGCTGATGTATCTCCTCACTTAACTGAGGAAATGTGTTGATTTTTGTTTTTTGTGTTTGTTCAGGCTTGTTGTTACTGAGGATAAACATAATGGATTTATGGGTCCCTGTAATTGTGTAATGCCTGTGAAAACTCATAACGTAACTCTATTAGAGTAGTATTAAAAGCTGTAAAAAATACACCTTGTGGATTGCTTGCGCTTCATTATAAATTGGAGGTGCTATCAATTGTCAGGCAAACAACCTATCATAAAGGCTTTCATTAAAGCCATAAACCATGGATTGTGTTTCTAAAGGCAGATGTGACAAAGCCAATGTGGTATAAGTCAGTCAATCACACTGCTTCCCCCCCCCAATGTCATATAGAGGCTATGACAGAGCTGCCAAATAGCATGTCTGTGCAGTTCTCACCCCACGTACATTTGGCAGCTTGAACTCACCGTGAACCGTTCAAGCCCAGGAAAGGGGAAACGTCTCTTTCCTCATGCCTCTGATTCGCCTCTCTTTCAAAAGAGTCGGCTTGCAAAACAGGCGCTTTAGCTCCCCTGACAGTCTGCAAACTTATCACCCTGTCATTTTTTATAAAAGCAGTCAGACTCTGTGATGTCTTCGGGACCTAATTGTAATGACAGTCATGTGATAAAAATGGGAGGCTTTGAACAGAGGGCGTGAGGGGAGTAAAGGCGTGCCTTGCTCGGACTCATCGTCCTTTCCATTTGTCAGACTGTCTGCCCTTGTCCACCCCTGGGTTTTCCCATGGGGCCGGAGAGCAAGACAGATGGACATAACGGATAGATGGATAGACAGGGACGCCCTTCTCTGCTGTGAACTCAGACTCACACGAGCCAGAGATGATTAATTTGTGATTTTTACTCTTGTGATGTTTACTGAGGGAATATGATTTTATCAAGTGACTCTGATTGTTGTTAGGCTTGAAAAGATGAGTTTGTTTACTGCAGTAAATGGAGTTGTGTGGCGTGCCAAAGTCTGATTTCCTGTCTCTGTCTGGCACCCAGCCCATCCTTCACATCCACATGTATCAGCTTTTCTGTCTGCTCACCAGTTTTACGTTTGACCCAGTATCTCTCGACCCACCTATCTGTGTCTGTCACGGCTTCTCACTTTGACTGTGTCTGCTCATTTCAGGAAGTTTCACCACCCTCTGGCTGTATCAAATGACTTTGAGTCAAAGAGCTGCTAATCAGGAAACTCAAACTGCGCTTCCTTAATTGGTTCACTTTTCCCCTCATTTTGTTTTCACCCTTCAAATCTACAGATAAAAATAATTTCCCTCCTTTTATATCATCTGTTTTTATATTAAACAAAAAGTGCTACTAGTGCTTCAGCTCAATGGGATAAGCTGGGTGTGATAATTGCCTGGACCTCAGAACAAAACGTGTTAATTTCACCATTTCAGCTTAGCACCCGAAAGAAAGGAATTATGAGACTTTACTGTTGATTGGTGCAACACCAGCTTTTAAGCAAATCGGACGAACAGAGACAACACAGATGGGATGATGTATGTACTGAGTGGCATTTCCACATGGGGACAAGGATTTTTCTTTCTCTCTATCTCAATCTCTCTTTCTTTCTGAGCCATGAGCTTAAGCAGTCAAGTGAGTGGATTTATAGACCTGAGGCTTATGGCTTAGTCATGATTGCTTGAATTGGCTCTGCCTCTGTTAAAATAAATGGTTTTTAGTCCTAATGAGAGAACGGGACATGGGGGGAAGATGGAGATGATGGAGGAAAATGAAGAAAAATCAGAAGCAAAGGAGAGAAAAGAAATGACAGGAAAAACCTCAAAGAAGCCT
Organism: Amphiprion ocellaris; assembly: GCF_022539595.1. Classification (NCBI taxonomy): domain Eukaryota; kingdom Metazoa; phylum Chordata; class Actinopteri; family Pomacentridae; genus Amphiprion; species Amphiprion ocellaris. Next base: position 15,649,553 of record NC_072788.1, read on the forward strand.
TAAATCATGTGTAAGAGTGGCCTTTTAAGCATGTCGTGTTTTACAACAGCTCAAAAAAGTCAAAGTTCAGCTCTTGTTAAATTCCTTAGACATTGCTTTTCAATGTAAAAGTGAACAAGGCTCTTCTCCTTTTCTATTTTGCTCTCATTTTCTCTGGAAAGTACTTGCATTTGTATAGTCACTGCTTTTTTCTTTTTTTCTTTACTGTGTTCAGCTGTAAAACATTTGAGGAAACTTTATGCTTCCCCATTCAGCTCTGAGTGTAACTGGAGGTTCTCCGCCGACTATAAAAAAGAGAGGGAAAGGAAAAATGGTTGAGGGCAGGATGAGGTCCTCGTCTCTGCGTCTTCATAGTGCGGGCCGCAGGCCAGGCACACTCTCATGCAAAACCTCATCTCTGAGACTCTTTTCTCGCTCCCCTTTTTTTCTCCCTCTTTCTTTCTTTCTTTCTGGCAGAACAATGAAGCTCAGTAAAAATGAATTATGCATCTGAAAAATATGACATGTGTAGATTTAAACAGTGTGCACTTGGGGATATCACATCCGCTACTTTATACAGAGAAACTGTTTGGTGTGGTTGTTCACTGACACTGAGAGGTCATCTGCCAAGGACATAGGTGGGGAAAAATATTATTTCAAGCACTTTAATTTCTTGATTTTGCTATTGATTCATATTTCTAGAGGTGAATAGAATAGTTAGATATTTTACGAACTGTGCTCGTTTGTATTTCTTGTAAAGAGTTAGGCTGCATCAACACTACTGTGTTTTTGCTTCCATCTAGATGTGCGGTTTAGCACTATTTCAGAAATAATCTCTGTACAATCTCTCTAACATGCCAGAAAAGGCATATCACATGACCATTCATATACAGGCATGTGGGTGCTGGTGTGAATAGGAAGCAGGGGGTTGGTTGCTTAGTTGTAGGAAATACTACGGTCGAAGAACAGCAATGATAAAAAGCAATGCCATCATTAGAACTGGCCGAGGCTGCAACCACATATATTTTATGAACAACGCTGAATTTTTTTGTTTGTTTTCCCCAAAAGTAAGAATAATTCAAAAAAGTAGCCATGGATTTTCTCATTTGTCATTCCTATCGTGTGAAAACTCTCAGAAATAATATGATACTGTTCTTTAAAAATGATGCGATATTATTTTGGTCTCCTTACAAGTATTTTTCTGTCACGTCAAATGTTTTGCTATGGAGATTTTTCAATTTTACAGTGATGTGAATAATGGCCTCTCTAATCATTTATACAACTAGCAAAATATGGCAACAAGTAACAATGAGAACACATTTTATGGTTTTGTTGTAAGTTGCTACAGTTAGATAAGCCATCATTAGGCTATTGGTCAAATTTTGCACAGCAACACAGACAACAGATTTGTTCTGATTAATATTAGGTATTTATTTAGGGTTTATTTGTGGGTGAACTTTTCCCCTCACCAGCAGCTGCATCTCTTCTACTTGACTATTTAAAGGGTTGGTCACTCAAATTACTATTAAACTGAATTTATGAACACAAGTATTCTAGTTGTGTAAATCAAATAAGAGTAATTCCAAGGGACGCTTTGTTCTAGCTGGCCTGCACTTACTGTGATATTAATATGGAACATGAGTTAAGCCTAGAAAGAAAGTGGGATGTGCTTATTTTTGCCTAGACCGTAGTGTCTCACACTTTATATTCATTTTGCTCTGCAAAAATAATCTGTCAACGCATCTGGTAAAACAAGAACTGAAATTTTCTTAAGTGCTGAAAGCAAAGACAACAGGGTGAACAATATCTGTAATTTGTTATAGATAATGAATTAACAATTAGTAGCAAAGGCTGATGTCTTTGTTTTGATCTGGATAACTGTCACGTGATTGGGGCGTAGTGAATCAGAGAAAAGTGTTTCCAGAAGACTCCATTTTAGGGGTCATACAGTGCCAAAGTAGTGTGGACACAAGGCCTAAATGTAGGAGAGGTTATGCATGAAATGGAAATGTATTAGTGTTGATTTAGCCTTAGCTGAAAAAATGTATGCTAAAGCTGCAGTTTGAGCATGAATGCAGCCTGCTAGCTTACTAATATATTCTTTCACATTTGTTTAATCTGCACAAAAACCAAAGTGTAAACAAGTCTTATAACTTTCCGCAGCAAAAACAGATAAGCATATTGCCCAAAAGCTTGAACCATTTCTTTATTCTCAGGCACACATATTTAAAAAACAAACAAAACAAAAAAAAAACTAAGCTTGTAGTTCAAAACAGTTTAGTTTAAAATATTCAGTGAGTTTAAACATGGCAATTCTGCCAACTATTTCTTTTGTGTTTAACAGCGACTTTTTCCATACAAAGCAGCCATGGGCAGATCACACACACAACGTCAAACAAATGAAAGCACTGACTTGCTATCAGTGTGGTCTCCAAAGCCTTCATTTTTTTCTTTGAAGTTGGAAAAACTCCCACCAGAAGTCACTTGTTAGGTGAACAAAGATGCCAAACAGATTTAAATGAAGGGTGCAGAGACAACACACAACGGGATGGGGACCTACATGAAGGTTTATGGCTTTTCCGACCCCTCCCAGATAAACAAGAATGGCCTGACCTGTTTCCTCTGTGAATGATATAACACTTAAACTTTTGGAAATTCTCTCTGGTTGGGGGAGAAACAGAGGCCAACAGAAAGACTAACAAAGCCTATGCCACATTTCCAAGCATGATCATTCTAAATAATAGCCTCCCTTGTACTTTTGACTGAGGTTTGGTGTGGAGGGGAGGGTGGTCATGGGACTCCCCAATGTGATGGCAATGCACTAATCTGCCCTGTATGGCCCATTCACGTGTTCACACCATTGTTTCCACATTCTAAACAGGGACTGAAATGTTACCCAAGGGAATTGAAATTTAGTGTGCAGAAACACTCCACTAATTCCTGCTCTTATTTAAAGTCAGCGTGTCGTTGCAGGCTCATCACCTCTCAGGCTTTTTGGGAAGTATATATGAATAATATTTTGGGCTGTAATTACATGCAGCTGTTAATACTGCAAACTGCAGAGACGCCATGAGAATACAGGATGCATGCAACAAAATGTGTGAGCCTGGGAAAAGCGAGGCTTTCCTCGCCACCAGCGGTTTTCCCCCTCCTAACCGATCGGTGCAGTAATTTATTACCCGGTAAACACGTGGGAATAGTATTTCAGCGCCACAAGATAAACAACTACTCTACTTTACGCACATCTCGCGATAAGGGACGCTCCCTCTGTGCTCGCCTATTGTGAGAGTTTTCCTAATCTCGCGCGATCTTGGAAGTTTCCCACGCCTGTTGTTGTGGCGTCTGCCCTTTTCGCTCACTCTCTCTCTCTGTGTTGCTGTTACCCGCCGCCTCCCCTTTTTCTCTGTCTTCCTCACCCACCCCCTTTCTCTCCGTCTCCCTCGTCCCTGCACCTCCAGTCTGCTTCTGTTGTCTCGGCGGATTGTTGGGCTGTGGGAGAGAAAGGATATCGCGAGTATTGGAGTTTTGGTGAGAGTTTGTGGAAGATGGCGCCTGTTGTGACAGGGTGAGTCTGAGATTCGGGGCTGGCGGTGGGGAGCGGAGTTGAAGAGAATATAAGTTATTACTGTGAGATAGCTTAATTTTAGTGCACATGATGTAGCCTGGCCACAATGCAGCATTTTGACCACTGCTTTAGTCGCCAGAAGTCGTTTCTTTGTCCCAGCGTGTTTGCGTGCGAGTGTTTTTTTCTTTCACCAGTTAACGTTACTTGCCTGGGCTGACTGTTGCTGCAGTGTTTGGTGAGCTAGCCCCAGCTAAGCGATACTTCACCCCCGGTGGTCTTTTCTCCCAGACAACGGCGAGCTGTTAGCTGCCAGGCTAGCCAGTGCGCTAAACACCACCAGCGGGGCATGTTTTTTTAAGACAATTTGACGCTGATATGCCGTATTCACCCCCCGACTGGCTTCCACTGAAAGCACTCGTGTTATTCCCAGTACTGCATTTGTTTTCGAAACGTGCTCACCAGCTAGCCGGGCAGCACGTTCACAATTGGATACACGAATCTACACAGTTAGCTGTCCGATAATGGACGCTAGCTAACGATATTTGACTGAAACACGTTGCGGCTTTGTGACTAAAGCAGTGTTTTTAAAAATGTTGACTGTATTTGTTGACACCGTGATATAGTTGTCGTTTAACACGGCGTGCTAGCTGTGAATATTCAGGGTTAGAGGCACCACACAGTGAATAGCGTGTACTTTCAGGACTTCTGCTCCCAGTGTAGTGCTGGAGAAGACTATTTACTAGATAAACGGCGACATGGATCTTCTGAAAACCTTATTTTAATCATGTTTTTCTAAGCTGAGAGCATTTAAGGACAAAATTCACCAATAAACAATCACAGCTATATGTTCTTAACCATATCATCGCTAAAAATGATCCAAGTCTTTAAACCCTAGCTCTTGGTATAGTTTCGCATTTGCAGTCTCGGTTTACTGACTTTGACTTATGTTGCGCCGCAAAATGTGAAAATGTCTTCCCACATCTGGTGTTTAGAAGTTGCTTATCCAATATTTAGAGCTCATGTTATGGCACACTATTTATGTGAATCAAACTTACCGTTTTCGTCTAAGAGACGATTTAAAACGGGGCTGCAACCTAATATCATTTCCACTGATGATTAATCTGTTTATTATTTTGATTAATGCATTAGTTGTTTGGTCTTTAAAATATCAGATAATGGAACTAAGCCATTATCCATAAGCCCAAGATGCCGTCCTGAGATGTCCTGTCCAAAACCCAAGCATATTTACTGTCACTGAAGAGGATAAGATAATGTAGACTTTACCTCTTAAAATTTATTAGAACTGATTGTTCAGTTATTAAAAATGCGAACAATTAATTTATTAGTTGGCAACTAATTGGTTAATCGATTAATTGCTGCAGCTCTAATTTAAAATAGCTTATTATAATTAGTGCTCACTCTTTAATTACATCTCATACATCTCAAGGCAACCAAGGCTTTTAATGGGAAATTTGACATTAACATTTCCAGATTATTTACTGAATTGATAGAGGATGTCAATTATAAATATTTTTAAGCAGACAAATGCTGCTTTGTTTTGTTGCTCGATTCTTATTAATAACCTAAACATATTTTTCAACATTAATTGCTTATAGCCTGGACCTGGTGCTCTGTTCAAACGAGCCAGTTGGCTTTTCTGCTATGGTCAGGCTGTGGAGTAGACCCTGATTAAAATTTTTTGTCTGTACATGAGCTAGGCACAAACGTATTTTTTTGCACTGTCGAGGCAGTAATCCCCACAGACAGCTCAGTGGGTGACAGACATTTACAGGGCTTGTTGGAGGTGTGTGTGGTGGTAGGAGAAGGGGAGGTGGATTTGAGAGGGGGTGGTTTGCTGTGCGTGTTCATTTGGGGCTTTCCAGCAGACCTGAACTGATTTCAGTTGGGGGTTTAAGGGGAGGAGGCAGAGGGAGGGAGCAAGCAAGAGGGCAGGCGGGTCAGGTCTGGGTGGCTGGCCACCTGTCCAGATGATATCTCCAGATTCATGTGTGTTTGGTTGTGTGTTTTTCTGTGAGAGGGGAAGAGGGAGTGGGGGTCAGTGTGGGAGAGAAAGATGACATGCGTGCGTGGGCAAGAGAGGTTTAACAGAAAATTAAAGTGCCATAAGGGTCGTTTTGAGCCGGTGGCAGACCTAGTTCACAGTAACGGTCGGAGGCATCAGAGAGCCTAAACACAGCCTGTTGCCCCCACATACTGTGTAAATGGCTCTGGCTTTACACAGGGAGGGGCTCCATAACCACAGGCTTGTTAATGGTATCATGGCTGTCTTCTACAGTATTGAAATGCTACAGTAGATGTTTTCTGTCTTTGTACTCAAAGTTAAAGCTTATACTGACTTCACTGTCTTTAAAGTTAAAAGCAGAATTTTGAAAGCTGAAATGTGTTGCCTGTCATCTCGACATTTGTGTCTCATTTCAGTCAAAATTTGCCTACTGCTGGAAGGTAATTTGTCAGCAGACAGTTTCAGATTTCTGTGGTGTGTCTGGACATCATTGCTACTGTGCTTGATAGTGGATATGCAGGATTACAGGTGGCATTTACTAATTAGTCTGACAACTGGCAATGAATGATTGCTTTTAATGAAGCTCCGTCTTTTACTGCATAGTTTATTCCACTCAGTGTTCAACTCCAGTGATTGCCAAATGGCTAAAGCTTTGATGCTAAGACCATATCAAACTCAGCACTCACTATTGGTTTGACAGATGACAGATAAAGCAGAAGAGCTGCATTCAGCTTGATTTCATGTCAGTTGCAACTTATCAGTTAGTGATATTAATGTGATCTTTTTCTGTCATGTTTCCAAGCATATTCTTTTATGCCTAATATACAAAAGAGTATATATATTTTTAAAAAAAGCTGTATGGTGTGTAGAACGCTGTGACATCAAGTTTTCTTTTTATTAGATGCATATTTGTTGTCCACACTTGAGCTATAGTTTGAATAAATGTTTCAAACTTGGTGACTTAGAATGCTAAGATAGATTACACTAGGACTGGAAACTAACAGCTATTTTCATTGTCAGTGAATTTATTGATTAATTATTTTGTCTATAAAGTAGTGATCTTAGTGATTAATTGTCAATCACTTAATTGCTATTCATAATGTATCAATGAAAGATATAATAGCATTTGAGCCAAAAGATGAGGAACATGCATGTCAGACAATGTGTTTTGATTCGGGCTGGACCCGAATATCCGAATATTCGGTCCCGGCGGTGGTATGTGGATATTAATTTTGAGATCCGAATAGTCGTTGCCGCCCCCCCAAAACCTAAACATTTTCAATTTCTTTATGATAAGAAAAGTGAACAATTTCAAATATACCCAAATATAATTTTGGTACCTGCAAACATTTAATAAAATTAATAAAGAATCAGAGGTAGGATTCATTTTTCATCAATTTGGTAAATGATAAAGGATTCAGCTCAAGAGGACACTATCTTACTGTTGTGCTCCTGAGCTTCTGGATGCAGTTTTAACATGTGTAAGTGAAATCTCCTGTCATTTTCCTCAGTATACTCCCCTGTCATGCCTGGTTTATCATGGTCTTCCTCTGAACGGTGTAGGTTGCTACAAAAACACAAAATGGCAAAAACTTCTGGATCCAAAACAAAAATAGAAATAAATAGTGTTGATTTCGCAATTTTTTTTCCTACCCTTTGCTGGATAAACTGATTGTGATAGGTGAAAGAGCAGCACTGTTCACCTGGGATGATAAAAGCATGAATCACTTATTTCAACACTGCTCTGCCTTTGCTGTGCCCCTGGGGGACGGGATTCCATTTAGCTCACCCCCCTCTGTCCCCCTGCCAAAAAAAAAAAAAAAAAAAAAAAAAAGACGATGGAGTCTTTCAGGCCAAAAGCCAAGCATCTCTGTGCTGGTGTAATGATACTACTGAGCCTTTCTTTGAGACACAAACTTGTGTTGTTGTATTTATTAGCATGTGTGTGTGGTTTGAGCTCTGTGGCTGTGTTGATCTGATCAAGTGAATGTGTGTGTGTGTACTGAAGAAAGAGCCAACTACATAGACATAACAGTTGGTGTGTGTGTGTGTGTGTGTTTTTAATGTGTGTGTGTGTATGTGCACGTGCATCAATTCCCCAGGGTCCTCTCCTCTTCCCTGCTTCCTTTTATAAAAGGAGAGATTCAGAGAGAGCAGCAGATGTCGAAGCGCTGACCTTTATAGTGGCAAAGGCTCAGGCTAGAGTTAAAAGATGTGCCGCGTCCCCCCCACCTCCCCCACCCCTCAAAGCAGCAGCCCCATGTCCACCCGCATGCATACGCACAAACTGTGCTACCTTAGCTGGGTAGGTTAACGATGGAGATGATACAGGCTACCTGATCTGTGTGTCACCTCAGGATCCTGCAGCCTCCAAAGCTGCCCTCTATCCACCCAGAGCTGTGAATATCTTCAAAGTGTGTGGCATGTGGGGGTTACAAGGTAGGGGGGCGCTGTACAGAAATCACAGGCAAAGCACCAAAGCAAATGTGCAACCGCCAGACATCTTTAGGGGGATTTATTCCTGTGCATTCAGTAGCCTATTGTTTTGGAAGTTCATACATATCCATTACTTCACATGATTGAAATATCCCCCGAAGCCTATGGTTTCAGTCAGGGTTCAGATTCAACTTGTTTGGTCGAGTGACGATGGACCTCTTAAAGCACCACACGCCCTCGTTGACTCAGTGTCTTCATTCTCTTGTTTCCCTATTCAGGCTGTTTGTGTCTGTCTGTCTCAGGGGAAAAACCACAGGAGACACCCAAGGGGATAGAAATGCACATTTTTGTGTAATTTGGCTTGGACCACTGCCAGCTTGGCACTCCCCATTCTTGGTCCTCAGCCACCTGCTAAAGTGTGCACAAACCAGATATACCGACATAGCATGTCCCTGTGCTTTTACTTTCCTCCTGCATATTTGTAGCACAGTGGCTCTCTTTATTGATAATGCATTTGAGTGACCTTTTTCATGTGAGGTTGAAGAAAGCCAAAGGTTGAACCCTGATAACAAGGTTGGGTTTCTCATACAAACCATGACAAGGGGGGAATTTATTTACTTGTTCAAGGCTTGGAATGCATTAGTCTGAGCTCATAGTTTTTGTCTCTGGCTCTTCCAAAAATCTTGCTGCTGTTTGCTTCAGTGAGGATGGGACGGAACATTCTGATGTAAATCTCAAGCCAGTGTGGTTTTTAAAACAACCCTGGCGTCATGTTTGATAGAGGCCCAAGTCCTCTTGGTGTTGTTGTTGGCATCGGCTTCATTGCTCAACTAAGACAGGCAAGCGGACAGGAGAGACAGAAAGCTAACATGAGGCAAAGGCGACAGGCAGTGGAAGTACTCCTCTGCTGACTTGTTTTGGAGCAGCTCTTTGTCTTTCTCACGTTCACTCTCCACTTCCAAGAGAATTTCCTCAGCCCAAGAGTTTGCTGTTCCCTGCCCCTGCTCATTTGCTGTTTGTAGTGATTACAGCTTCGCCAAGGGAATGGTGGTTTCTACTGTGTCAGCAGTTTTTTCCCCCGCTGTCCCTCCACATTCAGGATGTTTCATTCAGAAAACATGGGCTGATTCCCCGTCTGACTCCTGTTTGCTTTCACTCCGCTTCAGTGAGCAAACTTTTCTTTTACCTACTTCCTACGTTGGAGCAGCTGCAATTGAGAGGAAAAAATAGTAGACTGAACACTATAACACTTGTGTGTTTGTGCGTCTCTTCCTTTTGTTTTTCTTTATGTAAGAAAAATAAAAGGGATGAAAAAGGGGGATGTGTATGTGCTCATTCTCTTTGAATAGGAAAGTCATAGCAAGATTGCATGAATATAGAGTATCCTGCTCTAAGATTGCAGGAGAATTCACCAGGGATCTAGAATAGAAAGCTTTATTTTTATTATATTATTGGCCCAAATAATTGCCATTTGATTCTCAGCAGTGGCAATGAGGGCCCAGAAGCATTGTTCAAGTTTTGCTGTTGTCAGAATGTTCTGTCTGTTCTGACAACTACTCTGGGCCAGTTAATCCATTCAGAGAAAGGTTACACATATACACAGGATCTCCCGTGCTGGGAAAGCCCCTGACAATGTACCTCCCACAACTGTGTGCAACTGCCACTATTACTGTATTAGATAAGGAGGGAGCGGCGAGCAGTAAGCCAGACTGTAGTAAACCTTATACAAACATATGTTGTTATAGCCGTGGGGCTGTTAGTGGCATCATATAAGGTTGGCTGATAGCCACAGATAGTATCTCACACCTATCCTCTCGGCATATAAAGCTCATAACACTGATGAAAACATTGGTTTTGGTCTTATTGATTTTTGCAAGCAATGAATTGACATTTTACTGCGCTGTCTTATTGACATTGCTAGAGCTCAGCTTGTCAAATCAGATGTAGGAGAGATAACTGTTTTTCGCTGGGCCTTATTATCATTATTATTATTACTACTACACAGATTCCATATAATGTTGTCTTTTCATGATACTCGCGTATATTTTGGTGAAATATTGCACCTTATTTTTTACTTGTATGCCTAAAACATTGTACCTGACATTAAGCATGTATTTGCCATGTTTTTTAAATCTAAATGTCAGATTTCAGCCTGTGATTTCTGCAGGCCTGCCTCTACAGAGACCACTGCTAGTATATGCCCAGGCAAGCGATCATAGCCCAGGGGAGAAAAAATGTCTGCATCCCCCTCTGCAAGGGAAAGAGCAATACGTGCACAAAAAGAAGCTATCAAGGGTCAGGAAAATATTGAAGGAAAAGAGCAGAGGGAGAAGGGTTTGGATTCCAGGAAAGGCAAAGTGTTATCTCCAAATGTTTCTTTGCATTGTCTGGTTGTTTAACTAAGGCTGCCGGACAGTTTTACTGAAGAATCCGCCTGGTGGCATTCCTGTGGCTGTTGACGTCAGGAGGTTTTGGCCTTTGCTTATGATCACAATGAAGTAATGGACATGTGTGCCATTTTGTGGAACGGCCTATTGATTGTGGTTTGGAAACAATGCTTTTTTTTCTTGAATAGAGGGTTGTTAATGTTGTGGTTGATCATCTTGCACTTGTGGCTGCAGTTTGATGTTCTCTACTGTTGCCATCATTTTAGAAGCACTGCTGAAGAATGTATGGGAGGTTTCATATGAGCTCATGGAACAAAACTAGCTTGTTTTTTATATCTACTGGTTTATCTTAAGAAGTCACCAGCAAAGTTTCTGTGTTTATCACCCCTCTGAATCTATTACAATTCAACCTCAAATATCCTAACCTCAACCCCAGCACGCCTTAGTGTCTGGTAGACAAATGAAACAAGGTTTGCTTTCACTTACCAGCATTCAGCTAGTGTTCACTTGAACTACAGTGCATGAGAAACTATTAAATTTCAATCACAAAATATTTGTATTTTATGGAAAATCCGTGTGTGTGGTTAAGATCCAGGATACATTATTTGTCTCGCATCTTATCAATGACAGAGTTGCCTGTTTTGGAAAGATGGCATGTTTTGAAGAGGAACAAGTTGCAGGAACAGCATCCACCTTCCCCATCACGACAGCAGCACTGAAACCAGACGACAGCATTGCGCTGACAAAGTTATTGCTAAGCTACACATATACACACACAAGCGTGCTGTGGTCTCTACATTTGGTTTGGTGTGCTGAGGATCATCTCACAGTATGTGAGCTAAAGGTCATGTCTCACTCTCCCTCTCTCTGGTTCTGCCAGGAATTCTATTTTCTCTCTTGTTGCAGCGCAGTCAGTCCTTTGGGTGGTTTTGAGGCAAGGGCAGGGCAAGACAGTGGTTAGTTTGCCTGAGCTGATAAATGCCCAGAAACTGCGCTTAATTTTGGACAGTTCCATTTCAAAAGACAGGCTTGTATACTAGAGAGATACAATCACTAGAGTTAAAACAATTACAGCTGCATTGATCACTGATTAAAGACCTTCTCTTGTGAAAATTAAGTGCCTTGTTAACACATCCATATGGTGTCTTTTATATGCTGGAAGATGCGTCATGAGCAGACTTAGCTTTTCAACCTTTAAACTGCAGTGTACTGATGATGGTCTCAAAAACACGGATTAAGCCTTTTGACATTTCATATTTTTAAAAAACGTAAGCACCCAATCCTGGTAATTTGTAGGGTGGGGCTTTCTTTAACATTCTTCTTCTTCACATTTGGTTTCTGGTTCAAGCATGTATGGCTGAATTGCATAAATTTTACAACTTGCCATTCTGTATTGTAGAGTAGTTTACACTGTTAGAGCAGAGTTGTAGGTGAGCTGGTGTGCCCAAAAAGCAGAGAGAGGCAGGGTTTCATAGATCTGCACATTCTATAGAAAGCAACTGTGTGAAGTTCACCAATGTTAAAATATGAATGGATTTTTTTAATGAAAAAAAAACTCTAAATGTAGAACTTGGATTTACAGAGATCAGTTTTTAGGGATTTAATTAATGCTTTAAAAAGGCCTTAAAACGTTCCTCATTTGTTTTGCAACCAGTTGACACCTAGAGCTGCAATGAATACTTGATTTGAAAAGAGAAAAAGGTGACTGCTAAATATTTCGATAACTTTATGATTATCTCTATTTGTAGTATGCTTTCTCACAAAAATGTGAAACATCTGATGCAGCTTCTCTAATGTTAGTATTTGCTGCTTCCCCATGGTCTTACCTAATAGTGATTTGTGTTTTAGGTATTGCCATTTTTCTGTTTTTGTTATTGATCTTACTTTAATCTCTGGAAAAGTACAACAATTAATCATTTAAGTAATCTGTGTTGATAATTCGTCGATTGGTTACAATCAGGCAATTGTCAAAATGAGAACTTGGTGTTACAATTCTGCGGTGAATATGCAGTTAAACCTCTTGGTGTTATTGTACACATAAGGTGTTGCGCAAATCAAACTTGTGATGCTACAGCAAATGTTTTCATCACAAGGTCCAAATGCTGGTTAGGGGCAAAGAAAGTATTCGACTGACTGCATGTTATGAAGAGTAGTTATTGGTTTCAGTGAGAAATGCTGGCACTGTAATGTCTGATGAATGCCTGGTGAGGATAAATGAGATTAAATTTCTGTAGGAAAGGGTGGCATAGTTTGGAAGGAGACGACCACCTTTCAACGATGAGACCTGTGATGACAAACATTTGCCCAATCAGTGAGCTACTTAAAATCTAGTGTTGTCAGTTCTGAGCTTTGTGGAATAAGATACTAATTCACATATAATTCTGAGTGTTAATTATATGAAAGTGTTTCTAATAATTTTACAGTCATTATAGCATTAAAGAGTATCATAATAAATTCAAGACTACACTATATATCTTTAACATGTGAAATATTAGTCAGACAAGGGATGCAAGTGACAATTAGTTTCCAGAACAATGTTTGTTTTCCAGATTTTTTTGTCTACATAGTGTCAGCAAGTAGTGCACAATATCTGTTGTAGATTTCCAAAGCCCAGGTGACATCTTCAACTGATTTGTGTTGTCCAACTAAGTTAAACTTATTATCATGCCAGGCACAACAGAATCTTGCATTGGGAAATTTGCAAACAGATAATGAATTAATCATTTACCAAAATAGCACAAGCTACAGTAGTACTGCTGTGGTTGATCTAGACTCCTCACAATACTTCCTCCTGAGTTCCCTCTCGTTCCAGCAGTGAGTCATCAGCTCAGCAGAGAGTGAGAAGGGGGAGAGGGGAGCGGGAAAGGGTGGTTCATTCAGGGTTCAAGACTCCCTTGCCTTGTCCCCTCTCTTCTCTTTAGTGACAGTTTCCCCCAAGCACATGACCTGTCTCAACCCAAAACCTAGGCTGCTCTATGTGGTTCTTTGGCTATAGTCACACATTTGTCACTTCTGTGTGTTTCTTTTATCATGAATGTCTAATTTTGTGAGAGCACATTGCCGTGTGTCTCTACACAAGGCCTGGAAATTCTTGTTCAGGCTGTATGTTCAGAAAACAGCTCACATGACTTTATCCTGTTCTTTACTGTCATCTTTTCATGTTGCTAATATGAGTGCGCTGTTCAGGACTTTGTGGCTCAAGAAAACTTTTATTTTATTGTTAAATTGTGTTTTGGTTTGATTGTGACCTAATTATATACAAGCTCAGTCCAATACAATCTTTCACTTGTATTTTTGTGTTGGTATAAATATGCCTTATTGGCGCCCACTCAAGCTTGGACTGTGAAAAGCATTTTTAAATATTCACATTGCTATAAAGAGCTGGGACAATTAATTGAATAATCAAATATTTTGATGAATATAAATTCCTCTGGAAATGTTTTGACATTCTATTAATTGGTTTGAGTAATGTTTTAAAGAAAAAAAGTTGAAATTGTCTGATTCTAGCTCCTCAAATTTGAATATTTGAATATTTTGTTTCTCCTTTATGACAGTAAACATTATCTTCGGGTTGAGCACAAAACAAGAAATTTGAGAATGACTGTCTTAGGATTTTGGGAACACTGATGACATTTTACATTTTACCAACAACTAACCAATTATTCAAGAAAACAACTGACAAATTATTTGACAATGGAAATAATTGTTAGTTGTAGCCCTACTCTTGTTAGGGAGTCTGTGCAAATAGAAAGCAGTCTTCTTAGGGAACCAGATATCTGATCAGCACCTTTATTTTCTACACAGTGGCAACAATATTTTACTAAATACTCAGAATAGAATGTTTAAAGAGGTTAGTTTCTTGTCATAGATGCAGGCAAAGGTAGACACATTTAGGTGGTAAATTTTACTCAGATTAACAAGACTTTTTTTTCTTTTTTCTTCAGCTTTTACAGCTCAAGCTCGATCAGACGTGAGCGAATTGATTTAACCTTGTGCCCAGTAATACTGCAACTGGTCAGGAGGAGTGTCGCTCTCAATTTAGGACACATGTTATGTGAGGACTGAAAGGAGGCAGGTGGCAGACAGTATAGAGGAAACGGAGTCAGAGCTTCAGAATTCACAAAGGAGGCTTCATTAAAGATAGAACAAGCATTAATGGGATTGTGTGTGTGTGTGTACATCTGAGTCCAGGTTGGCTCTGCACCACACACTGGAAATTTCATTACTTTGTTTTCAGGACATATTATATGTGCACAAGTAATGGAGTATGTAGTTGCTCAGTATGTTCCAGCCTCTGTGCCAGATTACACTCGTTAAAGTGTACAGTTGGTGTGCAAGTAAGTGTACGTCTAGATGTCTTATTGATTGTGTGCCAGGCCAAGAAGAGTTTTAAAAAGTCTGTCCAGAGAGCTCCATATGGAGCATTGATGTTAGAGTGCGGTCAAGAAGGAGAGCGTGATGGAGGGAAGGAAAATGAATGAAGAGAGGGAGGGAGAGAGAGACAGAACGAGGAGGCCTTTTCTTTGGCTTTTCTGCCTCTGTCATTAAGCTCTCCCATGTCAAAGACAGATGGAGCTGGTGCCTTGTGTGTGCATGTGTGTATGCACTTGCAAGTGCAGGCTGATGTGACCCACCCAACTCTACACACACACACACACACACACACACACACACACACACACACACACACACACACACACACACACACACACACACACAAACCATTGAGCCCTGCCCTTGATTCTGCCCCCAGTGGGGAGTCTCAGGGCAGCTACCAGACCTCTGCCATCTGTAGTCAGTCAGCCTTGAGGGTCAGACAGCTCATCAACAGTCTGTTAACTCAGTCGTTCCTCTCTGTTTCTGTTTGTAACATACCACTCTCATTTTATTTCTTAGTAAAGATAACATTCTTATCATTTGTGATCATATTAGTGCTGAACCGTCAATTGATTTCAAAGGAAAATCACAATTTGAAACAATGCAATTAGTGAATCACAAAGACTGCAAGTTGAATATAAGTTTGTTTTAAATAGTAGTAAGTTATGTCTGACCCAGCATTTAAACTGTTGTCAGTGGTTTTGCAAATTCATGCCATCCTCCATGTGTCACAGTCACACTTCTGATGGTGTCTTATGTGATTATGCTCCCCCAGATGCTTTAAATCTATCACACAGTGGATACTGAAGTGAAACACGAAAAACTTCTATCACAAAAGTAATCACACTGTCTATAAGTAAAATCGCTGTTTGATATTTCTGCTAAATTGTTCAGCCCTAGATCACATTGTCTTTATTTTTTGTTTCGCCAAACCCTTCTCTGATGTGATGAACATTACATCACATTGAGAGGCCAGTTGAGATCAAGTACAGCGATGGCAGTGGAGTGTGCAAAGATTTTAATATTTTTATAATATTTTGGCCTAGAAATGCATTAAATGCTAAATACTTAGTTTTACTAATTGCCCGGTAACAATATTATAAACAATATCCCATAATAATGGGATGTTTCTTGTCGCCTTCAATGTCTTGTGGCTCTTCACTGGCAAAACAAAAAACTATAGTTCAACCTGCATTCTTCCCTTCATCTGATCTATCTCTATCATCTTCTTTGTATTCACTGTCCCTCATAGATAGCTGTTCCATGGAGACTTTGCTAGCAGAAAAAATTGTGGCAATATCTGTAGTGACTCTGTTCTCAGCACTCCTAACTGGCTGCTGCAGTTGTTGGCATGCACAGTGGCACATGCCAGGCAGCAGTGCCAAGCACAGAGTGAGCCTCCAACTCAAACTACGTCTATCTGTTGTCTCTGTGGCTGGAGACTTTCTGTCCGCTCCTCTTCCCTTATTTACATGCCCCCCATTCAAACATTTGCCCAGGGCTGACTTGGAATACAAGTTTGGTGCCCAAACTTGGCCACCTTCACTGCAACAGTTTTTTCTCAATGATTAAATATGTGCTTGACAGATTTGTGTGTAATACCCATGCTGTGGGCCACACACGGAATAGAACAGTGCTGCTGAGGAAGTGAGTGTGTATTAAATGAAAAGACTGATGTTTATGCTTGCTGTGTGTTTTAACTGTGCAACAGTGTGCGTTGGGGCTGTGACATCAGTATGCAGGTATTTTTCAAAAGGCTGCCAGGACTTATGCAGCCAGCAGGCTTGAATTTCCAAATTTCTCTCACGTAAGTCCCGCACACATATATGCACATTCACTTGCTTGGTGAGACTTGTTATTTCCACCCATTTTTCTCTGTCCGGTCTTGAAGTCTTGAGAACACGTCATACACCGGTAACAAGGAGCACAGTGTCTCAATCTCAGCCTGTTCTTGTCTTTCAAACACTGCTGATTTTTGGCTAGGCTTCAATTTGTGAGCCTTCAAGGCATGTTTGAACTCCTCAGACATCTTTTATAAGCCTTTTAATAAGTTAGTCTGATAGCTCTGATAATGTTTACTTATTGTGTTTGACAGAAATCAATGCATTTCTAGGCTGGAGTCAATTTATGTTGGCTGTACAGTAAATGGTCATCAGTTTTCTCCAGTCCCTACACATGAAGATGCACCCCGCTCTTGCACCTCACTGCCTGCGAGACTCCTATAAAAGAAAGAAAGAATGAACAATCCATTCAATTGCAGCCTCATGCTTCAATGGATATGTTTTGATACCTTTGTTAAATAAATTTGTCCCCAGCTTCAGGAATTTTGAAATTCAATATCATTTGAAAACATCTGCAATAACCTGATGAGGCCACCTCAAATCAGCCCCATTTTACACCTGGTGTCAACATGTGATCTCTATTGGTGTACATTATCTCAAGAATGACATCCAATCCAAGGGATCGTTTTACTGTAGTCTCTCTGCCTGCATGGTCTGATCTTGATATTGCAAATTAGTTGGACCGAGTTTGCAGATTTATCAGCAAACATGGTACATCCTAGGTTAAGGGTTGTCATGCCAATTACAAGCATTACACATTATTATAGTTGTTTCTGAGAGGTAACACATACACATAGCACGTACGTAACTACAGTGAAGGCTTCATTTGGATTCCATATTCAGTAATTAGCTACCTTCGAGGAACAAATATTTAAAATACAAGAATTTAGGAATAGGACAATCTTGATACTTAAAAAAAATGAAAGTGTGAACAGGCATCTATTTATAAAACTGCTGTTGATTCTTATCTTGTTCTCTTTTCTGTGTTTCTGTTTTTGGTTTTTCCACTGAGCATTACAAAAAAAGGGGGAACAAAGTTAGTAGGGGCAAGAGGCTACGTTGCAACTGTGTTCACACAGAACAGTCAGTGATATCTTAAAATTTGTCAAACTAATTTGTCATTTGTTAGTGCATGCCCACAAGGCTGCAGTCAGTCATTAGGGAACGTGTAATTACAAAAGACTAAATTGTTATCTGCTTTTTCTGCACAGCCAAATTCCTTCTAGGTCCCATAGACTTGCTACCAGCACTCATGTTATATTCAATCACGAGCACCCTCGGTTTAGCTGTATTATTTCAGTGCTTTAACTACTAGTGGCATAGTTGTGGTCAAATGTGTACTCAACAGATACATACAGGTGAAAAAATTGCTTTAGAAATTAAATTTTCCCTTGTACCTCTGTGTAGGTACCATGTTTTCAGCTATGGTTAGAGCAGGGTTCATATATTTGGTGTCACAGAGATGGCTGATGGCTATGGAGGCCAGAAGAAGCTGTGAGGGAGAATAGTGTTGATAATGAAGTGTACAGCCACTCTGAGGAGTTGTGATATCTGCTATCAGCCCTCAGGCAGGGAAACCAGACACCTTTTTATAGGCCTAATCCCTCATCCCGTCTCTCCTCTTTCCTTCACACTGCTGTTTGTGTGCACTGTCCTGGAGCTCTATGTGTCCCTGTGTGAAAAGTGTGTATGTGTTAATGCTAATCCATACACAGACATGGAGTTTCATATTCGTGCATAGTCTGTGTCAGAGTGCACTTGACCCACCCTCATGTATAAGCGCAACAGAAGTGTGAAAACTATTTAGGCGGCGATTGAAACTTACGCTTGACAAATATGGCACATTTTGTATCAGTTTTAATATATCCGTGTTAATGCTGACCATACAAAAGTATGATAAACAATCTGCTTAATTATAACAAATTTATAATAGCATGTGTATTTAATTTGTAATCAGAGCTTAGATCATAAGGGTTTCCTGTTGACAGATGGAGCCTTGTGCATCAGCCTCAGTGAATCAGAAAGTGATTTAAGGCCAAGCCCATCGTTGTATGGTCGTATAATCAGGATTGGGCTATACACATGCACACTTATGCAGAACACTGCCTGCTAGTTGACCCCAGAGGCTACACCCTAACCCTCGACCTTGAGCATATGAATGATGGTGTCTGGCATCTGTGTGTTGTGTTTTGGTCCCCTTGGAAGTACTAGGTCTACAAAAGATAGATGTATGCGTGTTAGTCCATCTATGTTTGTCTATTTAAAATCCAGAGAAAACATGAAAGTGCTCAGCCAGTGCTACGGTCAAAACATTTTGCATTGTTGTAATTTATGAAACAAAAGTTCCAAATTTATATATTGCAGTAGATTCCTGTGAGCTCTGAGCTGTTTCGATAATGCTCTGCCAGACAAATTATTCTTATCTACAGAGTTATGTATAGATTTTCATTTAGCCCTGACCAGCTTCCTTTGATCTCGCAGATATTTTGTAATCTGTCATGGGGATCATATACATTTTGCAAACGAGTTTACAGTTAGTAAAACCCAGTGTATTATTTAGAAGTCATATTTTCTTGAGAAACACAGAAAAGCCCTGTAATGGCTCATTTCGAACAAGAGCATCAGCTACGGTAAATGTATTTATTTGAATGACATCTGTGTTTCTACTGTTATCAAACAATCTTAGCCTTTACAGTCATTTTAACACACTTCATGTTTTGTTCACTTATGTGACTAATGACGTTGACACCATAAACATGTAACAAAATATCTGATGTAAAAGGCAAAGCTTCTGTGCCTATCACCTTTGCCTCGAAAAAGGCAACATGGCCTTTTTTATGTTGAAGTGTTCAGTCTTGTTAGAGTGTCTCAGTTCCTGCGAGCAGAGAAATTGTTTCCTGCGTAGTGTCTCCCAGTTCCTATGAACAGAGGGGTTTTGTAGTGTTTTGTATAGTTTCTATGAAATGAAACGACAGATTTATCTTCCTCCATCAAGATGTTACAAGGATGTATATGGTGACACAAATGTGCTATGCAGCTCTTCAAAAATGGAAAAGTGTATGTGGAGAAAACTAGAAATTTGATTGTTCAACCATGGATCATTGGTGAGGTGTTTTGTTTTTATTTTTTATTTTTTGCGCTTCTTTAAGGAAATTTTCATCATGACAACTGGCAGCTTTTCTCGGTGCTTCTTCCCACCACAGATATCACTCCACATCAGTGTTAAATGTGATAAATATTACCGCAGCATGGCACTGAGCGGTCCAATAAAGTCCACCACATTTATCAAGTGTTGCAGTAGTTCTTTGAAATCAACAAGTTCTGCTTCTTTGGAACTGTTGCTAGTTTTATAGTGAGACCTGTAGAATAAAGAAGTATCATGATTTTAAGCATATATGCAGTTAATTTTTCTGATGAAACTGCATGTCAAACACATTGATTTCAAGGACCCTTGTAAAGTTGAAAATCTGACGATGCTTTTAAAATTTCTGGCATTAATAAATTATTATTTTTATTATTATTACTGGTTCTTAAAGGTCATGTAGTCTGAAAACATTAATCTGGTCATATTGTTAGAATGCTACTATTTATTTTCTATAATGCACTTTGGATTGCTCTTGGTATGAAATGTGTTGCAGAAATAAAGTTGGCTTGCCTTACTATTCACATGCTACCATGGAAAGGAAAAGTTTGCTCCGGTTGGATTTATTAGAGATGTGTCAGATATGTGCTTGTGCAACAGAGCAAAAAGCATATGTGTGTGTTCTGCACTTTTGTGTTGGTGTAAGTGTCTTTTCAGTCTAGCACACAGCGCTGAGGACATGTCAGGGTGTGTATTTTGGTCTTCGGAGCCTTCGGGTGTTGATGTGTGTTTTTTCCTCAGAACTGTTTGGACTGTCAGTCACAGCTGTCAAACACATCCCCGTATGAACGGCAGGCTGAGTTCACACTCTCTCAATCAACCCCCCGTTGCGTGTGCATGTGTTGACGTGTGTTAACGCGTGTTTGTGTGTTAGCATGTGGAGGTGGGTGGTCGATCCTCTATTCATAGCAACTGCCATCTCTCCCTGTCACTAGAACCTCATATGTCATGTTACCTGTCAAAGAATGATGAGAGAACCCTCCCTGCTTCCCCACCATGCGCCATCCAGAGGTTAATTTTATTCTATTACCAATGTCTCATGGTGTTGCAGATCTACTTCTGTAGTATGTTTAACTTGAATAGACATCTGAGAATGAATTTATCAATGAAAGCTACAGTTTGGAGCCACTTTTAAGTGTTTGTTCCTGTAGTCAGTATTGGCAGAATTTATAAAAGAATGATGTTTGGATGTCTGCCATAGAAGAGGGATGTCAGCGATTTCAGGGTCAGGTCAGGGTTTCAACTAGCATTTATTTTCAGATTTTTTCCCCTCAGCTGACTACTTTCTCAATTGTTTGCTTTCTCATATGTCAATAAAATTCCTCAGATTCAAAAGTGTTACATGTTAAAGTTGCTTGTTAAATCCAACCAACTGTACAAAATCCAAAGGTAATCGGCAACAATTTAATCAGCTCTTATCCACATCACATATTAATCCAATTAAAATAAATAAAACAGCAGGTTGTGACATTTCAGTCTAAAATAAGATTCTTTAGGAGGTCAACAACGGTCACAAATCTGTCCTCACTTAATTTATACAACTTTTGCTGTGATGTAATGTCTTTATCTACATAAATATCTACATATTAAATATAGTTTTGCATTGCCAGGAACTTTTAAGAGGCTATCCACTGGCCAAAAGCCTTAAAATAAAATAAAGATACAGTACCAAAAAGGTAGTTTTTAAAAGGTAAAAAAAGTAGTGTGTTTATTAATTCTGATGAACTGTATATAAAAGGCATACTTCCTATTTCACTGCATGAACTCCCCTCTGATTTCTAGATGACTGGTTTACTGTCAGCCATCTCTGTTTCAGATTTGACAATAAAAAGAATGTTTTAAGTGATCCTCACTATGACTTGCGGTTGCGTGTGTGTTCTGTGAAAGAGGCCTGAGGGGAGGTTTAGTGTGGAGTTTCACTCAGTGTCTTTGTCGTATCTGCTGTTGGTTAGAGGTGTTGGGTTTTAATAAGCTACCACAAAAATATGGTCTGTCTGAGAAATTAAAGTGTCAGTCTGGTTTCAGTTTCTGAATATTTGTGACCATCTGTGTGTATTTCTAAAGCAGCCAAAATGATAGAAGATGCTTTTTGGAATTGATAATATAAACAACTTATATTAGCATATTGGGGAAAAAAATGTTACATTATGTTGTGAATACCTGGCATTATTTCCGTTCATATTTTTGGGTAAATATGCAGTTTGAAAAGCCATATCTGTGTATTTGCAGAAAACCTTTTGAGTGAAGATATTCAGGATATTTTAGTGTTAGCGGTTCAATGCCAGCATACTTGCCATAATGTTACAAGCATTTTATTGTGCTCTCAGTATATTGTTGTTGGCAGCATGAAAGACCTTTTATCAATTTTCCCATGATTCACAAGCTCTAGTTTTATTCTAAACAGCATTGAGAACAATTCAGAACTAATCCATTGTTGTAAAAGAGAAACTGACAGTCCCGATAAAGTTCAGAATGGAAATTTTTCTCCTGAAGCTTTTACACTCTGTTCCCTTCACTGTCTCAGATTAATGTATGCGTTCAGGCAAACAGGTGACATGTCAGAAATCAGGGTGTTACTTCAACTTTGTTTGTCTCTGATTGTGTGTGTCTACAACTTTTAACCAGTAGCGAACGCTCTCTGCAGTTCTGCTAGGACCCTCATTCTGTCAGTCACAAGCCAGACAAGCCAACAGGCGAAGCAAAACAAGGTGCTTCTGCTAGGCAGAGTCCGTAAAATTAAATACAAAGTAATGCTGACTGCATACGATAGCTGCTGACTTTTTTTTTTTTGGTCATTTTTTGGTATTGTCTAGTCATATCAAGTCTGTATTTATTTCAAGAATTTAAAAAAAAAATCCTGTAACTGTGATGAAAACCATATTACTTGTATTCTGCATGGGGTTGAATACATTTAGTTATACATTTATATATTACTAGACACATACAATAGATAAGAAATGCAGCAAATTCACAGCAGCTTTGGTGGAAAGCTTTGCTCTTTGATGCACCATGATCTCTAGTTGTAAAATGCCTTATGATGTTAATCTTTCTGATCAGTAAAAACACTGCTCTTCAGATGTTCATGATGATTATAGATGTGATTACAATTGTATACCAATTAACATAACAGAACAGGCTGAATCTGTTTTTAAAATAATGCAGTTTAAGAAGAGATAGGAACATTAGATTGCCAATAAGATAAAAATCTCATTTTAATGCCTCTGCACTGTCGACGGTCAGAGGCTATATGTTTTTAGGTTGTCTGACTGTTCATCCCATTTTCAGTAATGCAATATCCGAGGAGCACCTTTAGGGAATTTCTTCAAATCGAGCACAAACTCATTTAGACTGAACAGTGAATGAAATGGTTATATTTTGGTGACCAAAAGTAAAAGGTAGTCAGTGTGGGGATTGTACACAGTTCACATCCAAAAATACTGAGTTACAAAAAGCAAAATAGAAACGTCACATATCTGGTTTGCGAAACTAGAACCTGCAAGTTTTGGACGTTTTGTTTCTTAGAAGATTTTTATAACTAATCGTATGTCAAAGTAGTGGCAAATTGTTTCCAACTTCAGATTCTACATGAGAATTTTTACTAAATTGTTGGCAATAATCTTGAATTTTTCTGACTCTGGCATCGTTGATGTTTGCATGATGCAAACTTTTATTCTGTGTTGATGTTTTCAAAATTGCATGTTTAAAGAAACTGTAGTAGAAGTACTTAACACTTAAATGTTACCATTTTGGACTGATAGACAAGAATTTTTAGTACACCTCAGTACCTCCCAGTGAAACTACAGTCAGAACATACTCTTCCACTGCTCACTCGTAAATAGAATGACTGTTTGTCCCATCTTATACCATTCACTGCCCTTGACACACTAACCCATTAGTAACTGTGCCAGGGTAAGCTACCAGCAAGTTGGCTTAGCAGTTTAATGGGTCTATCAGGTTCCTAAAAGGATATTGGCAAAGCGAAAAGGTCCTTTACAGGGTTCATAAACAGATGTGAAAAGAACATGAAATGTGTGGGAAATGAGTTTGATAGTTGTTAAAGCAGAGACTCCACACGCTTGAACTACATGCTTTATCCAGTGACTTATAAATTAATACCACTTATGTTGTATTTAGAGGCAGTTATATAAAGTATTGAAATAATTATTTGTAATGCAGTATTCTGTTTGTTTTAAAAAAAAAAAAAAAAAAACTTCCAGAAAGATAAATAAGAGGGTGAGTTAGGTGTCATACTTCGTTTGCGCTATTTAAATGAAAATCATTTACTTCTGAATATATTGCTTCCCCACTTTCTTTATTGGGTTGAGTTTAGTGGCAGAATTTCAGCCAGTGCAACAGTTTAGTAGCATGTACTTGAAATACATTTGAGAAATACTGTTACATGCAGTGTTGAATAAGGATGTTGTCAGTTGTTTTGTGTTACTCTTTTATATTTTAGACATTTACTTGACACCCGTTAAAGTCACTTGAAGTAAGAGAACACGTTGTATGCTGTTGGACACTAGATTAGAACATTGCTTCTGAGGGGAGAGATAACAGGTGTGTTTGGTTTTCCTCACTGATCATTGTTGCTTACAATCCATTTTTAATTGTAGAGAATTGTAACATGTTGCTTCATTTCTTACTTCTGCTGTTTGGCCACAGTGTCTTTACCCTCACTGTGTCCAGAGGAATCAGTGGTAAAAGGAGGAGGAAGAAGAAGGAAGGTAGGAGGGAAGGGAGAGCAAAACTCCTCCTCTGACTCATTAGAGGGCATTGTGTGCATAAAAAAAGATGAGAAAGCAAATTTTCTTTTTAATAACCATTTGTGTAGCAGCTTGAGCACATACATACTGGATTGAAATTCAGAGACAAAACTAGGCAAAACACTCGACAGAAATGGGCAAAAATAGTGGATTTTAACCCTAAAAGTCACTGATGAGTTTGAATGAGATGTTTTTATTTTAAGAAACTGCATTTATTAAAACCCAGAAAAGGATCCAAATATCCAAACACAAGCTTTATAACCACAATATTTAATCAAAATCACTCAATTCTAGCACTCTGTGACTTTGTGCTGTTAAAGGTGCTATATAAATGCACTTTACATAGGTAAATTTGCTAAATTTAACTGAGTTGAACTGCAGGTTGTGCAGACCAGAGATAAGACAATGGAAACTAATTAAAATATAAGTGGCGAAATATCTGTAGAATGTGTTATTCTGTCCAGCAACAGTTTTCAGTTGTATCAGGCTGCATATACAGTTGCCGCAAGAGCCAAGGCTTTGCTGAAACTCATCACCATCGAAACAAGTCAGATACCGCATTTATGTCAGTGACATTAAAATGAAGAAAAATTTTCAAACCGAACTCTTGATGAACTGCCTTGAAATGTAGCTGCTCATTACCGCCTAATCTACCAGAAAAAAACTGCAGATGCAACAGTCAGCAAGCCTTTTGTTTGCAACTCTACCTTTTGTGGTTTCCTGTGCTTGGTCGTCTTTTCTTGTTGGTGTTTGTGTCTCGAGTCAGTTTGTGGAGGTAATTGGAAATGTGGACGGTGGTTTTTCACAGAACTTACTAACCCATGTCTTTAACATTCGATCACCTTCATCTCTTTCTGTGCTGCTCTGCTTCACAGTAAAACCTTTTTTGCTGTCAATGCTATTTTCATATAACCCCATGGAAGTACCTGAATATGGCTGAGATTGGTGACTTCAATTTTCATGCATACATACTGTGAATAAATCTAAAATCACAGCTATTATGTAATTCAATGGCATGTACTTGGAAAAAAAACATGATTATAAGAAATGTATTTGTTAAAAAGTGGCTAAATGCAGCCATGGGAAATTCATTTTTCATGTGCAAACATGATTTCTTGCACTCCATCTCCCCCCATTTCACCTTCCATTTCTTCCTCTTTATGCACCTCTAAATCCTAATGTTTTATCTCTACATACATCCTGTTCTCCATCTTTCCACAATGCAGAATCCACTTCTACTTACCTCGCCTCGCCTTTAATCTCACTCTACACTTTCCCTGCAGTATTCCTTCTTCCATCGCTCCCTGTTTGCAGCGGTTGGGGTGAGGTTTAGAAGCAGGAGGAGGGGAGAGAGAAGAGCCGTCTGGAATCCATTAGCCAGTTGAGGCATCACTGTTTCACTGTGGGAACCTTATTGATTGCCCTCCTTTATAATTATTCCACCTCCAATCCCTCCTTCTGGCTCTGGCACCAATCATGCTTTCAGGTCCCCCCCTGCCTCTTTCACTTGCTGTTTTTGCTATTTCTGTCCCTCATTTTGAGTTATCATGCCTTTTTTTTTTACAATAATTTAACATTGTCCGCATGGTAAAACTTTTAACCAGTTCTCATACATGATATTGAACTAAATCTTTTGTACTATGGACTCTTAATCAGGCAAAACAGGATATTTAAAGATGTGACCTTGGTCTGTGGGAAATAATCAGATAGTCCGTGATTCTTGGTGTACTGATTTGAATAAAAATCAAGCCTTGATTCCATAAATAAAACTAGCGCTGTTTTTAAAACTCCTACTCCTGTGTGCTGTGTAGCAAGCATTATGGTATATTGTGTAATTCACACTGACTAAATACAAAAAAATAGCAAGAAACTGTGAGTATATAGCTTTTTGATTTGAAAGAGTTTATAATAATTTGGAAGCTGTTGAAGCATGTTAGTCTGGTTAAAACAGACGGTAATGAGACTATAAGAAATGAAAGAGGTTTAAGTTTTTTTTAACCAGCCTTCATTTTCTCACATAGCTTCTATCTGATTTCCTATTGTGATAATTTACTGTGTTTCTATAAAACCCCCAGGCGGGGGATGTAAACCATACTGGACGATCTTAGAGCTCTGGCTGCCCCTTTGTGCTCTCTGTTAGGATGATGCTAGTTGCAGACTTTAATCTGGCCAGTGTGCCAGTAAACGATGCACTACCACAGATTTGCAGGTAGAACTCACACTTCAGTAAGACCTCTCCATGCGCCATAACACTGTAAAACCAAAATGTGATTATATGAGACTAACTAGACTAATTATTTGATGCATAGGGCACACACTGTGTTGTTCGTGACAAACACGTCCTGTAAAAACCCAAAGACGATGAGAGAGACCCTATAGAAAGGAAGAAGTAAATGGTTACTATTTATTTATATTTTGCTTTCTTTACTTTTTACTCTTATCTCTACTGTTTTGTAACTGCCATTGGTTTGGTTCACGCCTCTCTTGATAGTTGACAGAGGTTTTTATTTGAAAATATACAGGACTTTTGTTGAGGTTTGGTTTTTAAGTACGCTTCTTTTGTTCCTTTTTAATTTGATTTATTCACATAATGTGGAAACAAATTATTGAATTGTTTGAAATTCAGTCATGCCATTAGGGTAAAACTGATAAAATAAATTCTGATTTAGCAGTGACTTGCATTAAGCAAAATATTTCACACTTGTCTTCGATATAATGCTGTTAATTTTATGGCTCTGCTTGTTTGTTTTTATGGCAAGGGTTATTATGCTTTGATGGCTATTTTTTGTACTTGTGTAGTTACATCTTTGTATTTTGTCTCTTTTAGCACTGTGTAAAATGTTTGAACTGTCCTCACCAGAATGTATTGCTTATAACATGCCATACATTTTGCTTCTTTACCATAAAATAGTCATCCTCTGCTGTGATGTTGTAAGTTTGCAGCCCTTTTCTGTAAATGTGGTGTTGGCGGTGGTTTTCTTGCTACATGCATTCTATGACTAAGAGTTTTCAGGTATGACTCATTCACAGTTTGCTGATTTGTCAGCCAACAGGCTGAATTCTACTTAAAGTTGGCTTTCCATGTTGATGGCAGAGTCGTCCTAGTGCTTGGAGGTGTATGACACTGTTAGTGGTTTAGTGAAGGTAATGTCATGAAGATGGGAAGCTAAAAATGGCACGACATCAAGCTGAGTGGAAAAGACATCATAGAAATGCTTGAAAAGTAAAATGAGCCATGATGGATGTGTCACCCTCCCAGTTTTAGGTTTACATGACAAAGGTCACCTCTTGCTTTTCTTCTTTGTAGATTTAGTGTTGGGGAGGCCTCAGAGCAGCCCTGCACCCTGCAGCATTGCAAACACTTTGACTGTCAAATAACTTGATTTAAATACTTAGAGGAAAGTTGAACTGTTTCCTGTGTGTCATGTGGGGATAGCTGTACACCACGGCAAAACTGCATATTTATTTAGGAAACAGCTGAATCATTAGTTTCTGAAATGTCTTTTGTTCATTTTTGGAAGGAGACAGTTATCTTTTTGGTTAGAAGAAACACATCAAGTTCATCTGCAGATATGTTACCAAAAGCATTAACTTTTATATACTTAATTTTAAATACTTATTGGCTGTCAGCATGATAGAGTTTAGTCTAATCATTTTCAAACATTTTTTCTTTCTATATTTCGGCACACTTGGCTCACATCATTTGCAAAATATATTAATCAGTTTCACCCACTGTTAAATTGAAAATAGCGATTACGTGGTTATGTATGTGCAGTTTTTATCTTTAAATATGCAGAACAATTTGCCCTGTACTATGTAGTTTTCAAAATGTTAAATGCTTTCTTAGTCCAACTGAAATTTGCCTGCAGCTCTTCTGTACCATTGAAGTAGAAGCACTGTCAAGAAATTAAGTCAGATTCACTTGTTCCATTTTTAAAAATTTAGATCCATAAACATAAAGTTTGAAAACAATGTAGAAGCATTTGTTAAATTTTTAGTAGTTTTCTGCCTTCAATGGATTTAGTTTCATATAGTCAAAAAATACAGTTTACATCACTGACATGTTTAAAGCTATAGGTTGTAAAAACCTAGATAGCAGAGATAAGTATGTGTACATATCCACTGAGTGCACTTTGAAGTCACTGTAACCTCAAGCGATCCACACCTCATTGCTGAGTTTCAAATATGTGTTGGCAGTCTAGGAACTATAGGTTTTTCTGCTGTTGCACTTGAGTTTCTGAAATTTTATAGTAGTAATATGTGTAATGATAAGTTAATCTGAAACTAGGAGCTTTTTCCGTTGATGCACAACTTGTTTTGACATGCCATTGACAGGAATTAGTTTGAGTAAAGTTCATTGTGTACACCTGCTTTAACCTGCCTGCTGCCATGAAAACACAGAAATACACATCACGACACTGGCCTCTGATTGAACACTCTGCCACTACACACTGTCAAGGCCACAGTGTGTGTTTGTGTATACATGCACCACTTTGTAGTGTAGTGTTTACTCTGTATGTGTTTGTGGTTGATAACCGGCCCACTCATGTTTTCTTCTCACTCTGTCTTTGCAGGAAGTTCGGGGAGCGCCCTCAGCCACAGCGCCTAACAAGGTGAGTGTGAACACACACGTGTTCTCTTTTAGATCTTGTTTTGTTGTCATAGTAGTATTTGTATGTCCCTGTTTGTTGGTACTGTAGACACAGTCTTGTGAATAACTACCGAAGAACTACCTCATTTTTAACTCCTGTTCTAAGTGTAATTATTGTACCATAGCCAGAAAATTTTATAACATTCACTGTTGACCAACTTGTCATTATTGGGATGCAGAAGCTCTTGTTTCTATTTGTGATTTCTAAAAGTTGGTGATGCAGTTTACATTTGAAATACATCTGTAATAATTATGCTAAATGTTATTGTTCTTGTTACAGCAGCATTGCATGTGTTGGCCTGATCAACCATACTTCTAGCTTTGGACATCTGTTATCTTTTGACCCTTGCTGTTTTACATCACTTTTTTTCCTGCTATCAATAGTTTATTAGTTAGATCTCTGTAGACTCAAGTCCTTTGGGACATGTGTTAATATAATAAACCTTTTTCTTCAGTTGTTTGTGGAGAAACGTGCCAGAGAAGTAATATTTCACCTTATCAAAGCATAGCTTTGACTAGTTAGGCTGCACGTTTTTGATTATTCTGTTCTTCTTAAGTTTGTTCCAAGTCATTTGGAGTAGCGTTCGGGTGAACACACAATGTTGATGGATGTTGTGGCTTTCTTATGGCGGTTTGTGTGTATGTGAGTTGGAGGCCAAATGGGTGTGTATGTGTACGCACTTGTTTGCCTCTTGGTGTTTGTCTTTGTTACTGGGAACAAGCATTGGTTTGCCTGTGTGTTTTGTGTCTGTGCATGTGCTTGGTCTTTGCGCGTGGCACTCAGCAGGGAAAATGAGGAGTTGCATATTGCCTGGAACAGCCAAGCATGGTTTTGGAAAAAGGGGCCCCAGCACCTTTTGATGTCCCCCCCCTCTTCATTCATGTGCTGCCAGTCTGCTGGCTTGCACTGGCCCTTCGATTTGTCTGATGGTTTTTGATGGCAAGGAACATGACGGACATGAAACACTCTACCCAGCAGCCGAAAGGCACAAACAGAACTGCTTGAGTGTGTTTGTATGTGTGTGTGGTTGTAACCTCATGTATCATGATGCTCTGTTCTGTGTGTCTATGAATCTGCCTTAGTGTCCTCATGGCTGCAAGTTTACGAACACCCACTATTTCCCTTTGAGCAGCTATAGTTCCCTGGTTTTCAGTTGGACAGAAACACAGATCGCTGAAATAGTGCAGCATCCTGCAGGGGGCTTTTTAGGGCAGCTAAAGCTCCAGGTCCTGCAGGGCAGCACTGTCAGGAAGGTTACTCAACTGGAAATACAATACATGACACACATACACTGGATATGAGTGCACATGCATGCACATACACATCTTAGATTCAGACAGATACACAAATCTACACGCAAACAGACACATGAGCATGCAGGCTGGATAAGCTGCTGCCTCTGTTGGGGGAGCTGCCACTTCAAGGGCCAGTTCTCCCAAACAAAAGAGGTAGGACCAGCTCTGCAGAATCCATCACCGCAGATGGAAAAGCTTCGCAGAAACCACTTTTCAGTTATCTACTTCTTTTGTCAAAACTTTCAAATTTGAACTCAAAATTAAGCCTAACAACGATAGATTTTGCTGCGACTATTATTCAATGTGGAGTTGCATGCTGGTGTGTTCATCTTTTGTTCATCAGTAGATTTTATACAATCTTTTTTTTAATAGTTTTTCCATCTTACTGTACAATAACACATTTATGGTTAATTCACATGTGAAATCCCTTGCTTCTCCATGACAACAAGAACTTAATGTCCCATTCAGCTTTCACTCTATTTAAATTATTAATCCACCAAGGAGGCGGAGTTCATCGATGATCGCCGTTGGTTTCTCTGTATGTCTGTTTCTTATCAACATTACTCAAAAACGGAGTAACAGATTTGGTTGAAATTTTCAAGGAAGTTCAGAAATGACACAAGGACCAGCTGATTAGATTTTGGCAGTGATGCTGCTTATAGTCTGGATCCACAGATTTGTTAAGGATTTCTGTATCATTACAAGATAGCAGCACGGCGTCACTGTAACTGTGACTACAAGTGAAGCTACGTCAGCTGCCTGCTGACGATGATTGCGATTCTGCCACAAATCAACCATTGCGGACTTATCGGGACTTACCCAATGGAAATGATACAAGGAACAATTCATTAAATTGTGGGGGTGTTTCTGAGTCCCATCAATTCCTGCCGCCCGCTCTGTATTTAGGTCATGCGATTCGGTATCCATACATAACATACACATGCATAACACGTCTGTGCTCAGTACAAGGTAGTTTTATTTGTGGGTACATCTATGTTATATTGCCGTGATTTCTGCCACAAATTTTTCCAAGATTTCATCCGTCCGAAATGATGCAGCGACTGAATAGCCTTGGCGGAGTACTGCGCTCTCTGAGTGCTTTTCTTGTATAAATTTGTTTTTATCCACCTCATTAGTTGTTGATGCCGCAGGCTGTAAGACAACTCACACAAGTGTCATAATGACAAGATTTATTAGCTCGTTCTTAGGTAGTAAAATATCAGAGCCAAGATTTAGTGCAAGCTATTGCAAGATCGTGTTGTTTCAAGCAGTTTTCTCTCAGTGTCTTAGAGGCTCACAAGCATCTTCTGGAGGTCAGACATCAAACACTGAGGCAGGCATTTATCTGTATGTTGCTTCTCCTAGACTCTTAAATGGAGCATATGTTTAAAAGGAGGCTAAGCAACCCAAAGTGGCGGCTTGTTAATGTTTTCACCCAAGCTTGACACGACAAATGTGTGTAATCTACCTTTTGTGATGCATAAGGGGACACACTAATTGCAGTCTGATCATCTTAATTGAGCTATTTCACAGTGCACGTGTGTATTAGTATGCCCCTCCACTCTTTGTGTGTGTTCGAGTGTGTGTTCACAGGGGGTCTTGTGACAGTCCCGCTCTGCTGTAGACGCTGTGGCAGATGTACAGGACAGATGCCTGTCTGCTCCGCTGCATCTGTAGCCGGGCTAAACCCAGCCCCCCCACATACACACACACACAAACGCACACCCCCCATCGTGCCTGTTTTTGAATCTGTCTCTTTTTGCAAATCTGTCTGGCACATTTTTTTCCTCACCTCTCACAGCATCGGTTCTGTTTCTCTCTCTCACTCAATCTCTCATCCCTCACTCGCTCCTCACCTCTGACACTCCTTCCTCTTCTCTTGAACTCGCACTTGCTGAATGCCCTTTTGCACATTTTCTCGACCTAAATACAGCCCAACAGAAATTAAACCTGCTGCTTGGATGAAGTTCCGATGTCACTTGATTCTTGTCCACCACTTTATCTGTAACTTTCTGTGTGGTTGTTTGCTTTTCTGCTATGGTGATTCAGCTCCTCTTGCAAGCCTGCGTTGTCATTGCTTGTCTCTGGTTGCTGGTTATATCATATGTGGGTGTGTCTGGTTCACTTGAAGTTGAAATGCCCTTTACCCATACGTTCTGTCTTCAGAAATAGGTCATTTATTGCTACTTCTACATTCAATGTATTTGTTTTTGATCGTTTGTAATTTACCCTCTCCTTAATAGTTTATTTCATGTTAAATTGCACAAAGAATTTTTTAACATGTTGTGTGTCTGCACGCTACTCTTGCACAGGAAGTTGAGCTGTGCGTTGGTCACTGTCTCTCTCACTTCTCCTTCCGACTTAAGCACTAAGGAAAAGATTGACTACGCTGTATGTGTGTGTGTGCGCGCCTGCATTCCACTCGGTGTAAGAGATGAGTGATCACTCAGCCATTGCTATTATCCCCCGAAGCATCACTGATCCCTTTACTTTCATGAGTATTAGTTTATGTACCTTCCCCCTGTCCTGAGGGTTTGTTAAATGTGTGACATCAGTCTTTTCTTCACAGATATCCATAATTATAGGCAGCTTTTTGGACAACAGTCCTCCCATTATTCTCCCGATTTTTACTCGTGTTTCATAAAGCCTTGAAATGATCTAAAAAGTTTTTTGACTGTGTTGCTTATTACTAGAAACCTCTAGTGTGACTGTGGTTTGTCATGTGCCTGGCAAAAGCTTACGCGACTACTTGTGCTTACAAGACGAATGTGCTGTGGTTACATATTTATTGATACACTCCTATACTGTGACTAGACCTTGTCATGTTGACAAAATTTTATTTGCACACATCTGCTTTGATGTGTTGTTGACTAGATTCAC
Organism: Amphiprion ocellaris; assembly: GCF_022539595.1. Classification (NCBI taxonomy): domain Eukaryota; kingdom Metazoa; phylum Chordata; class Actinopteri; family Pomacentridae; genus Amphiprion; species Amphiprion ocellaris. The sequence goes on from NC_072788.1 coordinate 15,682,893, forward strand.
ATGCACAAAATATTACATTTTTTGCCCCGATCCTGAAAATGAAAATATTAGGATTTTTTCCTGACAAAAGAATGGACATTTGGGTAGTGACTATGCACGACAGTAAGCGTAATCATTCTGCCAACAGAAGACAATGAGTCTGTCTTACCTTATTTGACAAAAATGCATGCATTATCCTGTTATCTTTGGTACGTATGAGTTTCCCTTGGTGTTGCCTATAACCAAAAATTCTTCTATGCCAGAGAAACCCTGCCATTAAGCTGCTCACATTGCTATGAAAATGAATAATCTTATTTACATGCAGCAGTACATTTCCAATGTTTTCTACTGGTGGCGGTGGCAGACTTGTTAGCCCATTGGAGTACAGCCTCCCTTTTTCATTACTTCTTGAAAAGGTTGGCATTGTGATATTTACACTTCTCTAAAAACTTGTTAATGTCAAAGTCCTTAATAATGATTAGAAAAATGGGCTTTTCTTTATTTTTTTTTTTTAAATTAACATTACTTTATTTAACTTGATTGGAGAATGTACAGTACTTGATATGTTGGTACTTGAAATGCTGCTCTTGTGTTATGAATGACCTGCCTATTTCAATGTCATGGGTTGCTTACAGAAAGCCCTGGTATTTTCCTAAAGGTTTATTTTTTTTCAAAAATCCTTATTTCTTAACACAGTCACAGTTTTAGTGATAATTTTTCTATCTGTGTTATTTAAAAATGTAACAAATACTTGTTTAAAGCTGTTAATATTTTCAAATTTGCATATAGAGCAAATTTATTTTGTGATGTCTCATAATATTTTAGATGTCTTATTCGTTATTTTATACATATTGCCCCAAATTTAAACTGACACATTTTGTATCTTTGTGAACTCAGAAATTTATATTAAAATTTAGTGGGAAACCCAACCCCACAATATTTTAATATGAAATTCTGCGGGTTTAAACAATGCTTGGCCACACAACACAAGTTTATAGAGATGGGTTTGTGTAATTCATTTGATCATAGGCTATCCTGTTACATGTAATCGTTGCCACATGTGGTGCATCTTTGTTATCTATTCAGAGGTTATTTTGGGGAGTTCTGAAGTGACTGTCAGTGTGAAAGAGGGCATTGCAGATGACGGTACATACAGAACCACAATGAGTAAAAGGCTAAATCTTATGCTGAAGTATTTCTGTCTTCATGGGGAATGGTCTCTCCCCAACCCAGCCACAGTGGTCTGGAATGGTTTGGTGAAACAGTGTTAACCACAAGCAAAGGCTATTGCACGTAACCTACCCAGCACTAGTGTTTGATTGTGGTGTCATGCAATAACTAAGTGGCAATGTTTCTGAATATTTGATAAAGCTATTTCCCTAATTATAAGGATGACTCAGATTGTGGCTGGTCTAATTCCATTTTCCATTCATGTGCTGTTTTACTTCCCTTTGTCAAAATGACAAGAGCTGATTGCAAAGTGTTGTTAACCTCAGCTCAAACACCACTGAGAAAGCACAGAGATCATAACACTGAACACATCCTCAGAGATTATCCATGACCTCACATGTCATTCCTGGCTACTTTAAGCTAATTCCAGTGGTTGCCTACAAGTAAAACTAAGAAACAGAAGTTTAATTTTATACCAGAAGCCATTAGAGAATAATTGTTAGTTTACCTTGTTAATAGACTTATAAATGCACTTTTTTGTACTTTTGTTTTGAACAGACTTTCCACTGCCATTAACACTTAAACATTTTTACTCTGAAGTTTTTAGATAGTTTTTATGAGTGGAAAATAATTGTGTATGTTTGGAAGCTTCAAATTGCTTTGAACAAATTGATTTAAAAAAAAAAAGAGATTGTATCCAACTATTATGATCAAAGGTATGGTGTAGCAAAATATAACTTTCCTCTCACCAGTGGTAGAGCTGCCACAATAGTCAATAATATGAGAACTTCTCTTCAATTACATTAATTTTTTTAAAGAAAAAATGAGCTTGAAATTCATTCATTTTAACTCTCTAAATTTCTTCTTTTTTTAAATTAAATTTTTACTCTACGATAGTAAAATGTGTGTCTTTGAATTGTGGACAAACAAGACATTAGAAAAGATTTTCTTGGCTAATGGAGACACTAATTAACTTTTTTTTTTTTTTTTAAACAATTTTCTGACCTTTTATCAATAAAACAACTAATGGATTAGAAGAAAATAATCAAACTGATTATTTGACAGTGAAAATAATTGTTAGTTGCAGTCCTCACCAATAGCTTGATCAACTTCTGAACACCAGTGCTGAGTACATTGACTGAATGTTAATGGGATGGTGGAAAATATGAAGTGATTGATATAGATACTGACTGTGTATAGGAAGGTGTGTGTCTGTGTGGGTCATATCTGTGATGTCATCCTTCCTGCAAGAGCAGCAGGTCAGAGTCACCATCAGAGGACTGACATGTGCCCTGCAGGCCTGACATCAGCAGGTCTGGACTGTGTGTTCTCTGTATAATCAATCAGAGCTGTGAGTACAGGAGTCTCCCTGGGGTTAAGTGCGTGCGTGCGTGCGTGCGTGCGTGCGTGCGTGCGTGCGTGCGTGCGTGCGTGTGCGTGTGTGTGCGTGTGTATATCTGCGTATGACGCTGGTGAGAGAATTGTTCACTTCCCCGAGAAAGATCACGTCCTTTAATGCAGTCACATCTTAAGCATATCCATACAAGTAAGTAAAATGTTTTAATCAAACCACTGCTTTTGACAGAGTTTGGCAGGAGCTGTTAGGGTCTTATTCCTGTCTTGATATAATTTTCTCCATATGGTGTTTAAATGGTATCAGGCTGCTTCTGATCATTTAAATGGCATCAAATGTTTGGAACACTTGGATTGCACCTCTAACAATTTCAGTTGTATTGACTGGCAATCAGTGATTTGGAAAATACTGAATGCACAACAAGCACGATCTAGCTTAGCCATGAGACTGAAGTATTGCTAAAATTATTGTCTCATCACACCGTGAAGCAAGAAATAAAGCACTTTGCAGTCCGTTATTGAATGGATAAACCACAATCACTCTCAGCCATCCTCCTCTTCTGTGTCCCCCTCCCACAGCTACACTGTGAGGGGCCCCTTGCTTTTCATAACAAAGGCCCTGTCTAACCCGAGCGTGCGGGCCAGTATTGCGTGGCAGAGTGGAAAGCTGTGTGAGTCTGAGTGGGAAGCCCTCTGAGCACCCCGGCGTGTCAGGTGTCACTAACATCTGTGCATATGTGGGACTTGGTGTGTGACTATCCACGCATCTGATGTGTCTTAATAGTGCATCTAAGCCTGATCTTTCACCTTCTGTGCTTTTCAGTTTTGCGTGAGTCCTCTGAAATACCGAAATAACTTTGGGCGTGTGTATGTAAAGAAGGTGGGGAGGTGTGTGGGGAGATGGGAGATTTTGGCAAAGTTGACAGAAGTAATTTGAGCACGGACCTTGCAACATTTTGACACGAGATGAGGAATCTTTGCTGGTGAGCTCAGCCCTGTTGTTTTTGTTTTTTCAGCTCTGGTGTTTTCTTTTCCTTTTCTCTCTTTTTTACCTCTCTGCCCCAGTCCCTGCTCTTCGTCTCCCCCTCTCCCTTCTCTTCTCCCCCACGCTCCTCTCCCTTGCTCCTCACTGTCCCTCTGAGGCGGTCATTAACAGTTCAGCCCACCCCCACCCTCAAATGGACCCAGCTGGGGGAGAACATAGCTTTTTGGCGAGCAGATTGTGCAGGCTCTGAGGCTTTCCAGAGGTCATTGCGAGAATACTGTATGGGTTTCTGTATGTTCTCATTCCATACTTGACACTTCAAGCGCCTTTATTTTTTTCCATCCAGCAACACTAAAGCATGGCCTTCTAAAAGCTGCTCGATAATCTTCACTGACCCCTACACCAACCCTAGAAGCTCCCTCTGCTTCAGCTTTAAGTTTCGTCACACCCGATATCACTTTACCTCATCTGCCAGATCACAAAATAGCCTCTTAATGAGTGTTTCTTTTCTGTCTCCCCTCTTTTCGTCTTGCAGAGAAGCAATGAGGAATTACCTGAAGGAGCGAGGTGACCAAACTGTTATGATCCTGCATGCAAAAGTTGCACAGAAGTCCTATGGCAATGAAAAAAGGTGAGTGGAATATAAACAGCATCCTCTTCGTTAGTGTCCTCCCTCTGTGAAGGTTTCTGCAGACCTTCATAATCCTTGGACAATAAATATAAGTCATTAAGCTTTTTGACAATTTAGTAGATTTATACTCCGTGTTTCCATACCACTGTCAAGCAAAAATGAAGCGAACTGTGTGAATTGAAAATGCAGATTAGTCTTGTTTCCATTTGCTTCTTTGGAGTGAATAAGTTAGGTTGCATAGTGTCATCAGAAGGTGGCGCTATAGGCTACGTTGCACAGTTGTAATAAACACAGCAGACGCCAAATACAAAACAGCGTGTTTGCCACAGGCTAGCAGCATGAAAAAGAAGAAAGAAAGAAAACTTAAACCATCTACGAGATATGTAAATTATAATTCTGCTTCCCATGATCCACATAAATTCTTGTTTGAAAAACTCAGAGACCACTACAGATAAAAACTTTTAAAAAATTGGGTTAGATTTCATGAACTTCTGAAAAAATAAATAATAAAAAAAATTCTCAAACGCAATTCTTAAGAAACGGCATGTAACACGTAATGGAAATACAGCCGTAGATGGAAAATGTGCCTACTCTAGGATTTATACAGTTGTGAAACCGTGTTTTTCTCATTTTAAAAGGAGCACTTTGACTTTTAGGGAGAAATCTTTGGGCAATTTCTAGCATCTGCTGGCTACATTTGATACTGTATTTGATGTTATAGCCAGCAGTTGCTTATATTAGCTTAGCATGGAGACTATAAACAGCACCTTGCTTAACCTGGCTTTGTCTGAACACAATCAACCCACCAGCACCTCAAAAGCTCACCAGTTAGCATGGTACAGTTTGTTTGTTTAACCCTCACAAAAACTAAAAAACAGAAACAACACGTTATGATTTTGTACTTAGATACAGTATTCTTTGACCAACAGCGTACTAGCTGCTGCTGCTTCCTGTTCTTTGTGTTAAACCTAAATGACCAACTGCTGGTTTCCATCTTAGAGAGATATAGCTGAATGTCATAGGAGTTACATCAAGACCACAGCTTCAATCCTGTAAGAAATAATACCATTTTGACCACTGTATTATACCTCCTATGTTGTAGTGCATAACTAATGTAGCAACATACGAAGCCTTGTTTTTCAATCTGTCTGCCTTTGAAAAGTCAACCCCTTTATGGAAAAGATTTATGGACAGATAGCCTACATCACTCAAGGGGATCAGGCTAAAGAGTGGATGGAAAACATCCATTCCAACTTGCCTCTGTTCCAAGTGGTTATCTTGACCCCTCTGAACTCCCATATCGACAGAGGTCAGAGGAGGAAATGAGTGGTGACCTTTTGCAGGAGGCTATGTTCAGGTGAAGGCCACAGAGAGCAGGAAGAGGGGAGCTGGAAGCTTTGAAAATAAGGGAGAATAAATTCTCCAGGGGGAATGTCCTGGTGGAACCACAGAGTATTTACTTGTAAGGCTTCAAGAGCAAGATTGTATGGGTCTTAGAGGTTCACAGGGCAACCTAACCTGTTTTTACCCTGCTTTGTTGTAAGAGTGAAGGGTGATCACTGGCTGTCACAACACCTACTCTTTTTTTCCTACTCTGCTCTCTTGAACTTGTCTCTTCTTCCTCAAACCCTTCCTGTAACTCTGCTCTCACCTTTCTACTTCTCACTTTCAGACTTTTTATAGCTTTTTCCTAACCCCCTCCACCTCTTGCTCATTTTGCAACTCTCTTCAGCTCTCCATTCTCTGCTTGTTTTCTTGGCCAAGCTGCAGCGCTGCTTGCGATCTCATCAGGCCTATCTCTTGGCAAATCAGCCGTTGTACGCCAGCTCTGAGACACCTCTGAGAGTTGGAGCACAACAGGAGAGAAAGAGAGGGAAAGAGGTTGAGACTGAGATGAATTCCTCAGATAATTTTTTGCTGTCTTGTCCAGTTAAAGTGACACCAGTCAGGCAACGAAAGGAACCATTCAAACGCTCTTGTCACATATGCGTGCTTGTACGGAATCAGCTGCCTCGCTGCTGGTTTGTGAGTTGCTCAATGGCATGCCAGTACAGGGCTTGAATTTGTAAAGATCACAGCTTAAGTAACCAATAGACCATCCGGCCTCATACCGAAAAGTGTCTGAATGAGTCTGCTAAGCAAATCCCAAAGGTATCTCTGCTGTATCACAGCCACAATCACTGTATTCAGATCCACAGTCAGGTATGTGTGCATATCAATGTTTCAACATTCTTTGGCCTGCGCACCCTGTGTTCGTGTTTTTTTATGTGTCTGTCTCGCATCTCTGATTACTTCTTTCTGTATTGTCACAAGGGAGCCCAAGAAACCCCAGAAAGTGGGTGCGTGGAGAATTTTAATGTGCCGTCTCCCTCTTTCTAGCTGCCTCTTTCTGTCTGCGCTTTTTATAGGAGGTGAAAGTAGACAAACACCCACAGAGACAGACACTGGTGTTGCGAAATAGGTCGCTTTCCAGTTCCACACTGACGCACATGAATTTATTTGAAGTGTGCTGGTTCAGGAATGACTTGATTTCTCTTCTACCAAAAACTGAAGTTATCACTTTTTTGTAATGACGTTTTTTTTCCTGACTTTTAGTAACAATATTTCAGGAGAGAAGAACAGGAGAAGTATGTAGTCTCTAAAATGGAAGAAAAGTTGCTATTTATTTGAAATACTGGTTTATATTTCCTCAATAGATCATTTCTTTGCTGGACTGATCATGGTAACATCTGCTAGATTAAGTTTGACAGCCTCAAGATAGAGGGTTTAGAGCAGTTGCACAAAACAGCACGTTGATACAGGTTTTTGACTGTGATTGAAGCTTGGTACAGGTCTGCCCTCTTCTGGTCTAAATGAAGAGATGCACCTTATTTGGTTTCTATTATTATTCCAGCTTTTTGAGTTCCTCACGTAGTTGCTTTCATAGTTGGGTCTTTGGACATATGCTGTTCAAATGTATTATTTCTGGTTCAAGGTTCATGTGTTTTATTATTTTAACACATGCTTTGTGCATTTTTTTTTTTAAACTTAAATCATTTTAATATGAACGACTCCAACTTTTCCACTGTTAGCACTTGTGCTACCAGCCTTATCAGCTGGTTGCACCAGCACATGATTTGATGTGCCCTTCACACAGCATAGTATTAATCAACCTGATATATAGTTGTCTTACTTTGCATGTATTGATGTAAAGATTGACTCTGACATCCATCCATCCTTTATCTACACACCGCTTATTCCTAATTAGGGTCATTGGGTGGCTGGAGTCTATACCAGCTGACTTGGGGTGAAAGCAGGAGACACCGTGGACAGGTCACCAGTCTATCACTGGGGTACATATAGAGACAATCAAGCACATTCACACCTACGGACAATTTAGAATAATCAATTAACCTCAGCATATCTTTGGACTGTGGGAGACTCTGACTTGAAACTTGATTTTTTTTTCTAAATACTTTAACAGGTGAAAGTACACATTAGCTAGACAGCTGTGCACACAGAAGCCTCCAATCCTCCACTTTGTTACTGCAGTGCACACAAGTCAGTAGGTCAAAAATTGCCTGGACCTGTGCCTTCATTATCAGATGTATCTGAGTCAGGACCTCTCCCTTTGCACCTTCCTCCTCCTTTTTCTCTTCTTATTTTGTTTCTAATAATATTAACAATAAACTACTTAATCATTGGTACAGCTGAAAAGACTGTTTCAAGTGTCAGGCAGGCGTCACCTCTACAAATGTCACTACTTTGACGATTGTGTCTGAAACAGCTATCATCGTTTCTCACGTTGTCTTGGGATTTGAATTCAAGAAATCATGCGTATATGTGCTTGTGTCCAGGTTCTTCTGCCCTCCTCCCTGTGTGTACCTGATGGGCAGCGGCTGGAAGAAAAAGAAGGAACAGATGGAGCGAGACGGCTGCTCTGAGCAGGAGTCGCAGCCTTGTGCCTTCATTGGCATAGGCAACAGCGACCAAGAAATGCAACAGCTCAACTTAGAGGGAAAGGTACAACACTTGCCCACACGTACTTGACGTCACTCTGTCATTTCGCTTCACATTTAGCAGCCGTAGCTATGCACCTTGCCTCCAGGAGCTTTTCAGTAATAGTACAGTAAATTTCTTATATACCTTTCGTGCATTTGGAGGTTTTCTATTGACAGTGGTGATGAGTAGGCATTGAAATTTTGTGTAAAATATGATTTAAATTGCTTTTAAATTGCTATTTTAAATGGGAATGGGGGCAGTGTCCTTGTATAACAGTGTTTTATCTGACGAGTGACTGTACATTTTTTGGAAAAGTTCCACAGATTCAGTCATTAACAGTAAAAAAAATTTAAAAATCTAATGATTTATTTCCTTTCTGTTTCTTCTCCTCCCTCCCCAACATCATCATATTAATCGCCAGAATTATTGCACAGCCAAAACCTTGTACATATCTGACTCCGACAAAAGAAAGCACTTCATGTTGTCTGTCAAGATGTTCTACGGCAACAGTGCTGACATCGGTGTCTTCCTCAGCAAGAGGATCAAAGTCATCTCCAAGCCCTCGAAAAAGAAGCAGTCCCTCAAAAATGCTGACTGTGAGTGTGTGTTTGAATCTCATACAGACGATGTATATGTTTGGCCTGTGACCTTCATGGGGCCTTAATTTATTCGTTTTTTTACGTTGGAAAACACATCATGAGTGAAAAAGAGTCAATAGGCTGGCTGACCTTTTCCACCTTTAAACTGCAGTGCATTTTACGTGCTCACTTATTTCATTTCTTGTCTTGTTCTGGCATATTTCTCTGCCTTTACTACCTGTTTAAATTTCCATCACTGTTTATTGTATCCTCACTGTATTAATTAAGTTTAATTTAATACTAAACTATTTCAGTAGTTACATTCTCGTGTAAAGCACTTTGTTACTTTTGAAAGTTGGTGTGTAGTATAATAATGTCTGTACTATTTCCAACCACTAGAGGTCAGTGTAGCTGTAAATTGATTGTTTTAGTCATGTCACTTGCAGCACACCTGTGCCGCACACAGCACCTCATTGATTTCCACCATGTGTCATGTCTTCTTTCGTACCTGTTATATCACACTCTTAACACAGCTGACCTGTAAAGCACCATGTCCACTTTTGGGTCATTGTGTAACCTTTCTGTGTTTGTGTGCTCTTGCCTGTCCACAGTGTGCATTGCATCGGGGACCAAGGTGGCACTATTCAACCGACTGCGGTCCCAAACAGTCAGTACACGTTATCTACACGTGGAAGGCGGAAACTTTCACGCCAGCTCCCAGCAGTGGGGCGCTTTTTACATCCACCTGTGTGAGTGTCAGCAAGGTTACAATGTTTTGTCTGTAGAAGAAGCAGTGTACAAAAAGGATTGTAGGGATGTCCAGCATGAGAAAAGTGAGGAAAATCTGATGAAATTTATCAGCTTGTCACTTTCTTGTCATGCGTCTCTGTTTCTGTTCATTACTCCGCTAAGGAATGCATTGGAGTTACGCGATGACATTTGTTTGTCTGTCTGTTAGCAACGTTACTCAAAAACAGACCAACGGATTTGGCTGAAATTTTCAGAGAAGGGCCAGTTGATTAGATTTTGGCTGTGATGCGGCTTAAAGTCTGGATCCACGGATTTGTTCAAGATTTCTGTATCATTGGTGAGACAGTGGCATGGCGTAACTGTAACCATTACAAGAAGTGAACACTACATCAGCTGCCTGCTGACGATCACATGAATGCGATCCTACTACAAATCAACTGTTGCGGACTTATCGGGACTTATCCGTCGGAAATCATACAAGGAACAATTGATTAAATTGTGGGGGTGTTTCCCATCAACTCCCGCTGCCTGCTACGTATTCAGGTCACGAGATTCGGTATCCATACATAACATACACATGCATAACCCACACCTGTGCTCAGCGCAAGGTCATTTTGTGTGATTACATCTATATTGAATGGCCACATTCTATCTTGCTGTGATTTCTGAGCATCAGAAACTAATGAACAAATGCTGCATTTCTGAAAATGCCGTATGGGGGAATGAACAGCCTTGGTGGAGTCCTGCACTCTCTGAATGCTTTGTTATAAATGTAACTCCATACTGTATTATAGTAATCGCACAGCTGATTCATCATGGACAAAAGGAATGATTGACTGAATAACAGTGGGTTATAGTGTTTGAAAAGCAATGAGGCTTGTGGGCGTTTGACTGCAGCGCTGATGCTTTTTTCTTGTATTTTTGTGTTTCCAGTGGATGATGAGGAGTCAGAAGGAGAAGAGTTCACTGTGAGAGACGGTTACATCCACTATGGACAGACAGTCAAGCTGGTTTGCTCTGTCACTGGCATGGCCCTGCCCAGACTGGTAACAATTACATAATTTGAGTGACACAGAGACTATAATAAGCCTAGTAGGTTACAATGTTTTATCTTTGTGTGTCATAGGGATCCCGATTCATTAGACAGCAGCTAAGAAAATTCAATGATAAATCACTGGGAGAATGAAATTGCAAGAGTTTAAAGGAATAGATCAATATTCTGGGTTCAATAGATAAATGAGGTGTTATGTCAAAGAGCAACTTGCAGGTTGGTGACTTCAGTCAATCGAAATAAAGAAGGAAATAGATTTAATAAAGATGTGTGTAACTGCACTACAATAACATTTACAGTAGTTTTTGTTCTTTGTGGACAAGAATTGAAGAAATAACATCCGTCTGCGAAAAATGCATTTTTGGTCTAAGGAGAACCGGTGGAGAGTGGAGTAGTGTCTTGCTGAGTGACCGTTGTTAAATAACTTTAGCTAATTTTGTGTTACAGCACCATATTATTACTTTTGCTATCACTTATAACACAGCGAGTACTTGCCATTTAATACTTCAGTATTAATACTTAGCATAACAAAAATTAATATACCAGGATAAAACGTCTTTCGCTTTTGAGAGACAAACAGAAAGGTGGGAGGGAGTGCACTAATTTAGAAGTTTGCAAACAACTTAGAGCGCACAGTTTTCATTTTCATCATCCTGAATCTCTGATGAATTTGTATCTTGTCGCTCTTGCCAGTATCACAACCAGAAGCTGCTGCTGATATTGAAACTGAAGCAGCTGTCAAAGAACAATACCTGCTGTCCATCTCACGTGGTTTTGGTTTAGATATCCTATCTGGAACTGCAGTGTATCTCTAGATCATAGTCCTCCTTTCTAAAAATTAGTGCTGCACTCTTCACTTGCGCACAAGTAGCCCAGGCACGAAAGCAGCTTCATTCTTAGGAAATGTGTGGAATGGCCAGACCAGCTGAAGTTTGTTCAGTCTGCACATTAATTAAGCAAGATGAAAAATTGTGAAATGCCAGGTAATTAGCAAAAACGACCAAGTTGCTAAGTTACAGCTTCTCAGAGTCTGTGCCACTGCACAGTCGCCAAGAGACAGCTCCCTTGTGAGGCATGATGTTTCACAATGTAAAAGAAAATGGCTACTTTTTAACCCCAACGTCCAACTTTGTGTCTTAGAAAACATATATGATCATGAATCAACTTTTCAGACAAAAAGTTATTCATTTACATACAAAAATTCACCCTGCAAGTTGCTCTTTAACTAGGAATAGTTTTACATTTTGAGAATTTGCAATGTGTGGTTGTATTTCTTAGTCTCCACTCAACAGCACCTTGGTGTTCTTAGACTTTGTCTTTGTACAAATGAAACAAAAAAGGTTTCAGTCTTCTGCTCTGCTGTCACTTTTAAGAAATCAAATAAACTTGTTTCGCAAACTTTTAAACAGGAGATAATATAAAGGTCACCTTTTTTCTACCACTTTCATGTCCTGTAATTTTGTCTTCCCTCATTTCCTTCTGATTTAATTTCACATCATGGTATTTTTACCACTTTCCTCAATTTCTACCATGTTTTCTGCAATTTCCTTAATTTTCTGTTCTTCCTGTTTTTATGTCCTTCTCTGTATCTTCTCTCCATTATTCCATCTCCCCTCCAGTTGGCTAATCTTCTGTTTGCCTTTCAGATCATCCGAAAGGTGGACAAGCAGACGGCGCTGCTGGACGCCGATGACCCAGTCTCCCAGCTCCACAAGTGTGCCTTCTACTTGAAGGACACAGAACGCATGTACCTGTGCCTTTCCCAAGAAAGGATCATCCAGTTTCAAGTCAGTGTTGCTTTTTTATTTGCTGTTTCTGTACACAGTTTCATGGTCGAGGTCCAGTATGAAGATGGGTAAGTCAGGGTGCCTTATGTCTCTCTTTCTTCCTCTTCTGCTAGGCCACTCCATGCCCAAAGGAACCAAACAAGGAGATGATCAACGACGGCGCCTCCTGGACAATCATCAGCACAGACAAGGCCGAATACACTTTTTACGAGGGCATGGGCCCTGTCCACTCGCCTGTCACCCCTGTGCCTGTGGTAGAGAGCTTACAGGTATGCAGAAGAGACATTATTTGGATACACAGACTCCAGTAGGAGATTTCAGCTTTGTTGTACTACCTCCCTAAATGCTGTCGCACTGCAGGTTTTGTGCTTTCATCTCACTCGATTATCTTCTTTGTCTTCAGCTAAACGGCGGTGGAGACGTCGCCATGCTGGAGCTGACAGGACAGAACTTCACTCCAAATCTGCGGGTCTGGTTCGGAGATGTTGAGGCGGAAACCATGTACAGGTGGGTCTTTGCTGCAGTTTCATTTTTTGGGGCTAGTCTTGTGTGTCGGCCAATTAATCACAGCATATTATGTTTCTTTCTCACCTCTCTGCTGCTTTTCATGCACATGATAATTTACCAGGTCCCATTTTTCAGACAAATGAGATCCATTGTCATCATTGTGGCAAGAACATCTCTTTTTTCCTTTTAACAAAAGAGGCAGGATATAGTCCCTTACAAGTGGTTTGAGGAGTTATTAGATCTTAGACTCACACATAATTGTGAGGCTTTAAATGTAATGACTGTGATTGTGACATGAATTGGTACTGAAAAGGCTTTCTAAAACTGCATTGGCTGAATAACACAATTTGATAATCCAAGAAATAAATCCCTATCTCAGCTCCAGTGATTAGTTGGTAGTAAATCATATGTTGCAGCACGTCTCTGCCCATCAAAGCCGCAGTACAGTGGTTATTGTATTTTCAATTGACCAAAACTTTTTAAAGGCCAGCATGCTCAAGTGTTGCATTGTGTAAAATCCATGTTACTCAGCTTCTCCTCTGTCATGTTGATTTTATAGTGATTACTTTTTATGTTTAAAAGTGTCACCCATCAAGGATAGATAGATAGACAGATAGGACATTTGGCAACAGAGCTTTTCCTTTAACACAATATGAGATCCGTGGATGTCATAATACAAGAAATTTGGTCTTCTGTACCAATACCACTGAAATTCTATGATTTCCATACCACAGCACCAAAATATACATCATTGAAATGAATGCATTTCATCATTAACTCTTATATTTGAAAGCAACTGATGCTGGAGCTTTCCAGTAATTAAAGAAAACATTACTGTTTATTTGGAGCAATATTGTGCCAAAACTATTTTAAAAAATAACTAACTTTTAATGGCAGCATGAGCATTTCAACTGCAGCCCCTATTTTGCTGGTATTTGGGGGAAAAAATGACACAACCAACATATAAAGTATATTCAAAATGTTAACATTACAAACACTGTGGAATGTCGCCCTCAAGCATTTAAAATAAACAGTGCTGTGTTGTAAAAATCACTCGTTTCTGATGAGGACTTTGATGTGTGTTGGAACTCAGTTTACGAGGCTCTATAGATGGAAAAGAACTACAAAATCACTCAACATGCAAAAAAGTAGGTTTGTGTGGGGTGTAAAGCGATATGTGTCTGTGTGAAACTGATTATTACGTACATGTTTCTGAAGGTGGGACTGTTACCCATCATGATAATTGTATGTGACAGATTCAAATTCTGAATTTTTGATTACCTGAATAAAGAACAAATGTGTTATATGTTGAAATATGAAAGTACAGTACTGCATTCAGACACTCACTCAAAAAAGATGATAAAGTAATATATCTTAATATGTACGTTTATTGATATCAAACCATGAAAGTACCATGATGCATGAATTTATATATGCTGCTCTCACCTAGGTAGAGCCAAGTTAATGTTTGTAACCATGTCCACTAAAGGACATTTCATAGGACAGGGTTCTTGTAGAGATGTGCTGCTATCATATATTAGTCAATACTTGAACAAGATAATTATAAATATAGATTTGTATTGTCAAATACTGTGCAGAATTTGTTTGCAAATGTCAGTGTTGGACTTTGGAGTATTTGATTTGCTAACATGCTAAGCAGCAAATCCTCAGTCTGATAATTAGACAGATAGATAGATAGATAGATAGATAGATAGATAGATAGATAGATACATAGATCCATAGATAATTAATCCCGAGGGAAATTCAAGTGTTCAGCAGCTTACATACAACAACATAAATAACAAAAAAGCAGGTTAGTAACATTAACGTGAAAAGTTAGTTTATACTCTGAAAATCTTGCTGCACAATTCTATAAAAAACGCTTCTAATTTTAAAATCTATAGAATACTAAATGTAATTAAAATTCAGTATACAGTATTTACACATTTGATGATTGTTTCAGCTCCAATCCTCGTGAAAAACCTCTGAGTTTTTAAATTTGAACTGTTGTGAATTCTGAGCATGGCTTTTATTAAAAAAACATACATCGTCATGTACAAACAGACCAAAAGCTCCTTAAAATGAGCCCAAATTGAACGTAGACTATAAATCTGTTCACTCTAACAACGTTGCTGTGTTGTTTTTTTTTTCCCCATCAAACACCCTGCAGGTGTGCAGAGAGCATGCTGTGCGTGGTGCCCGACATCTCCGCATTCCGTGAGGGCTGGCGCTGGGTGCGGCAGCCCGTCCAGGTGCCCGTCACGCTTGTGAGGAACGACGGCATCATCTACTCCACCACACTGACCTTCACCTACACGCCGGAGCCCGGTCCGAGGCCGCACTGCAGCGCCGCCGGGGCCATCCTGCGGGCCGGAAACTCCAGCCTGCTCAGCAACAGCAGCCAGGAGCCCGGCTCCGGCGTCTACGGCCCCAACAGCACCTCCAACGCAGGAGTCACATCCTCATCATCCACCGCCGCAGCTGTGGTCTCCTAACGCACACAGGGGCCCACTCAATACATTATGCCTTGAGAGCAAATATACCACGAGGTATATAAAGACTATAGGAAATAAACAAAAACTGACTCACTCTAAAGTGCTGCGTATAAATTTTGGATACAAAGAAGCTGAAATGGAAAAATCGGTGGACAAAGGAGCAAACGCAGGGGAAATCTGAAGGAGTGACATCACAAAGTTGTCAACCGACGGGAAATAAGCAGAAGTGCTCCTTGACGTGCCCCCCCCTCTCCTGTGGTTACTTTAGGGACCTGCCTGTCCAGTTCTGGTGTTTGGAATGAGTGAAGTTCCTGCAGGCTCAGAGCACCAGCACCTTTCTACAGCTGTGAGAATGGAAACCACAACAACAATACATCCACTGTGTACAAAAAAAATGTCTCAAAAGGAAAGTATATTTTTGCGCTGCCCCTGCTTTCCCCCGACCCTGCCCTCCCTCCACTTGTTTTATAATTATTCCTTTTGTTTCCGTGTTTTGCATTAATTTGCAGAATCCTAAAGGGGCTTGGATGTATTGTTGTTGGAGGGAGCGCCAGGATGCAGAGGGACACACATAAAACGTGATGATAACATAGTTTTTATGGACCAAGGATCTTGTATAAGCTTTAGTAAAGGTACATTTTTCTCCATACCTTTTTTGTATTAAACATATAGTACACTTTTGTTACCAAATAGTTTCTATTCTTCCTCTGAGCTTGGGCTTTGTTTTCCCCCTTTGAGGTCCAAAATCCCAACCTGTATGTTATTGCGACCTTACTACAAATGCCTGCTTTTCAGTCTTTGGATTGATTCGTTTGTTTGTTTGTTTTGATACTCTTTTTTTCTGTTGGGGAAAATCTGAAATCTGGGTTGTTTATTTACATAAGCGAAGGTTGTTTTTTTCTGTTGTTTTTTTTTATTATTTTTAATTGGGGAATAACCTCAGAGGGCCTATTTTTTATCATTGGTTTTTATGAAGTCTTTAAAAAGAAAAGCTTTAAGCAACGCCTCTGCCTTGCCTGCAATACTCTATGTGCGCTATGTCTCCTGGAACGTATACACATCAGTACATCTCACATGGAGCCATAGCAACATTTGCAGAATACGTGAAAAAACTTAGACTTCCATGGTAACAAAAATAAGTCAGTTTGCCATTTTCAAACTAATGTAATAAGCGTAGTCATTGACTTAAAAAGCTAGCCTTAGTACTGTATATTCTTACTGTATACACAGTTTAACCTGTCACATATCTAATATCCTCTGTCTGTCGCTCCATCGGTCACTGCTAACGTATCAAACAATGTGGTGTCTCAAAACTGCACCTAGCAAGGTGTCTTCCAGTGTGTGCTGTGGTTCTGGTGGCATTTATCTCCAGTGGTTTTCTAAAAAGATGGACACTTTTCAATTTGATGTGGCCTTACTGCAAACTTCAATTACAAAAAAAAAAAATATCTAGAAAAATTCTCCTTTTTCTTATCTGCTGTTTACTCACCTTGGAAGAACCTGTGCATAGCACAAAAGCAAGCTGATGCCTCGCTTCTTATCACAGGAGCTCCGCTGTTTTGAGCTCATTGCTGCGGCTCTGGAACCACCTTTTCATGCAAAGCAGCCTTCCAGAAGGATCTCTCAGCCTTCAGTCTCGGTGTACAAGTACAATAACCCAGTTGTTTTACTCTCATGCGGTGCCCGGCACCTTCTCACTTTTGGTACAATGTCTCACAAGCAGTTTAAGCTCATTTCAGCCTTCTTTTCTTTTCAGTTTTTTTTTTATTGTCCTGTGGTTTACTGTATGTACATTGTGAACTCACTGTCCAAGTAGTTGCACTCATACATGTTTCATGGCGACCGCGTCTCCTGTAGGAGTATAAAGGCCTTCTAAATGTGTATTATTGTATATGTGCATTTCCAGACATAACAGCAATATTGTACAGGTCATTTCATGATTTTTGTCCGCCTGAGCACTAGTTCACCAGCCAGCAAATGTGTGCGTGTGTGTATGTATGTGTGTATGACTTTCATATATAGTCGCTGTAATGGAATAATGAGTCAGACTCGCTCCATTTTAAAGAGTGTTCCAGCTCCTGTCCAAGAAAAACTAAACGGCTTTCATTGGGTTTTCCTGTCTTCCACCAGAATCCAAATGTCTGATAATTGTGGAGAAACATTCAAAGGCAATACTTGTGATCTTAATATTACAGTACAACTGTAAACACTTCTGGGAAAAACAATGATACTGTAACTTGAATGTCTGCTTAATGAAGTATTTCATCATTTTCTGACACACAGACCCTTGAAATAGGAACAGAAAAGGATTCGCTTGCAACCCCTTTGGTGTAAAAAGAAAATTATTAAGTTATGCTCCCATTTCGCCATTCTTGCCCAACTGTTTGTCATTAATGTTAAATGTTTTATATTGTAATATTGATATTTTTTAAATTATTGGTACAAAGTTTCCCCTTGTCTTACGTCAAAAAAAAAAAAAAGAAAAGTGCATTATTGCCCGTGCTGCCTGGGTTGGCCTGGGAGTTTTTTTTTTTTCCTTTGTTTTATTTTATTTTTCAAAAGGCCACTTCCTGTCTGCCCTGGAATCGTGGAGGAGTTGAAGGTGCTGCAGCAGCAGTGTAGCATCAAAAAACCCCCGAATATTCTTCAACCCTCACAACGAGCTGCAGGTCAACCTGAACCCTTTACTGTGCAGGATGGAGGTCACAAAAATCTTAAACTGATTTTTAACTTGAGTGTTTTTTCTATTTCTTCTAGCTCTAAATTCAGCGACTTTTTAACATAGCTTCTGCGTTAGCATCGCCCACCCCTCTTTCACCGCGCCTCAAGCTTTGGATATTTTTGGGTTTTTGTTTACATGTCGAGTCGCCTCTTCAGGCTAACCACCCGTGGCTCCTCTACTTCTCTTCCTGCGAGTCTGAACAGAGCAGCTTTGTCACATTCGCTCAAACTAATAAAAGGGGTGATGCATGCGTTTAGAAAATGTGTCGCCTTGACAATCTGAGCTGGTTTACAGTTTCTCTTAAAGCATCTGGAGTTTTAAGGGAAAGGGGGGATACAAATAACTTGATAACACCTCACTCATAAAGGGGATGAACTGTCAAAAGGGGTAGAAAATAGTACAATGTTACATGCCTTCTCAAAATGCACGCTGTATTAACTTGGCGACGAAGCTTTCAGAGAGAAAAAAAACAAAACACCATCTCCTTAGCATTTTAATGCTTTGACAGATTATCTTAACTGCTTTTTTTTCTCTTTGTGTGTCTGGTCATGTTTGTTTTACACCTCCAAAAGCAGCTGTTCTTGTGTTTGTTTGTTTTTATAATGAGCTCTGAACAATGTATGTATCCTCTAATATGCCAAATGTCTTTTATAATGTAGTTTTCATGCACTGCTAAACAAAACAGGGCAGAGTGAGAGGCAGCTTTAAACAAATAAAAAAAAAGGAGTGTGGAGCCCTTCTCTGTCGCACTCAGCCTTACTTCTCCTTAAGACTATTTGGCTGTTTGCACTACAGAGCGCTAACCTTTCTATTTCTCTCACACATTTCATCCTCACTCATGTTTCTTGTATGTACATTTGGAGTTTTCTCACCTTTTTCCCGCCTTCCTTTTTTTTTTTTCTTTTTAACATGCAGCCTGTTATGCTTAGCTTTGCATTTCACTTTTTGTTTTTTGTCATTTCCCCTCTCCTCCTCCTCTCCTTTGTCATGTCCTTTCACTATCTTTCACTTCTCTCACTGTATCTGTGTATTATTCTAGTAAATGGTAAGCAGAGGTGTCATTGTGGTAGTATACTCAGTGCTCAAAGGGTTGCTGATGGTAGAAACCTGTGCCGTTTGTAACATTTAGCAATAACGTCAAAACAAAGGGGACGGTTTTTTTGATAACATGCGTTAGTTTGTTTTTGTACATATTGCAGCTCCAGATCATGCTCAAATCTGTATGTCATTAAAAGAAGAAAAAAAAACGAGAAAAAAACTTGCAATATTGGCATAAAAATGAGAAATAAAAAAAAGTGATATAAAAGTCTCGGTTTGTGTATGTTTTTAATCATCACCTGAAGCTTAAGCAAGTATTGTTTCACACTTTACTACAAATATTTAAGCATAAAGAGGTCCATTTTTTTAATGTAAAGATTTAACTGAGCCATATTTTATCTTTTCTCCCCTCCAGTGATGGTTAAACGTCTCCCAGCGGCTGCAGTGTGAAGGCGGGTCGGGGCTTTGGGCGTCTACCGAGCCCAAATGGAGCTCTTATCCCTGGGAAGAAGTCCCAGCAGATTCCCTCTGTTCTTTCCATCCACTGAAAGCTGTTAAAAGCTCCAAGCTCCTCTGCCCCGAGTCTGCACACTGGGCAATCAAGGTCAGCTAGTAGTTGATGCGTTGTAGATTTATACATTACAAACCAGTAGATTTACTGGGATTATGTTTATACATTCAACTATGAGCAGAGTGTCATGCAACCGAACAAAACACTTGAGAAATACAACATTTTCCATTAGGTTAAAAGAAAGAATTTACACAACATACTGATACAGAGACACAAAATAAGTTGCTACATTGATGCTGTTATTTTTAACAGGACGAATGGTGGCTAATGCCAGGAATTCACTCTTTGAAGAGGAGCTGCAGGTGTTTAGAGTCCCACATATTGATAAGACCTCTCCGGTTCACATTGTACACACAGTACAACCCCTCAGGTAACCACACACACACATACAGTGGGTCAAGGACGTGAGCAGAACTATTTGTGCAGTGGGGGATTTTTGTTTTGAAGCCACTGAGTAGGTTTACACTGCAGCGTACCAGGCAGTCGCTGCCGAAGATGACAAATAATAGCCTGTTTACAAAAGTGAGATTGTTTCTGGCACATAGGGGAAGCCGGTAGCTGCATGATTAAAATAAACAAATATTAATGCTGCTTCTGTGTTTTCCTGCACTGTATTTAAAATACGAATGTAGCTTTTGGGTTTGAAAAGAGAAAAAAAAACTAAATGAAATTGTCTAACACCTGCATTCATTCTAGTAGCCAGCAGGGGGCAACACCTGTTCTTGCAAAAAGAAATCTGATTAAAGAAAAGTCTATGAGAAAATGGCCCAACTTCTCCCTTGATCTGCTACCTCAGTAAATATTTTCCTAGTAAGTTTATGTTCTCAATCCCTAGTTTCAAGAGTCCTTCTATACAGCATGATGTTCATTTAGTAAGTTATGGTCCTTTTTGGAGTAAAATAGATGATAAAGCAGCAGCTACCTTGTGATTGACAGGTCACTGCCGTATCGCGTAGTGTCCTCAAATTCCTACTCAGATCACACTGCTCACTTTTTGTGTCAGGTTTGAAAAGTTGGAAGCAAACAAATTCCAAATTTGAATCCACAAACCAATGAGTGAGATCCCAGCCCATGTTTTATATGCGTTGTATGTTTATCCCGACTTAAGAGTATTTATGAACAGAAAGTCAAATGTTTGAGTTGTATAATCCATTACATTTAACAACAAGAGAGGCACTCAGAGAGCACAGTACTCCTCCAAGGCTGCTCAGTCATATCATTTCTGACGGATGTAATCTTTAATAAAAAATTACCTTGCGCTGAGCACAGGCATGTGTTATGCATGTATATGTTTTGTACGGATACTGAATCGTGTGACCTAAATATGTAGTGGGCAGCAGGAATTGATGGAACTCGAAAACACCCCTACAATTTAGTCAACTGTTCCTTGTATGATTTCTGACAGATAAGTCCACAGCAGTCAGTTTTTAGTAGGATCACAAACATGTTATGTATGATTGTTGTCATAGTTACAGTGATGCCGTGGACAGAAATCTTTAACAAATCCGTGGATCCAGACAATAAGCCGCATCACTGCCAAAATCTAATCACTTGGTCCTTGTGTCATTTCTGACCTTCCCTGAAAATTTCATCCAAATCCATAAGTCTGTTTTTGAGTAATGTTGCTAACAGACAGACAAACAGACGGACAAACATACGCCGATTGTCACATAACTCCGCCGTGTTCCTTGGCCAAGTAATAAATGAATAGTCTGACATGTTGGGAACATAGGCTTGTCAGCATAATTTATGACGGTAGAGTCAGGAGGCGCTTATATTAGCATTAATAACTTTTGTAGACAAACAAGTAAAACGTTTTACATTTCTGTCTGGCCAGCAGGGGGTGACTCCTCTTGCTGCTTAAAGAAGTCAGATTATATACAAATCCAGGAAGAAAGGACTGCACTTCTTCTTGATATGTAAGTCGTTTTCCTAATGAATTCTATCATCTCAGTTGGTAGCATCAAGTTTCTTTTAGTATTCCATAATGTTAATTTGTAAATTATAGTCCTCTTTAGAGGAAAACGGACAATACAAGGTTTAGGGTGTGGCTCCCTAATGATTGACAAGAACCTCAGTTTGTTTTCCAATCAGATAGACTCATTAGCTCTATCCAGTTTCAAAAAACCAAAATGCCAAATTCTAAATTCAAGCTGTCAAAACACTAGTTTACAAACCAATCTGTGACTTTATTGATCTTTTATATGAGGTCTTTTGATCAATTCTTGGTGAAACTTCTTTAAACCTGCCTTTGTGTTGAGAGTTAATGCAGTGTCATTTTAACTGTATTAGCACGCAACATTATGATGGATTACACAAGTCAGGAAAGTCTCATAATATATTTTCAGAAATGACTAGTAAAACAAAGCATTCGTGACCTGTAAAGTCAGTTTTCTAGCTGTTAAAGAAATTTTGACAATATTCTTCTCCACTTAAACAACTTAAACAGTAGTTGTTTAAAGTCACATTGACTTTGAAGGTATTTTTTTGGCTTTGACATAAACTGGGCAAACAACTGAAGTCACGTCTGCAGATTAGCTAGCAAGAAGACCTTGAAGTGACATTGTTTAAAACATTGGGTGGGACAGACCTCGGTGCTTTCATGAGAGAGAAGTAAGAAGATGCTTATCCTTTTGTGTTATCTTAACCTTTTGGAGCTGATTAACATGAAAAATAGTTATCTGGTTTCTCAAAGACTCTCGTGGCTACCCAGCTACAGATGCAGTAAAACGTGTTTAAATATGAAAAAAAAAAGGATACACTTTTTATCTTTCTGTGAGACTTGAGACTCCTGAAGCCATATATGATCAGGTATCACTTAGCCGCTTTGGATGCTGCAAGCTTTAAGGAAACATCTGGGCGTGTTGATGTGCCAGTAGAGCACTGAATGTACGCCAGTTCTGCTCCACAGACAATATAATGTACCCATGTCATGTCACACTTGAGCTAAAGCAACATAGCTGCTCATAAACTAGTCCTATAAGCAGTGTGAGGGCTTTACGTTAAAATAACACACCACAGCTTCCTTCATGTGTTTGCACTCAGGCCAGTACTTTCACACACAGACACATCAGTCCAGCTTAAGTCAACTCACTCCAGGCTGATGCTTGGATGCCGGTGTACGTGAAGCGTGTGCTGCCTCCGCTTGGCGGGGTGTGACCATTCTGCTCAGGGATCTTTGGCCCCGATCTCGATCTGCTCACTTCCCCTTTAGTCATTCTGCTTCCAGATGACCTCCCCAAACCGCCGCTGCCTCTGCCGCTCTTCCTGAAGCAGCTGCAGCAGGTGAAGGTGGCCAGCATGCCCTGGCGGAAACGCTTGTTCATGAAGCAGTAAATGATGGGGTTGACGCAGGCCGAGGTGTAGGACAACAGGTGGATGAAGGAGATGGGCGCGCCGGTCAGACGGTGGGCCGAGCGCCGATCGAAAGCCTGCCACGCGTTGACCACGAAGACGGGGGTCCAGCACAGGAAAAAGAGAAAGACGATGACCAGGAGCATGCGGATCACACGCTTCTTGGCCATCAGGTTGGATGTAGAGCTGCTGCTGCACACACGCCCCATCATTGGCTTGCTGCTGGAGTTGGGAAAGTTGCCAGTACCGACTGTTATGCTCTTCTTTTTAGACGGCTGCAAGTAGCAGCCGTCACTGTCACCTGGTTTGATGCTGCCAGTGCTGGATTGTCTGTCTGTCAGGGAAAGGAACATGAAAAGACTGCAGCGTAAGAGTGCAAATACAACATCAAAGCCTCCATGAGTTTAAAAGTTAGGGCCACGTCTGCCACTTAAGGCCTAGAAATGGTAGGCATTCTCAAAGGGACTTTAATGGATTGAACTTATCAGGCTGTCTGGATGAGTCTGATGAATGTGAGTGAATCCTTTCAACAAATGCTGTGTAACCGAGCCCGAGTGGTCTGTTCCTACTTGTCAAAACACCATTAAAAATGCACCAGTAAGTCACATCTTTGGGCTCGGCGACTTCAATACGATTAACATGGGCACTTCAGTTTGTTATAAATTGGGAAATCCTTGCTGTAGCGTCAAATGTGTATTAATCTGCAGCTGAAAATAGTCCCAAAGAAAAGCTCTTTTTATTCCTGTTTCGGTAACGTTTGCTAAAAAACGCAATGTTCAGCTGTTTGTACTGCAATTTTAAAAGTGAAAAAGTACTGAGAGACAAAAATCATTGTTCTGCTGTTCTTTTTAAGTAAATTTGTATGTTTAAATTTCTTACCTCTGCTTGATTTCCTGTTGGACATCTCAAACCTGATGCCCCGGTAGAGCTCCAAGGAGATGAGTCCATAGGCCGTCATCATGACAATCCCAGGGATCAGGAAGAGCAGCAACAACAGAGACACATACCTGCAAGAAACACAATTTGTCCATTCATTGTGTATCATTTAAAACAACACCACCGGTAAATTGCTCTGTGAATCTTACAAACCCCTATCGTTAAGTTGTATTCTATCTAGTGTTTTCATTTGCCTCTTTAATGGCATTGTCATTTTCATCCTGTGATTTTAAACCTGCCTGTAAAAGCATTTGTTTAGTGCTGTTTTTAAACTGAAAATCATGCGCTTTTACTTTGAAGGGTCCTATCTATGTCTTTCCAGATTTTCCCAAGTGGTCCCGTGGTCGTCTCTCACCAGCAACTCCAGGCTGAGAAAATCAATAAAGAGGCCGCTGAAACTGACGGCGGGCTACTTTCTCTGACATCCTGTCTCAGCATGTGAGTGTGAAGACGCCTCAGCGGCATATTGAGGTACGACTCTCCCTGATGGATTCATTCTCAGCTCACCAGGACTGCTGGATGGTGTCGTTGGGCCACACCAGCCGACACATGTGCCCAGTGCTGTTGTTGAGGCGGGTGAAGGGCCTGAGGGTGCTAGAAATCGGGTAGGGCAGCATTACAATGAAGGAGGCCACCCAAGTTGCAGTGATGACTTTAGCGGCGTGGGACTTTGTCTGCCACGACCTGGAGGTCAGTGGGTTGCAAATGGCACTGTAGCGCTCCAGGGAGATGGCCACCAAGTTGAAGGTGGATACACTTACTGAGACCCCTGCACAGAGCAGAAAATTACAATTAGACAGTGATATATAATACGAATGATCTGAATATGTTTGAAAAGAATTTTTTACAAGTTTTTTTTTCCTTAGAGGAGTAGCCTGCTGTCTTGCTAAGCGTTATAGTGCATTGATGCATGCGGTTTATTCTCAACTGGGTGGATTCCTGTGAATGTCGCCTTAAGTTGGAACAAGAACTTGGAAAGTCAGCGAAGATTTCAGTACCTGTCTTGCCAAGTCGTTGAGGTTATATATACAGAAACATGCCGCACAAAAATACATTTTGGCAGACTGTAACAAACTTCTGATTAGTGCATTTGTTTGTGCTCATTTAGTTTCATTTGTAATATGGCATTAAGCTGTTATTGCTGTCCAAGCTTCAGTTAGAAAACTTATTTATTAGCAGTAACCCTAACAACAATTCAGAAAAAGCAGTATTTTTGGTTACCAATGTGTTATTTTTTAGGTTTGTTTTGTACGAACCTCGTATGAATGAAATCCATGTTGAAAATAAGTACTTCCTGTCTTGCTGAGACTTTTAAATATATTTACGTGGTGCTGGAATAATTGTAAAAATGATATCCGACAGAAAAAATTAACATAAATGCCCTCTCAAGTTAAATTTAAATTAAACTACATGATAAAATCATATCTTCACAGTGAATTCACAGCTGTAGCCAGAAGGTTATTAGCTTAGCGCAGCATAAAGTGAAAGAACAGGAGAAAAGAGCTAGCATGTCCGCAGGTGAAAAATGCCTCATGACACATCTTAAATGTTCCAGATTAATACGTCACATCTCATTTGTTCAGTACTTTCGAAAACCAAACCGTGACAATGAGCCATTGTGGTTTTATGTGCGATTGAGTTGCAACCATTAATGTCTTTTTAATTGGCATTTGTGTGTGAGTGTGTGTACATGTGTGCTTTTAAGAGTGTGTGTGTATATAATGTTTTGTTTCACTGTGTCATGTATTTTTTTGTAACATTTTAATGTTTTGAAGTTTTTATTGTGACCTGCCAAGGGACTGCAGATGGAAATTAGCTTAAAGCTAACTCTGGTGCAATACATCAAATGGAAACATTTATGTTTAATATTGTACATGGTCCCTTTTTAAATAAACTGATAATAATAATAATAATAATAATAATAAAATAAGCTAATGTCTTAGTTAACACACTTACAATAGTAACAACCCATAGTCCACATATTTCTACCATTTGGGAACACTAAGATGTGACGATACCATTTTCATGTAGCTATAGCTCAGAATACTTAGCTTTACCTTCTTGTGTAAAACCACTATTTTGCAGTTTGTTTGTTTTTTACTTAGCTTAGCTTGGCTTAGCTTAACTTACACCTCACTAGCATTCCGCTATACAGGAAACAAATCTTTACATTGGGTAGAGCTAAGCTAAGGATGCGGACTTGGAATTGTCTGGTGTTATGGCCAGCGCCTCCTACCCCGTGTGTGTGTTTTAACCAAATGTTGTGAGTATGCAAATAGGGCTGTGTGATCCCCACTCCCTGGTTGGACCGTGACAGCAGAGGCGTGGCTGCGACCAGGAGTCCAGTGATTGGTGCGGCGATCCCCAGGCCGACCAAACCGAAAACTGCCAACTCCTTTAAAAGAGTTAGCGCTTCAACTGAACGGGGCAGCTGACTTCCAGCGTGCCATTCTGTGTTCTTGTGTGGTCGAGGCAAGATTGTCTGTGATAGGAATTGGGCGAGGGTCAGAATCAAAAACTGATACAGCCTCATTTCATTCCAGGTAGTTCCTTTTGTCTAGGTTTCACCAGGATTAGGGGTGCTGACTCCTGTGTAAGTTTTGTTTTGTCAGTTCCCATTTAGTGAGTTTTTTTTTGTTCCGTTTTTCTTTTGTCCACCGCGAGGTAGTGTTAAGTTCTCCTTATGAGAACTCTTTGTGTTTTGCTACTTTCTTTGATTTGAGCAGCACCCACCAGCCCTCTTCCTTAGTTTTGCCTCAGTTTGTATAGTAACGTGCACATTTCTGTTCAACCTTTTCTGTAATAAATAATTTGATTTTTTACCACCAACAACTGTTTATGTTGCTTACCCCCCCCCCCCCCCCCCCCCCCCGAGCCGGGGTTGTAACATCTGGTGAAATGTTTACTCACAGGGAGATGAGAACTGTCATTAAAATACGTACTTAACGGGTGCCCGTAGAGCTCAACGCGTTGAGTGGGTGACCCATGTACAGGGGCTGGTTCCTGACGCAGCGGCCCGGGTTCGAGTCCCGCTCGTGACCCTTTGCTGCATGTCTTCCCCCTACTCTTCTCCCGTTTCCTGTCTCTCTCTCACTGCGCCTATCTAATGGCGCCCACAAAAAGGCCAAAAAAAATAACTTAAAAAAAAAAAAAAAAAATGTACTTAAGAGAAAAAACTACCGAAATCTTTGTCAGAACTTAAAACTCTCAGTGTAGTAGGTTGCTAGCGTTTCCTGTTGTGAAGGTCATTTTGTAAAAATTAACAAACGTAGCAGAAGAAGAGGATGAAGCTAACTAAAATGAGCGACCACTGGTGAGCATAAACTAACACTACCGGTATATTTAATTAAAAATAAAAAGCTTTAGTGATGGGCTGCACAGTGGTGTAGTGGTTAGCACTTTCGCCTTGCAGCAAGAAGATCCCTGGTTCGCGTCCCGGCTTTCCCGGGATCTTTCTGCATGGAGTTTGCATGTTCTCCCTGTGCATGTATGGGTTTTCTCCGGGTACTCCGGCTTCCTCCCACAGTCCAAAAATATGCTGAGGTTAATTGATCATTCTAAATTGCCCGTAGGTGTGAATGTGTGAGTGTTTGTTTGTCTCTGTATGTGGCCCTGCGACAGACTGGTGACCTGTCTAGGGTGTCCCCTGCCTTCGCCTGAGTCAGCTGGGATAGACTCCAGCCCCCCCCCCATGACCCTAATGAGGATTAAGCGGTGTATAGATAATGGATGGATGGAAGTTTTAGTGATTAGTTTAGTAGCTTTTGCTTTAGTAGAGCAGATATGTTGATCATTTTGACAAAGCTAGGCTAGTCTTTTCTTTATGCTAAGCTAACTGCCCCTGTGCTGTAGCTTCACATATAATGGAAAGTCACTCTAGTGGTATTAGTCTTTTTTTATTAACCATTAATCCATTTTTTCCCCCTCCCTCGTGCACTTTGAAGCTCCCCGAATGGTTCACGTCCAACACAACCTGACACTGTGTTTACTGTAATGTTTGTGATGCTGTTGGCACATTAATGTTTTGTCACATTAACTGCTGAGCAGCAACAGAGCACATCCTGCATGGTCTGTCAACGGTCCCACACTCAGTCACAATAACAAGAATCAGATCTATAAATACGCTTAAATTTTTGTTTTGTACAATTCGAGAACGACGCCACATAAACAGATAAACACGAGGACAAATGAAGCAATAATCCTGGAAGACAGCGCTCTGATCTCAGCGAGCATCTAAATGGAACAACAGGAAGAAAGGAAAAAAATGAAAATCGCATTTCCTAGCGGACCCGTAATTGGATGAAAATGACATATTAGTACTGGATGCAGCATCTGTAATGACTGCACCTTATTACAAAGCTCCCAGTAGAGGCTTTCTGAGAGGTACAAGAAGAAACATGGGGAATTTGTCAGAATCACAAGCAAATTAAGAGCCGGGAGGAGCTGATTCACATCCTTGATTCGATTGACTCATCTCCTTTCGAAGCTGTCTGGATGAAAGATTCCAAACACCTGAATTAAAAATAAATGAAACAATGAAATAAAGCAGAAAACATGTTTATTGTGACATAAATAATGTATTTGTCTGATATGCTTTTGTTAATGCATTTCAAATCTTCCATTAACTGTGGCTTCTGCAGGGTACTGTGAAGTAATTTGGAAATAATTTAACCTGGGAATTGGTAGAAATGTTGGTGAGTAACCAACAGCAACACAACAAACACAAATTCTATAGTCTGTTCTTCCAATTCCATTTTGAACTGATTTATCTCAATTGATTTAAAGTTTGCTTAGCATATAGCACTCTTTACTCTTAGATGTATGATTCAGACAGAAATAAAGTTATTTTCTGGTACAGTAGATTAGAAATTCCTTTAAAACAGTATATAAAACGCTCTGTAACAATTTGCATCTTGTGTGGTTTATGCTTAAATTGCATCTTCTCTGTCTTCATCATTGCAAAATCTCAAGCTGAATTATGCAAAGCTTGCTTGTTCACACACACTACCATTCAAAAGTTTGGGGTCACCCAGACAATTTCATGTTTTCCATGAAAACTCACACTTTTATTCATGTGCTAACATAATTGCACAAGGGTTTTCTAATCACCAATTAGCCTTTCAACACCATTAGCTAACACAATGTAGCATTAGAACACAGGAGTGATGGTTGCTGGAAATGTTCCTCTGTACCCCTATGGAGATATTCCATTAAAAATCAGCTGTTTCCAGCTAGAATAGTCATTTAACACATTAACAATATCTAGATTGTATTTATGATTGACTTAATGTTAGCGTCATTGCAAAAAAAATGCTTTTCTTTCAAAAATACAGACATTTCTAAGTGATCCCAAACTTTTGAATGGTAGTGTATGTTAAAATCAGGTTTAGATAATGAGCAGATTGAGTTGAGTTAATGAGGTTGTCATTGCTGTTTGTGGAATGTTGTCCCGTTCTTCCTGAAGGGCTCGGTGAAGTTGACAGATATTTTAGGGAACAGGGTTAGTTTGTCAGACACGTCCACCCAGAGCGGCATTTGGCAAATTGTGTGTTGCACCATGCTATCTAAAAAGATTCCTTGGACGATAAATGGTGAAATGCCTGCATCCGGCACGTTCTTGTCCTTTTCTTGTAATCTGTGGCATTGCGCCTTTTGAAAAAAGCTACATTTTAAGGTGGGCTTTTATAGCCACTGCTCAAAGAAGTGTCTGTACTTATCATTGTCCTCCTGGGTGAACAATTTGTCACCACTTGAACAGCGCTTTTTGTGCACATTTGGCTAAATTAAATCCTTTTCTACCAAACAGAAATGAGATTTTTACATTTTTGCTGACTGTTTGCATGCTGCCTTTCTATTTTTGTCCAGCATAGATTGAGAACTCATGCTGCAAATACGCCTCCAGGTAAATGCACATTCTTAGAACACGTTTCCTTTTAGCAGGACTGTTATAGCTCAAGCTCATTAAACCAACAGGAGAATTTGAACACGCGGGGAAATGAATCTTGGCCTCAGATGTCTCAGATTTATAATGTAATTAATAATTATTTATAGACATGGAGAGTTGAAACATTTTGGGAGATGGCGGAAATGGGTGCATTCGTGTGAAAAATTGGAATGTTTATGCTCAGAATCTCCAAATTCCAAACTAGCTCGAGAAGAAGTCATCACTACTAAGAGCCGGAAAAAAGTCGTAAAGGCTTAAAATAGTGTATCATGTACAGATCTGAGCTGCAGTGTGTCAAATTCATCTCATACATCCCACATACCCATGAAGTACATGACCAGCTTGCATATGCCAGTGCCGAAGATGAAGTCCCTCATGAGGTTGGGGATGAGGGTGAAGGGGATGCAGACCAGGGAGACCATCAGGTCGCTGACAGCCAGAGACAGCAGGAACAGGTTGGTGACGGTTCTCATGCGCCTGTTTCTCACCAGGACGGCGATGATGAGGCTGTTGCCCAGGATGCTGAGGAGGAAGATGAGGCTGTAGAGGACGATCCGCACACATTGGTTGATATCTGAGGGAGTGGAGAACGGACACACACAAGTCAATGCAATGTTAATTTACATTCTGTAATTAACAATCTCTCCAATATTGACGAAATAACACTTCTTGCACAGCAAAATGTTGCTCAGTATGTGCATTTGTATCTCTTGCAGTAAGAGGACTAAATGGAATTTTCAAGGTTGCTGGTTTTATGTCCAAAAATGTACCAAGCTCGTGACACTATGTTCTCTGTTTTGCACCTATAAAGCGTATATTGGCAGTTCTGTTCACTTCACACGTGCAGAACTAGTGCACAGACACAATATTATGTGTAACTACCAACAATTAGCAGGCTATTAGCTTTATAGAGGACCTGAGCCGTATGCGTAATGCGCACTGACGCATGGAAAATGCCCAAAGCTGCCGCTCTAGTGCCACAAGCTGGAGTCCGATAGATGTATTTAGACAAATAAATATCAGACTTTACAACATGAATGTCTACTTCTGGACAAGATCTCACGTATTTGATTGTATTAAGCAATCAAAATCCACTGTACCTTTAGGTTCGGGTTGGGGGTCCTGCTCGCTCTCGCACTCGGACATATTCTTGATGCCAAAACTGCACAAAATCTTGTTGAGATCAGTTGAATTTACGAGGAGGTCATGTATTGTAAACGTCTCCATTTCGCTTTCTCTCCTGTATAGCCTCAAGTGAAATCAGTCATATGAGCAGCAACCGTCAGGCTCATTCAAGGGAAAAAAAAGCTCCAAAGGATGGGATTTGGCAAAAAAAAAATTTCAAACGTCCAAAGACGATTTTGAAATGAAGCGATGAGGAACTAGAGTTGTTGCCTCTGCAAGTTCCTGTGCGCACTCGGTCCGGTGCGCTGCGCTCTTCTGGCGCTCAGCATTTCTAACTCCTGACACAAGTGGAAGGGTCGCTCAGCCCGCCTATAGGATCCCCCTCCCTTATTTCCTTTTCTAAATCACAACGTGGTAAATCATGGCACTAACAGAGAGATACAGAAGGGTTTAAATATTTGCTGGTGTCGCAATAAAATGTTATTTCATTCACAGATTCACAGAATTTGGAAGATTGCAGCCACAAATTCACGAGTTGGAGGTGCACCTACATTCTCATGGCTCTTCCATCTATGATATTGCCGACTGTGGCATTTCATGTGGACATGTCTGCAACGATACGGAAGCTCACTGACTGGAGCTGTAATTGTTCTGATGGTTGGAGAGAGAGGCTGTCATTATCCCCGATATTTTGGATTCAGTCACATGTCATGTTCAGAACAGCTCTGAATATTGTCTCACCAACTGAGAAATCTAAGTAGCAATTGTCATCTTGCATTTTTTTTCTGAGCTCCTTTAAAAAAAAACCAACCCTGTGGGGAATAAAGCAGCTCTCATGTGGGAGAAGCAGTTGGTGATATTTTCAGCCCAGATGTAACCTGCTGTTATTTAAGGCTGATCAAACACAAGAGATCTTTGGCCTTTAATAACAAAAATAAATTCACTTAACAGTGAAACCTCACACAGTAAAACAAACCCCATTTCGTCCAGTTAAAGGCGTCCTAAAACTGTAAGAAAGCACTAACTGGAAACTACAGACACATAAAATGAAGATTATAACAGATAATTGCTTCTTGTAGTATTTTGGCCTGTGCAGTTTCTGCAAGTATAAAGTTGCAGGGAATTGGGAAGGAATAATACAGAAAATATACTTGAAAAATGACATAATGTCAGTGGGATTGAAATTTATGTTTCAGTATGTTCAGAATGTACATGAGTCTGTCATGTGATTGTCACGTGCATTTTATTGTGAAATCAAGACAATTTGAACGCTTGTAAAAGCCAAACACATGCAAATTGCAATCAAATGAAAACTGAGACAAAACGTGAGAAGAGCATGTTGAGTATAGCAGCAACAGCAGAACAGCATTTAAAAACAAAAAATACACTCAGGGAGCGCAGTACTCTGCCAAGGCTGCTCCGTCATTGTATGATTTCCGATGGATAAGTCCTGATAAGTCCACAGCGGTGGATTTGTAGTAGGATCACAATCATGTGATCATCAACAGGCAGCTGACGTAGTGTTCACTTGTTGTCATGGTTACAGTGACGCCTTGCCACTATCTTGCAATGATACAGAAATCTTTAACAAATCCGTGGATCCAGACAATAAGCCACATCACTGCCAAAATATAATCACTTGGTCCTTGTGTCATTTCTGACCTTCCCTGAAGATTTCATCCAAATCCGTTTGTCCGTTTTTGAGTAATGCTGCTAACAGACAGACATACATACGCCGATCGTCACATAACTCAGCCGCTTTCCTTGATGGAGTAATAATTTATTACATTTACTGCACTTAAACTCTTACTAGTATTACCGACAGACTGTACTTAAAGTATGAAAGATGAAAGTACTTCTGTGTAATTTTGTGTAAAAATGCTCCATGTTACGGGAGCCTCTATTATTATACAACATCCATTATCAATACCAATGCAGTGATGTGTAGGCACCATTCATGCTTTTAAGATGGAAGTTAATTGAGATGAAACGAATGGAACTGCTTTATTTAATGAATGACGTGGAGTGAACGGTTGTTTATATTCGCTTTATGTTCTCTTGTTTACTGTCTGTTTGTCTTTGCTATCCTTTTTCCTCCTTCTGCTTTACCTTCATCCAAACTAGTCGGGGCAGATGGCTGCCCTCCCTGAACCTGGTT
This sequence comes from Amphiprion ocellaris, assembly GCF_022539595.1. Classification (NCBI taxonomy): domain Eukaryota; kingdom Metazoa; phylum Chordata; class Actinopteri; family Pomacentridae; genus Amphiprion; species Amphiprion ocellaris. The sequence goes on from NC_072788.1 coordinate 15,716,008, forward strand.
CTCCAGAGTTCTCTTCCTGTTAACTGGAGGTTTGGCTCTCCATTGTTGCCATAAACTTTCTCATAGGAAATTATTGATTTCTTGGGGGTTCCATGTATAATTTTGTTGTAATAATATAATTTTGTTTCTTAATTTAGTCAGATAATTTGGCAGCATATTTAATACTGTAGAATCCAAACCTTAACACTTAAGTTAGTCAGGTTAATTTGATTTTGTTGTAATAATAGAGAGTGTAAACCTTCAATTAGTTGAGTAAATGTGTATAATATATAAGATTGAAGGATCTTAGCACTTTTGCCTTGCAGCTTGAAGATTCTCAGTTTGCATCCCGGCCTTCCTCGGATCTTTCTGCATGGAGTTTGCATGTTCTCCCTGTGCATGTGTGGGTTTTCTCAGGGTACTCCGTCTTCCACAGTCCAAAAACACGCTGAGGGTAATTAGTCTAAGTTGTCCGTAGGTGTGTAATGGTTTATCTGTATATGTAGCCCTTTGATAGACTGGTGACCTGTCTAGGATGTCCCCTGCCTTCACCCTAAGTCAGCTGGGATAGACTCCAGCCCCCCACAACCCTAATGAAGATTAAGCCGTGTATGAGTAATGGATGGATGAATGTTAACCTTAATATTTAAATTGCAAAACTGTTTTATAAGTGCTAAATAAAAAATGGTGCCTCAGCTTAACTTCACTTGAATAAGTTGACAAGTCAGGTATAAGCACCTCAAAACTGAAGTGAAGCAGCCTGTGCTTTCATGCTTAAACATACCATTTATTACAAATTGTGAGATTGATTCACTTACAAAAAAAAAAATAGTAATCAAATGTGGTCTTTTAAAGTGCATAAAGTGCACCAATCTGCTGCAAATGTGAACTGCCCGACACTTGGTTCAGCCATATTAAACATAAGGAGTAAATAGAATAATGACAATCAGTAGTTTATTGTCGAAATCTAAATTTACTACCCTGCAGGAATCTGTTTCTGCGGTCGGAACCAAAGTATCGGGGCTCTTGTTTCTCGTTTCATGTTTGCGCCACACACGCGCAGCCCGTCCTTAGTTGCTAAGTAACCTCTGCGGGGGGCGGTTGCTACGTCTGTGGATGCTGACAGCAGCAGCAACAGTAAATCAAACCGAGCCGTGCCAGAACCAAAGCAGCTTTGACGGGCAGGATGGACGAAGGCACCGAGTTGTCTCTGACCATCGCTCACATCGTCCAGCGGCTCAAAGGAAGCCATTTACACTCTCAGATAGAGAGACAAGCCAAAGTAAGTTAGCATGTGGCTAACGATGCGGAGCAGGCTGCTGTCAGTGTCAAAGTGCCTGAACGTTTACATTTCTACTTCTGGTTTACCTTAATGTACTAGCGACACAACTTATGAAATGTTCAACTTAATTTCTTTCCTCTCCCGACTGTTTTAGGAGTGTTTACATCAACCTGAGATAAAATTGGAGTCTCTAAGAGAGGACGTACGCAGCTTTCTCAAAACATCAGGTGGGCATAATAATGTTAGCTTCTGCTACATACACTCTGCAACAGCTCGCTTTCTAATTTGACCATTTTAGCTTTTTTTAAAAAACTGTTTATATTTATTTATTTATTTCTCTAGTAATAATATCGTATTCTAATAATTTACAGGCTGGGAAAGAAAGCTACAGAATGCAGTGTACAGAGAACTACATATGTAAGTGACATTTAGCATTAGCATACACACCTGTTTACACACACTCAAGCACTAATCAGGATCCAGCCAAGTGTTATGATTTTGAATAGACCCACATTACATTGATAACATACTAATACTACAAAATAAATATTCCAAATCATGCATGCAGTCCTAACTATTCTATAATGTATTTGCAGGTTGTCAAAAATACGCACTTAGATTTATCACTGTGCATTTTAGGAGACATCCAGATGTGTGCTTGCACCCATTATAAAGCTCAGAAAATGTGTAAATTTCCCCTCATTGGAGTGATAAATATGGGGGAAAATCAAATTTGTTTTGCACATTGCAACCACACCTGCAATCATATATAGCACTTTTATCTAAATGCAATCTTTAATTGTGCAAGTATAAAACAAAATAAACAACAGCCAAACATGCATTTTGGTTGACCCTTAAGATGAAAGACAACATGTGAATGCTCTGTCCTGCCATTAGTTCTAAACGCTCAAACAACACTAATACAAAACATATTGTTAGGCACACCTATGAAATTGAATGCAGTCCAATACAACAGCTCTGCCATTCATTCTGCAATTATAAAGCATCTACATTTTCAGTTTTTGTTGACATTGTCAGAAAGGTGATGATTCTACTTTATGTATACTACTGAGGTCATAGTGGTTGGTGTACCTGACTGCATTACATTTAAGTCAGGTGACCTAAAAATGTTCCTTATATTCTGTCCACCCCATTAACATACACGAAGAGGGGAAAATATGAGGATACACCCCCATAGTATACAACAGAAGTGAGTGCAGTGGCTTTCAGTGTTAAATGAATTGAAATTGTATCACCTTACAGTAGTTGCATTACTTATAATTGGAACAGTAGGGTACATACTCTCATATAAAATGTGAAATAAACAGTTTAGATTTACTGTCTTACAAATACAGACCCAACAGAAGTCAGCATAACTTTCACTACTGAGGTTCAAATCCTATATTATTGTCATACTTCATAAGTCCACCCCGATTTTTGATGATAAACTCAACTCTTTTCAACATGGAAGATACCAGTGTTGCGCAAATTCATTCACTCTGCAGATATGTTCTGTCACTCTCTGGAGACTACTTTTTAAGGTGTTCTTTGCTGGAAGGGTTGTGTTGCTCTATCTTCCTCTTTGAAATACCCCAGAGGTGTTCTTTTGGATTCTAGTCGGGTTACATACTTGGCCAGGTCATAGTTGTCCGCTTTTTCTTCTGTAGAACCTCCTGTGTGAGTTTATTAGTGCATTTTGAATTGTTATCATGCTGGAATATTTCTCTTCTGCCAAGTTTCTTCAGACTGGAACTCATCTTATCAGCTTGTACTCTGGCATATCCACAGGCATTCAAGGTGACATCTATAAATGTCAGCGTTTGTTCTCATGCCGCCACATATCATCACAGTCACTGTGGCAGTCCTGGCCAGGTTCGTATCAAACGAGCTAAACCCCGTCTGAGCTGAACAAATTTGACTTGGTTTCATCTGACCAAACAATGTGCTCCCAATATTCATCAGGCATCTTTCCTGCTCTTCGGTGAAGTTTAATCTTGCAGTTTTGTGCCACAGAGCAGCAGGGTGGTTTTTCTTGGATGCTGCTGTCCATATAGGTTGATGTGATGCAATGTCCGCCACACTATCTGAACTGTCACAGAAACCCTGATTTCCATTAATTACCCCTGTGCCAACTCTGGGGCACTGGCCTGCCTGTTTTTCAGAGCTACTTTGTGCAAATATGGCACAGTCTGTGATGCCATTTTAGGAGTACAGGCACTGTGGCTCTGATTCTGGTATTATGGCTCAGACTATACCTCGTAATTACTGCTGCAACTATGTTTTGACTTATTTGTAGCTGGTCATCAACCTCACGCTTCTGTCTTTGTGAACTCTCACAATTGTTTTTCTCATTTCTTTTCAGTTCTTCTGGCAATTCTTTTCCATGTGGAGCCGTGATGCACACATGCAGATAGACACAGCCCCATAGATACAAAACTAATTGTTTGCAATTAGGCTAATCGCACACTAACTTGTATGTCAGTGATCACAGGTGTATTCACTTTTACTACTTTGTGTTTCCACTTTGGGGCATGCATTAACAATATAGGCTTTCTAAAGTATGTTTTTGATTGTCCATAGGAGGAAGTGCTGTTTTTGTCAATGTAGAAATAATGCAGATATTCATAGGTGATGCAATTTTCAGTCATTTGACATTTAGGTGATACTCCCTTCTGTTTTGTACTGGATGATTTCAACTATAAACACAAAGTAGAATCATCACCATTTTTGACAACATCAACAAAAACTGATAATGTAGAAGGTTTGTAAAAGTAGAAATAATGGAAGAGCTGTTATATTGAAGAAGCTATAAGGCCCACTGGGTGATAAAACATGGCTCTACAGTTGATTAAATATAACTATGTCCACAAAACAGCCCAAAGCTACACAATACTCAATTTGTACATAATGTGATTGTTAAATTTGATTTATAATGTATATCAAGTGATTTAGTCTTGATTATTTGCATATTAGAGCACTCAGTTCCAGTGAGGGAGATGTGTTTGACAAAGATTCTGACAAACTAGCTAAATGTGCATTAATGTTGCCATCATAGATCATTTTCTATTTGAATTATGAGACTCCAATGATTTAATTTCACTTTGTTCTCAGAGACACAGAAAAATGTGCAGTACGTAGCACAAGCCCAACGAGTTGTTCTGCTTGTTGTTCTGCCCTGCAGCCAACGTTCTGTCCCTGTCCCCTCTCAGTATTATTGCTTTCATATGTTTACTTTTATTATTTTTCCAGAAACACTGATAGTAACTTTACAATAATCCAGATTTATTTATGTGTTTTGTAGTTAAGCGCTTTATTAGAATTTTCCAGCCAAACAATTGGAAACTTCTGTGTTCGTCAATAAACAGCTTTTGAACAGAGTGCTGCACTTTCTTATCTTTAATGGCAACTTGGCGTCCTTGCTGTCCTTAGGCTCAGACTGAAACAAAAGACCCTTAATGCTTTGCTTTTAAGGATGACATGTAACTTTACTAATGCCTCCTTCCTACGGCCAGTTAGCCGGCCCTACATGCTCTTATAGGTGTTTAGATTAGGTTGAACGTTGTTTAACGCACCAAGACTTTGAGCCATTTAATATTCTCTGAGCATGCTTAGCGGGAAAAAGACTGCTAGAGATATGTTCTGATTCATCTATTTGTGGAGCGCTAATGGTGGCCGACTGAAAAAACTTTTTTATTTGTCTATTTGTGACAGTTTCCCTCTTTTAAGCACTTTTATTCTGTTGTTTGTGCCTTCATTGGCCTCAGTTTCTCAAGGCTGTCAGTCTTTGGTAAAAACACAGTGGCATTTTTATGTATTTACGTTATCAGTCCTTCCGTTATTGTACTGTAACGCTGCTCGCCCACACTCTTGCATTTGCTTATTCTAGCCAGCTGCCCCTGAGCCATCCCACAGCTCCTCCAGAGCATCTCAAAGAGCCGCTGGCCTACATGCGCAAGGCACAGGTCAGTCTGTCTGCTCTTATCTCCGTCACTCCTCACTTGGACTTCTTCTACCTCTCTGAGTCTTATCTTTTTGCCTGCCAAATACAGGTGCTTTTTTTTTTTTTTTAATCCCTTAGTTATTTGTAACATGAAGACAAATGTGTGTGTGTGTTCTCTCACACAGGCCAGCTGGGAGAAGCGTGTCTTCAAAAGCCTGAACAGCATGAGTACAGAGCTTGGAGTGCCTTTGGCTCGTATGGTAACTAAAATATTGTCAATCACAGCTAACGTAGCACAATTACAACAGATATTAAATCAGGCTCTCTTGCAACATCTTTCCTAGTGCCCTCATAATACTTCATTCTTCACATATTATAGTGTTCTTGCAACAGCTGACTTAGCTATGGCTGAGTCCCACATTAGGACGTAGGTGGTTGAGCTCTGTTTAGCAAAAATTCTGTGGCTTTTAAACTGATGCTAACCACACTGTTTTGTTTCGAATCGACGCATCAGTTTTATCATTTGATTGTGGGCTCACTCCATTGTATTTATGACTTACGAACCACAGGTTCTGATGTGACATTATTATGATCGGCTTCCTTCTGCCTGTATGGAATTTGTTTGTTGAAATCCTCTCTTTCTATATACTCCACAGAGGCCTGCAGTGGAGCAGAAAGAGCTCACCAACAAATGGAACGAGATGGGAACAGATGAACCAGGTCTCAAGACATTACCCAGTGGTTTAGCCCCGAGCAGTCTGCCTTTTATGAAAGATTATTGTTGATGTGTCTGGGCGCTGGTGTATTTAACATCCAGCTTAGCACATCTTAAACCAGATCTCAGGGTCTCTGCCCCATGTTTGCTTCGTAAGCTGTATTTATCCGGGGAAGGCCTTCTCAGGCACCAGGCTTACTTCTGCAACATCTGAGTAATATGTAAAATGGAATAATAATGAATCATATTGTATCTCAAATACATGGTGAAAGTATATTTTTAACAGGAAAATATTTTTGTTGTCAAAAATAGTATTTATTAGCACATAGCTTCAGAAGATACGTCTGATAACTCACTTTGAAATTCTCAGTTGTTGGACCTCAATGAACCAACCATTTTCGCTTCATGGCAGTTTGTTTACAAGGATCATGCTAATCTTGTATCCTAACAGTGCTATCACAGCTCAGCTGCGTATAATAACATTTAGGATGTGCCGTCCTCTGCCTGTAAACACTTTGGACTGCGATTATAGAAGCTGTCCAGACTCCTTGTACGGAGCCACGATAACGAGCAGCACCTCTCCTTCAGTCCAAAACCTCAATGTGCCCTTGTTCTGTCGAGGACACGGCACTTGAATTTACAGCCATGCTACGAAGACGGTGGATGGAAGTCCTACTTAAAGCCGGCTGCAGCTGCTCTGTACTGTTCCTTTGACTTTTGTGAAATGCTGCCAACTCTGGTTGCACGTAAATGTTCAAAGGAAAGTTGATGAAATTGGCTTCATGGCTGGATACATTTGTATAATCTAGATTTTGCAGCTGTTAAACCTGTTCTGAAATTGTATATTAATACACTGTTTTCATGTGTCAGGTGGAGAACTTCTTCAATGAAAGCAGTAATATTAATTAAAGTATTGCAAAGATTCTTAATGTGTTTGTGTCTTTGCAGATTTAAGTCGCTTTAGGCCTGTCTATGCCCCCAAAGACTTTCTGGAGGTAAGAAGATTCCTTGCGGCACATAAAATCGTGAGCAAAAGTTTGCATATCTACACTTGTAACGGCGATGTATATCATGGCGGTATATAGATTCCAATGACTCCTACAACTGTTAATTTTCTATGATGGAATCATTGAAAAACACCCATCTTTGCTACAAAAAAACATCATGCATTTTGGTTCTTTTATAGATTTATTACAGGTGTTCTGGAAATATGACACGATCTGCTGATCCAAAAATGTACATACAACAATGCTTATATCTGGTTAAATGGCCCTTGGCCATTTTCACCTCATCTAGGTGCTTTTGGTTGCTTTCCACATGCTTCTGGTTCTATCTTTGACCACTCCTCTTGATAGAATAGGTACAGTTCAACTAAATTTGTTGGCTTTCTGACACCAACTTGCTTCTTCAGCTACTTTGTTCATGCGATCAGCAGCAAACTACAGTTTAACCTGAAGTTGCTGCTCCTAAAGGGAAGGGCTTCCTTCTTGCAAGGCACCCTCTCTCATTGGAAACTCAAGACTGCCATGATATAAATGGTCTTTACAAGTGTACGTAAACTTTTGTTCTCAGCTGTGGTGTTTGGCATTTGTATTCATAAAGAGCTGGAATTAAACTCCATTATACTTCTTTATTGCTGTCTAACCAGGTTTTAATTAGTTTGCGGAACCCCAACCATGACAGCAGTGAGGACGTCAGCGCCAGGAGCCACTGGGGTCTCATCCAGGTTCCCCTCAATGTCAGGGACATCCCACAGCTGGTAGGGATCTGTGTAGCAGACTAGTTCACTGTTATTGCTCATGAGTCTGCAGGTGTTGAACAGGGATGTAAGGGGACTTGAGTGTAACCATGTAACAGTTACACTCAAATTGCTTGTCAGTCCACTTCTCCTGTGAATTTCAAATACAGGCGTAGGACCTGTCTGATGAACCCAGTATAACTATTCCCACTGATCATATCTGACTATTATTGGCCTTTCTCTTTTTTTTTGGGTTGAATAAACACAAGTGTACTTTTGTATGCCGACAAACACTCACATGCACAAACATACACATTTATGTTACAGCACAGAAACAACAACCAAAAACATACAGAACTATATTCCATTAAACCGACCTAGGAAAAGTCATGTTGGATTTAAAATCAGCATGTGTGTTTTGGTGTGTTTTTGTGTTACCCTCTCAGAGACAGGCCTACTCCGAGCTGAATCTGACCACTGGGCAGCTGGGGATTGACGACCATGCAGACATCCACCCAGGTATTCACAAATAATGCAAATTCACCTCATCTTGAGTCATGTCAGTTCAAGGAAGTCACTCTTTTGCCAAAGAGTAGGATGAGAAGATCGATACTAGGGCTGCACAATTAATCAAATATTAATCATGATCACGATTTTGACTCCTTAAATGAACACGAGGGACTGTGATATTGACATTTAAAATGTGCCACGCTTATAACCAACACCTAAAGATAAAATTCAGTTTTTTCGTCTTTGGTTAATCTGTCATCAGAGCCTTATTTCACTATTTTAAATGTCATTTTTGGTCACATGTCCATTGAGGAGACTAGAGGCTTCTTTGTGCACAGCTGCCTAGCTACCATCTATCAATAGCTAGCCTGCATATGAGGTGTTTAGGAAATCATGCAGCTCTAATCCCACTCTCCTGTCTGTAAATAGTAAATATGAAGCTCACTAGTTAACATGCTATATCTTGTTTGTGTAATCTCAGCAAAACCTGCTGCATTAAAATATATATAAGGACACGGCGGTGGTTTTACTGGGTGGATAAACCAGATTTCTCAATCTGGGTGCAGTAACATCCTGAAGCCTTTTTGTTAACCAGGATAAAAATCTCATCTGAACTGTTCATGGTTGTACTTTTGGATGTTTTATATAGACATGAATGTGATATCAATCTTTTCTTCTAACTCTAGGCAAGGATAATTTCCTGCCAGTCTTGTATTAATGATACCAGTTAAGCTATTTGGGTACTTAAGAAGCTTTTTAGAGTTTACAAGCTTCGGGAGAGCTTTTTAAATCCTATTCAATATAAAATTTGTGTCATCACTCTATATACTAATCATTCAGAACCTTTTTAATACTAGACATAGACACACCTCTACTAGTGATTAGTCAGAAATACTCTGAAATAAATGTGTTTAGCCAAAGAACAGAGGGGTTTAATGGTCTATAAACCACACTGGCCTCATATCAGCCCATGTTTCTCTGTTGTGCCACATGTCCGTCTGGGATTTCTCAAACAACATGTCCGTGAATCCAGATATTGACATTGTTACAGTTTGGTGTTCAGTCTTTAAATAGAATCGTATCCAGCGTTGCTGTGCTTGTAAATCAAACAGATAACATTAGTTTGAAAAACAAAGCCGCTACCAGATTATTAATGATGAATCTGTCATGTTCATTTCTTCTTATCCCTGTGCAGACTTGTTTGAAAGTGAGTATGTTCAAATCGGGAAAAAGGGTAAGTAGTTAAGCCGATTTTATCTCAAATTTCTTTATAAAATGGTCTGTTTCTATTTTTGGATTGATGTATTGCAGAGTTACAGCTTATAAGATGTCCAACTGTTACATGTCAGAAAGAAAATCACCAGACGCAACCAGGAGTGTCATTACTTTGTAGTTATTTATTATTGAGAACAGTTGTTATTTATTGAGTCAATATTTACTTACTTTTTCTTTATATTAATTAAAGAAACTTAAGGATACAGTTGCAGCCTTAAGTGACTGTTCTTTCAGCATGTATTCTGATTTTATTTTTACATTCTTTGGATGGACATTTTTATGGAAAAAGTCTAATTATATCCACTGTGACCCATTTATTAAACCTGAAAACAGGCACTGGTAAATCACATCAGGCAGTGTATTGCAGAGAAAGTAGTAGAAAGTATTTGTTTGACTCAGTCACCGACCGTCACATATGAACAGAAAATCGCCGTCAGCTCCTGCCATTAATAAATGCTCCTCTTCACCCTCTTAAGGTGCTGTAATCAGTAAGAGGGACACTTAAACTGTTAACTCATGGCTTTGCTATGAACTTAGTGTAAACACCTACCTTAGTATGGGCACCAATCAGACCGGAATTGAAAAAAGTCTGAAAAACACAGGCTGTAATTTATATACACAGCCACAAGGCCTCTGACCACTATTTCACCCAGGGTTGGCTGTGTGTTGACTCCTGAGCTGCAAGTTGTCATTCAGGCCAAGAGTTAAGTGCACCCACATAGGAAATTTAAGAGGCGAGGAGTGTGTTCGTTTATGTTATGACTGGCCAGCACCTTAAGTCAAGGACTTTGTGTTTTTGGCTACTGTCAGAGCAGAGATTTAGAATGCAATGGCAATGCAGAAGAGTGCGTCTCCAGCATGTGCTGAGTGTTTTTTGGAAAGTTATGTGCTATTTTGTGAAGGTCTGTGTTATGATTTTTTATGTTTATACATTTTCATAGGGATGCAATAAAATTCCCAGTGTTCCAAGTCTTTTACTGTAATCTGTATCAGATTTTTATTCAACATATTTGTGCTACTTTTCCTGTTTTGTCTCACTGTTTTATGAATGCCCCAAAGTCTTTATTCATTTTACAGACTGAAAATATTCTAGGTTTTCCTGGAGAAAACAAAGTTCTTCACAGTTTCAGAGTGTAACTGGCTGTTTGTTGTCATACAGACATTCAAAATGTGCAGGTGTTCACTTTCCCAGCTGATGACTCAGCTTGAATATGTTTGTGCGTATTATGTCAATCTGCAGGCAAATCAAAATATGCTTATTTAAGGGAGCTTCAGTCAGGATTTTTGGGACCAATCACCGGTCCCTGGAAATAGTATTGCTTGATGCATCTATTTGTTGTTTGTACGTATTATTCATAACAACATTGCATATTAAGTAGGGGTTGATTGATATGCTTTTTTCAGGGCTAATACCAATAACAATCATTAGTAATCAAAGAAACCAGTAAATGATATTCGAAACTGATATTCATCTGTGGTAAAAATTAAAATCTGCTTTTCAATTTAAAATAACTTCACTGAAACACCTTAGTGTATTTATGTTTTACATACGCTACCACTGAAAAGTTTGGGATCACTTAGAAATGTCCTTATTTTTAAAGAAAAGCAGTTTTTTTCAATGAAGATAACATTAAATGAATCAAAAATCCAGTCTAGACATTGTTAATGTGGTAAATGACTATTGTAGCTGGAAACAGCAGATTTTTAATGGAATATCTCCATAGAGGTACAGAGGAACATTTCTAGCAACCATCACTCCTGTGTTCTAATGCTACATAGTGTTAGCTAATGGTGTTGAAAGGCTAACTGATGATTAGAAAACCCTTGTGCAGTTATGTTAGTACATGAATAAAAGTGTGAGTTTTCATGGAAAACATGGAATTATCTGGATGACCCGAAACTTTTGAACGGTAGTGTATGTTCCAGTAAACGAGACTTTTGAAAATTTTTCGTAGGTGTTGATATACTATTACTCATGATGTGTAACCGATCAGAGACCACAGAACGGTGATTGAGAGGTGGCATTAGAGGCAAGCAGCACATTTATGAATTAATGTAATAATTATTATTGTTCATCAGGCCAGTTTAAATATTCAATTTAAGAGATGAGAAAGTATCATGAATTGACAGTGTGCAACATATTCCACTCTCTCTCTTACAGAAACAGCTAAAACTGTAGCAGCTCACACTAAGTTACAGGGAAAAGCTTAGAGCTTAACAGTTACAGGTATACAGTGGAATAGAATAGAATAAAATAAAAAATGGAATTAATGCTAAATTTGTATAACACACCAATCTTGTCAAGTTTGTACCAACCATCAATTCCAATAATACAGTTCTATGAAGTGTACAGCAGGAAGAGCAAGAGGCAGGAATACACATTACAAATTGCAGATTTATTGTGTTTTTTAAACACCTGGTAGACCTACATGACCGGTGAAACCATTTTAGCTGCTCATAGTAAAACTGGCCATTATGGAGACAACTGAGGAAACTATTCAATACAAATATCGGCCAATAATGATCAGTGTTTATTGGGTCAGAGCACCTTAATTCTTGTTGTTTCTTGGTGATCAGTTGCGTGGTTGGTTGGTAGTTTGTTGTTTCTTCAGTCTTTGGCTGTGAAACAGTGTGGTTTTTGATTGACAGTGGTCATAAGTGACAATCATGCAAAAATGCTGACTGTTAAAATTGTACTGGAACAGTAACAATTGCTCAGACGGTTAATTGAGTGAGTATATTGAACAGTGATGTGTTTTATCACATATCAGTTAAACTTATAATGTATAAGTAGAAGAATTTGCAATGTAAATTCTACTGTCTCATGGCAGCCGCTACTTTTTAAATTCAGTTCTTAATGCTTTAGTCTGTGAAATGTCAGGAGAAAAAAACATTGTCACAGTTATCCAGAGCACATGGCAGATTTCTTCATATGTTTAGTTTTGTCTGGTTAACAGTCCAAAACTCTCAAATATTTAGTTTCCAATGATTAACCAGAGAAAAGGCAGAATATCCTCAGGGATAAGATGCTAAAACAAGTGATTAACTTTGGTATTTTTCCTTCCTTTTCTGATAAATGACTTAGAATAGTTAAAACATTTTTGAACTATACTTCTTTGCTTTGCATTAGATGATAAGATCAATACTTTTAAAAAGATGGAGTCAGGGATTCTTAGCTTAGCACAAAAAGCTAAACTAAGCAGTAGTTTAATGCACACAGCTGTGTTTCTTTCTAGAGTCTCACTTTTAGTGTCTGTCTTGTTTAGTGGTTGTGGAGCAGGACAGTGCAGCAGCGCAGCAGTACAGCAGGCAGGGCTGCTCCACCGGGCTCCGGGCAGACCTGTGGGCCCTCATCCTTAACTCCACCAACCAGTCACAGGTACAGTCGCATGATCCACATACACAGACGCACACATACATGGCTGAGTTCCACTCTGGTGGCTGCTGTCAGTGTTTGTTCTAAAGCACCCGTGCACACACAGCTGCAGTGATTCCCAAACTGCATGTTTACTGCAAGCTGAAGTTTTCAGCTGCAGCTATAGCCACAGTTACTGCTTTTTGGGCCTCTTGTGTATTTGTTTCAGCGGACAATCCTGCCAGCATAACTCATTTTATGTCGTAGCATTTACACTATTGAGCAAAAGCCAACATCTGATGTATAACAGCAGCAGACTTATAATTTCTACATGATCTGTGTATGTGCCGCTGTGCGATTTATCTTAGCTTGCTGTGGCTTGTCCTTTGTGCGCAAATGTTGAGATAATCAAATGCTTTAGCACAGTTAGCCCAAACAGTGTAGCTGCCTGCCTGTGTGGCAACAGCCTGTGTAAACGCTGCAGTCCAGAGGCTCATGTTGAGGCTAGGTCAATAAAACAATGCTTGTGATTGGAGGATTGATTGGTGAGGGAGAGTTACAGGGAACTCACTGAGGTCTGGAGAGTGTTAGCACGGCTCTGGACACCACGAATACACATTATACAATCGGAGTTGGCTAGTGACACACAGTGAGTTTCGAGCAGTGATAAAGAATGTATTCACATTCTTTAGTTAAGGAAAAGCACTAATGTCCTGCAACAGATAATATAACTCAAGTAAAAATACGCAAATATTATCACAAAACTGTAAGATTAAAAATAATCACTGCAAAATAATTCTCTGCAACTGTTTTTCTACATTATATTATGTGACTATATTATTAATAGTCAAGCACTAATATACAAGCAGGTTTTCACTGTTGTCGTTGGTTGATTTAAAGTGTATTTCAAACTATTTTGTAACTGATGATTATTTTCATGATGCACCAATCCACTGATTATTTTCCCCAAAAATCATTTGGTTGTTAGGTTTGTAAAAATTCTGTTGCCAGTTTTCTCTCAGTTGACACATTAGTTAATGAATTAATCATTTTAACTGTACAAAGCTGTACAAGTACGTTTTGTATGCAAATATGTTAATTTGTAAAGTAAATAGTAACTTAAGATGGCAAATAAATGTAGTGATGTAACAAGGAAAATATTTCCCTCTGAGATGTAGTGGAGTAGAAGTAGAAACTAGCAGATAAGTACAAGCAGTACTTGTATAAATGTACTTAGTTACATCCCTTGTTCAGCCTTATTACAGCTGTAGTTATAAAATTCAAATATTTACTTTGATAGATTCAGTAAATCTTTTGTTGATAAACTTATTGAAATTTTAGCTGACAACACTTTCACTGTGTTGTGTCCCATTTCAGACCTGTTTTATTTTATAGGACTACACTCTAGAAAGTGAACTGCTTTGACCCATGTTTCCACTTAATACCAGCAAAGATAAAAGTATATATTTTAGCAGAACTTCTTCCATTGACGCTGTCCATATTACCACAGTGGTTTCAGTGTGCTCTCAGCTGTCAAAGTGGACATTTGTGTTTCTGTTCTCACATCCGCTGCACTGATCATTGCCAAGGTGCTTCACAGCTGTCACAGAGGACATTTTTATTGCTCCGTCCACCCCTGTCGCCTGTTCTTTGGTTCATTTATGATAACCTGTCTCAAACCGGAGGCCCGTTTGAGTTTAACCATGTGGTCGGAAACACGATGCTGTTCTTTAAAGTTTGGTTTAATCGTGCTGTCGTCATAGCCAGTGAAAATGCTTAAAGTTGATTTTGCAACATCCGTAAAGAGGCCCAGGGATCTTTTTTACATTAAAAATGAAGGTAATCATGCCTTTTTACAAAATACGTTTATTTTAAAATCATTCTCTTGAAAATTGCATCCACAGCAAAAACTTTGTAGACAAGCATTATGTCAATAGTTTAATAAATCACATGCTGCAGTTTTGATGTGATTTTGTGACAGTTGTTGCTCGTTTACACCATGTTGGATCCCTGCCTTTTCAGGATATGATGCACTATGAGCAGCTAAAGGCTGGAGTCATACAACATGACCTGCTGGTAGACAACCTTATCTATAAGGTAAACCTGTTTACACTGTCGCTGTTCAGATAAGTTGAAATGTTTGATCTAGATTTCTCTCATCTTGAAATAAATTCCATACGCTCAACAGGATGTGAAGCTCACCGCCAGTAATGACGACTACTACTTTGTGTTTGAAGATTTCCTTTATCAGGTGGGTTCTCTTCTGTCAGATGAGCTTCTTTCATTATTTATTATGACAGTAGTTTTTCTTAGGTAAATGACATCATCTTCATCCTGATGGACAGTATTATTAAAGTAGTTTGTGTACATGTAATAGCTTTTTGGCAACTCCATTAAAGAAATAAACACTTTGACATAGTTAAAACTTTATCTGATAATATAATGTCTGCTTTTTTAGCAGAGGGGCAAATTGCAACTTTCTACATGAACTCACATGACTATTTAATATAAGCACTGACTTTGTTGTGCATTTTAACTACATTTATGCTGATCATATGACAATAAAAATCTAAAATTAAAGCTGTTGGTCGGGTCCTTGCATCCTTGCTGGTCAGCGAATCCAAGCATGTCCACCAGGTGGCGCTGTGACTGAGAGTATGTTTTAACCTATGAATTGTGATCGAGGCAGGCCTATGATCAAACATGTAAAATCTGAGGGAGATTGGAGCATGTACAGTCTAGTCAGACAGCACTTCCTGTTTCATGGCGAGACATGCAAAATGTCCACCAGCTGGCGCTATGACTGTGACTGTATATTGACGTGTGAATGCAATCAGGGCTGGAGTCTGATTACACATGTAAAGTTTCAGACAGATTGGAGCATGTGCTTTTGATCACCCATGTCTGCTGTACATCCTGGCCAGATTTTGAGCTGTCAGGGTTACCCTGTTTGAGCTTTTGAAAGTGTGCAAAAATTGGTCCAAAATGGTCCAAAATATGACATATAATACAAAATGGCCGACTTCCTGTTGTGTTTTAGGCATGGTTGTCAGTTACATTTTTGTTCATCTTGACGAGTTCCATATTTGTCCCAAATTTCATAGCTGTAGCTGACACATACTGGCTGTAATTACTATTTGGAATTTTCTAGGTGACGCTATTGAGCCATAAATATCACATTTTTCACTGATCCTGGTGTATGTGCAAAGTTTCACACGTTTTCCAGTATTTTCAGGCCTTCAAAACTGCGATTCAAAAGATAGACAAAGAATGAAAAATAATAAACTCATGGGATTCAATAGGTCTTTGCACCATTTCCTGCTCGGACCATCTTATATTTCCAAATTAAACTACGCTATTGTTTACTTAAGAAAAAAAACGTATGCCACCATGAGCAGCAACTTTTAATGCTCGAGTATGCAGTAAGCATTAAAAAGTCCTCTGAAAGTTGCATTTTCCAGATTCATCCCACAGATATTTTTGAGCTTAATGATGAACAAATGGACAAACTGTCCTTCTTTACAATTCGCTTTTTACAGCAGGAGATGACTAGAAGCTGAGCTGATTCAGCATATTCACTAAATCTGAGTCAATTGATTCAGCATTTCTGGTATTTTTAAAATCCTTTTATTAAAATTAATAAAAACTTGTTTCACCTTTAAATCGCCTTGTTCATTTTTGTTGAATAAGACTGAACATACATTTCTAATTAAACAATTAATTAACCATCATAGTGGCGTATCTTGATAAGCGAAGATGTCAGTACATAAATATAAAATAATGAATCATTTGAAAGGATTCTTAATTACAAATGATCAGTCTGGAATGTGCGTGGTTGTACATATTAATTGCTATTTACAGTCTGTGTGGGCTAAAGCGCACAAGAAGCCTAATTCTCTCCCGTTCAGTAGGCAAACCCACTGAAATATGCAATATTGTAAGATCAGTGTATATGATGGGAGAGTGGCTTTGGAATGTCAAATCAAATTTGGGCTTTTATGGCCAAAATTTCAGATGCTTACTTTTTCCCCAGTAGTAACCTACTCCTTATCCTTAGTCCTGCTGTATGAGGGCATTCCTCTTTATCTGCTATGCCATATTCTTCCCAGGATATGACCTGACATTATTTGCTTCTCTGGTGGTCACTACTCTGCTGATAGCTGATAAACACATATATACAGTATACACGGCAACTGGTTTATTCAGCAGCAGCTAGTCCATAATGCTTCTTGGTGGCTGACTATTCAGTACACAGGTGTATCAAGAACAATGCTCCAGTGTCCCTGTCAGTATTGACTTATGGTAAACTCACTAGGCAGTGAAAGAATTCACTTTTTGTTAGGAGAGCCAGTATTCACAAAGGTGTTCTTAAACAGATTTACAAGCAGCGAGTATAAAATGCTTTTAAGAACGCTTGTGAAATGTAGTTTCCCAGAAACGTTTAAAGAAAAATCATGTTCATCCTATAATATTTTGGCCACTTTGGATGCGTTTATTTAGATTTACCCAAATGAATAGCTTTCAAAGATGGAAATTCAGGGAGTGGGTAAGCAGTGAGTCGTCGCCAGATTAGCCTTCCCAATAGGCTTTCTTGATTTTTTTTTATTTTTATTTATTACATTCAGTATAAAAGACCGTGACATCAAGGCAAATTAGCTCAATTATACTTACTTTTTATGATCTTCAAAGATGAATAAAAGGTTTCTGAATCAGCCCTGAGAGAATGTCTTACAGTATATATGCTATCTACAAGGAAACACTTCAACTGCAAGGATACACTCCCCTTGTTTTGTATATCCAGCCAGTAATCTTAAAGGTCAAACAGGATACAACTCAGACACACGCTATACTCCAGTCCTCATCTGTCATCATTTATAGTGTTTTCCCATTAAAGAGCTTGTATGATTTGCCGCTGGTTTCATTTTTTCCGGAACCGATGATTTTCACCTGGTGTAATTCATCTCAAGTAGACATTGGAAATGAAATCTGTTCTCAAAAAGACACAGAAATTGGACTGTAATGGAAAGAGCTCCCACTTATGTGGTCATTTTGTGAAACAAGAAGCCACTCGAGGCTTGGTTACTGTCTGCTTCACTACATCCTCTAATGTTGACTCCAGGTGCCCTGCTTTAATAGAAATCTTACCCAAGAGGAAACAAGGCCACTCAAGGCCATCCCTGTACCAGAACAAATAACAGGCAAGGATACGATTACATTTTAAACATGTAACACATATAATCTGTATGTGGGTGTCTCAGAAAGAGACAGAAAAAGAAAGGTGACAGAGTAGGGAAGCCATGTTTCTTTATGATCCCTTGTGGCATTTCAGGATGTGAACTGTGAAACCAGTATCAGATAGCCTTATTTTAGAGTCAATCCAAATAAATGTGTGTGTGTGTGTGTGTGTATGGAAGCAGTAATTAACACAAACCCTATGTGTTCCCAGGTGCTGTTGTGTTTCTCCCGAGACACCGCTGTCTTGGAGCACTTCAAGTACAACAGTGCCACTCCCCCCAAATCCTACATCCAGGGTGAGATGACGTGCCCTTCACCAAGGCGATATACACTTAGACATGATGCTCAGAGGAGCAGCACTTCACTCTGATGACCTTGCACGATGCCTATATGTTCTCACACGTAGACGCCTTTGCATGTAGATGGGTATATGGTAATTAGAAAAACCAGACACGGTGTTCTCAGTCATGGTTATCAATGCCTGTGTGTATCTGTCTCGCAGGGAAAGTGGGAGATGGGGACTGTGCTGTTGTTTATCCCCCCAACGGTGAGCCTGAATATTGACATTCATATCACATTATTTGATATGTTCATTTAATGATCATCTATTTAAACTATTACACATAACAGTAAAAAATTATTGTTGAGTAATAAACAGCAGCTGTAGAATGTTTTCATTTCTTACTCGTTCATATATGTGAAAGATTTACCTAAAATGCTGAACTGCGTGTTTCTTAGGTGCATTCTTATTATGATAAAGGTTTATGTTTGACTTGAAAATCTCATTCCAATAGGTGTAATCCCTTTTCATGGATTTTCAATGTATGGTGAGTATCGTACTCATCTGATTATGTTCAGTACTTTACCAGAAGGAACACAGAATGAGCAGGATATAACAAAGTGTGTGTTTCTGTGTGTGATTTTGTGGATATGTGTTTCTACAGTGGCACCATTGTGTTTCTTGTACAATGAGCCGTCCAAACTGTACAGCGTATTCAGGGAAATGTACATTCGCTACTTCTTCCGATTGCACTCCATCTCCTCATCTCCCTCGGTATGATTATTTGTGTACTAGATACCAAGATCAAGGTATTTGTGTCTGTTCTCCTGTCTTCACTTCACATGGTTGTTCTCCTGCAGGGTATAGTGTCTTTGTGCCTGCAGTTTGAGCGCTTGCTCCAGACTCACCTGCCACAGCTGTTCTACCATCTTCGACAGATCGGTGCACAGCCGTGAGTAGCCTGAGCATGACTTTATCCTTCTGCCTTTATGGTCCTGTAGCTCATCAACAAGATCTGCCACTATCGTTGCTTAAAGACATGCTGAAGAGAATAATTTAGCACCCCAAACTATCTATTTATCTACTCAAAGCATGTGCAAAAGTGAAAGAGAACCGAAAACTATGTGACAGTGGTATATATCTTGATGTTCTGTAGTCGTTCACATCTTTCCTTTAACTAAAATCGTGAACAGAACATGCAGTTAAATACAAGAACCATCTGCTCTGGGAGTTTTTTTTTAGTCACTACAAGAAACAGTAAGCTTAATTTCAGTCCACAGAGTATTGGTGAAACTACACAACATTCTCATGAACTGGGAAAGTGTTATGTGACCACCTTTCATTGCCATGGAAACTTGCTATTCAGTTTGAATTGTTCTTCTGCTTCCAAGAGACCTCAATTTCATTGATAATGCTCGGTATAATTGTCTTTTTTACAGCATTTCAACCTTGTCACATTGTTAGAAATCATATGTTCATCTTGGTCCTTTATGCAGCATCACAAGTGACCACAGAAGATGCATCTTTCACCATTTTCTGTTGCTCTGTCTTTTCTTATTTGCATCAGTAGTTTTCACTTATATATCTATGTTAAGTTGATGGTATGGAGTCATATAGTGTTTATGATACATCCTGTGAATAGACATTTGTTATTTGTGCAACATTGCAGTTTTTTGCAGCCTTGTACTTATGAGCTACTGCCATCTTGTGTCGAAATACTGAAATCACAATATCAGTGCATATTCATGGAGCATTAAAAGAACCTAATGATTATTATAGTACAAGATGTGGCTGTTTTATCTGCAAACTAATAAGTTGCATTTAAAAGCAATGTTATGGTGACATTGGGAAATGTTTAATTTGATTTGCCACACTCAGGTTTCAGAGTTTTGTCCAGGTTTATTGTAAATCTCTTCACAAACAGAGGTGCTGTTTTTGTCCTCAGGTTGCGTATAGCCTATAAATGGATGGTACGAGCCTTTTCTGGCTACCTTTCCACTGATCAGCTGCTGCTTCTTTGGGATCGAATCCTTGGATATGATTCATTGGAAGTAGTTGCGGGTAGGCAAATGTTACACTCACGCTCAACTACAAACTATGCACTAGAAGCCTTGATATTGTCATGCTTCTCATTTACTTTTCTATCTTAATCCCCTTCCTTTTGATTGTCCTCTTATTTCTTCTCCTTCAGTTCTAGCAGCTGCTGTATTCGCCTTCCGTGCTGAGAACCTGATGGAAGTGACGTCACTGGCCTCAGCTGAGGTATGTCTGTCTCACATTAGGCTTCTGGTGTGTTTGAAACTTTGTCTTCTCCATATCCCCCACATACACATAAATAGCTGCTAATGACCAACCAGTACCAGTAACCCAGTCTTCTGAATGCACATGTCTGACAAAACCTGACACTTAAGACCCTCACCCTCTTACCCTGCCCTGCATACCACCCCACTGTTCAGCCATGATAATAATCAGCGGCTGTCATTTTGTGCA
The DNA here is from genome assembly GCF_022539595.1 of Amphiprion ocellaris. NCBI lineage: Eukaryota > Metazoa > Chordata > Actinopteri > Pomacentridae > Amphiprion > Amphiprion ocellaris. The sequence continues at coordinate 15,736,807 of NC_072788.1, forward strand.
CACTCGATGTTATATCTTTGAATTCAGTCATGCAAATTTGTCAAGGAAACTACGTAAAGAGAAATGAGTGCAACCTGTGGTAGCCTCTGCACTGTCACTCATGTTGCATGGTTACAGTAACCAGTAATGCAATTCTGGTGCATGTCTGTACTGTATACTGCACCCACTCCCCAAGGTAGTCTGCCTATTATATGACTGAAACCATGAGTAGATCATATAATGACTCACCTCACTCTTTCCCCTTTCCACCCCCTCTTCCCCTTAGGGTGAGGTGGTTAAACTACAATATGATGCATGGGGCAACATGGGGCAGATCTGCTTCTCTGAGATGCTAGCCGGCACTGTTTGCTTGCTCATTTACCACCTGCCCCAGTAGAGGGAAGATACCATAACACACTGCTCCTTATCTTATATTTAGAACTTCAAGCCCAGCGTTGAAATATTAAACCGTCTCTCTAAACATGATATGGTCCCTAAATTTAATCTCCCACCGATCCCAAAAGGACACGGTGGGGAGCGGTGTGCTCTTAAGCATGGATTGTCGCTTCCCAAGGATCCTGCATCATCATTATGCATGTCGTTCTGTGTGGTTCTTTTTTTAAATCTTGAAATATGTCTCTTGAGAAGCGGGGGGAGGGAATGCTTTATGGCTTCCCAGGGGCTTGGTGGGCTAAGGTAAGATTTGCTTCGGTCAGGAGGGGTGTGGATTTACATGACAAATCTTATTTGTGTTTTCTTTGGCAAACACACTGCAGGCTATCCTCGCTGACCTTTCAACTCTGAAGGTCATGCCACTCATCCAGATCTTTCTGTTTGCCACGGCCATCTGAAGAATGCTGAGAGGACGCTGTCGGTCGTGGCTCATACATACAACCAGGAGGACTGAGCGACACTAGAAAAATGCCACTTTGCTATGCCATAATCACACTAACATGACTAATCACCTATTTGGGATATCAAGAAATAGTGAGGGACATTATACATTTCATCTTGCACTGGTTCACGCAAAAAGCCAAACCCATCTTTAGCACGTATGCACCATAAATAGTGAATATCCAATATCATATTATTAGATATTATACAGTATGTAAGTATAGCCTATAGACCGGGAAGGCTAAGCTAGCATCCTCAAGCCATATGCTCTGCAGGGAAGCTGATTCGCACAGCAGTGCTTGGATCAGCTGAGAAGCTCATTAGGAGACGAGTTGCATGTAGCAGTAATTGTATTGCAATAGCATTATGCAAGAGAGAACAACAGTAATGTTTCCAAGCTTGGCTAATGAAGTGTTAATTAGGTCTTGTAATTTATTCTGCTCTTTGGCTCCTGCTTGTTATAACGCTATTAGATAATGCTGTTGCTGATGACTGCGAAGATTGGAAGTGCTAGTCTACACCAGCGTGTTGAAAGAAATAGTGGAAAAGCCACAAAGTGAATTACACTGTTACTTATATAGTCAGAAGCTGCTGTAAACATGCACAGTTTATTGTGTTTATGAAGGAATGGTATATTACTGCACTCTTAAGGGACATTTAGCACCTTCAGTGCCAATATTTATATCATTGTGAACATTTTATGGTTGGCTTTTAATTTTAAAACATGTATTTAATTCCTGAAGGTTTTCACTTGTTCTGTAATGTTTTAAATACCTCATATGTCGCTTTTGATTTAAATGGAGGCAGAAGCTTTTATTTACTATTTTATTGTCAACAGTATTCTTTACCAGTCAATGTGAATGTAATGTGTTTGTTTTCCTGCAGCCTAAATTAACACATTTTAAATAAAAATACATTTTGTTGAATTGCCTCTTTCAGGTTATTCTAAAAAATGATGAATAACTTCAACTGTTGAATGCTGGCAGCTTTTTTGTCAGTATTCTTTTAGCATGCTGCTGCCTGATCTTTCCTGCTCCTTTTCCGGAGGTTGTGTGACAGGGTCAATATTTGGACAAGGCGTACTGTACTCTAGAAGCTCACCGTAGTCATGTGTAGGGAAGGCAGAATGGGTAAGTGACAGGAGGCAGCATTGAGGGACTTCACTGACCCCCCTAGCCCTCCTCCTACATGTAGCATCTGCTCTATTCCTCCTTCGTTGTTGGCTGCTTTCCTTCCTGCTGCCCCCTCTGCGGGCTCATATCGAATTATGCTGTTCTTCTCTTTCGTCTCTCCCTCTCCTGGTTTCTGCTACATCTGCCACCTGTTTACTAGGACTCCCACGGCTGACTCTTTTATCAGTCATGCACCTCCTTTGGCCCCATGAGTCTGTTTCTCCAGAGACTAATACTACCTGCTGAGTAGTTGACTTCTGCTGCAGTCCCTCCTGGTGGCCAGTGTGTTGCGTTGCAAGGCAATGTGCCTTGTTTCCATCAACACTCTGCGGCTGGCTATCACTGAAAGATTTCTTGTTGAAAGCCGTATCAAGTACAGTCAGCTTAATAAGTGTTTGGACAGTAGCGTGTTGTTTGATGTTTCGCCTGCATGTTCCTGTTACTGGTGATATGACATGACTCAATTCGTCATGTTATGACTCAACGGTCATGTTTTCAAACCATATCCTCTAAAATAACTCCCAATGCACAGTGCTAGGAGGTTCGGATATTAACCTTATAAAAATAAAGATGTAGTTCAATAAGCAGTAGCATGTTAGTGATATACAGAAACCCTGCTAGCACAGACCTTCAATTCACAGTACATACAGTTATAAGTAAATTAGAAAAATCAGTGACTGAGTCCGGGCAGGCCATTTCATAAAAGGAGCCCAGACCAGGACAGCAGCCACAATAAGTTAGAAACTGGAATACTATAAGTAGAACAAATGTATTGTTTTCTTCAATGCTGGAGGTTATACAGAGTCTACACAAGAAGGTTTCTTAGTGAAACAATTCTCATTAATCAGATGTGTTTTGAGCAGTCTCCCTGACTCATGCATGGCAGTCTTAACAACTCATTAATAATAGCAATGAAGAACAAAGAGTCATCAAAACTGGCTAAATATCTGAACTATCACTTTAGGCAAGGTTTATATCGTCAGAATGTCAGCAACGAGAATAGTATCTGTTCCAGTACAACAAATAAATATCCTCTGCAACTGATACTCTTTTATCTAACCATCCTGGCATTTGCTATCATCTTTTTGTTTGTTTGGGCCTTAGCATGAAATCTTTACCTGTTGTTTGAACACAAGGGAGCATATAGCCTATGAATTAAATTATACTCATATCTATCTCATATCTTTAAGTATTGTTTCAGTTGTCAAAGCCATAAAAGTAAAAGATGGATGAATGTGACTGCTGCCTTTAGGTTTTATGTTAACTATTAATCTGGCATTTTTAAGAACAAGGGTTTACAAAGTGCTTTGACAAAGTAAAAGCAGGATATCCAAAAGGTGGCATAACAGTCAAGATGCAGTTAAAACAAAAAGACTACAGATGCTAAAAAAAACCCCAAAATGTCAATATTAATAAATAGAATAAAATAGTTAAAACAATAAAACTGTAGAAACAAGTGCGGTAGAAACAAGACTGGCACAATGAATCCAGAATCAGAATTTGAATTGTTTTTTGTCTTAAGTAGGTTTTCACATATGAGGAATTTGATATGGTGTTTTGGTGCGTAACATTAAATGCTGACAAGTAGAGCATTTTTAAAGAAGGATGTGAAGATTTCATAAAATTACCAAGTGTTGGAATTTAGTAGAGAGCAAGTGCCACAAGAACACTAAGAAGCAAGTGTAAATGCGGTAAATTCAAGGGATTATAAACACTGTTCCCTCTAAACTGCGCGCGTGCGCAATTGCGCACTGCTGACACGGTCTCCGCGCACAGAAAATCTGCGCTGCGCACACAAAAAAAATCCAACCTAAATTGTAAATAAAATAAACACGTAACAATTCATTCTGTGCTATTTCTCCAATGTGATTCAGTGAGTGACCGGTGACTGGCTGCTGCAGCCAATGATGCGATTCACACACGTATTTACCATAGACTGTATATAATGGTATTTACACAGCTAATCAACGTCAGGTGTCCTTATGTGCAGCTACCGTTGTTCTCATAGATATGAATGAGTAGATAGGACACGCCCCTTTGAGCTGCGTGCTACAGCGAGGCTAAGCTAGTGGGGGCAAAGTTTCAGTGCATTCCGTTGATGTAGACGGCGTGAAAACGGAAACAAGAAGTATGCCGGTGTTCCAGTTTAACTGGTGATCAGGTTAACTGGCGATAGTTTCCGTCTCCAGATGTTTCGTCCGCAGATTCGTCACGATCAGACCTGGATTTACGTGAAATAAACATACCAGATAAAGAAGACCTCGCCGAAAAACGCCGCCATCACTACTTAATAAAGTCTGTATCCATGTAAATATCATCTACAGACAGTAAAAAGAAACGTGCGGGCCGAAATAAAAAAACACGTATTTTCCAAGTAGGTGAGAGGATTCGAAACCACGTAATCCAGCGATAAAATTACGAGACCACCGTTTTACTCATTGTACTATCGATCAGCTCTGCGTACATTCTGCTTCATCCACATAGATCACTGTCATCCTGCCAGGTGTTTAACACCTGGTGATTGTTCAGGAAACACGCCCATGTCAACTGGGGATAGTCACAACTTAACACAGGCTTCCTGGTAAAGAACGAGTCAGACAACGATTTATTGTCTCACCAATAAAACCGACAACATAGAAGCACGTCCACTGCTGTGTTGTGTGTTAGTTTGTGTGTTCAGTGGAACAGATCCAGAGCAGAACTTCGAGCTTAACTCGGGTTTGTTCTCAGAAACACTCAGACCCTCAGCAGCCTCCCATCAGAACAACACGCAGCACATTAGCTTGATTTGCTAAAATACATCGGAACAAACTGAGACCACGTTGTTTAAACTAGTCACTCAGAAAACAATAAAAACTCGTTCAGTCATCCACGTCCTAACCGTCATTCAGAGCACGTTAACCACTGACAATATTTAAAAAAAAAAAAAAAAATGAAATGACGGTTAGGAAGTGGTTGACTGAACGAGTTTTTATTGTTTTCTGAGTGACTAGTTTAAACAACTTCTTTATCTGGTATCTTTATTTCACGTAAATCCAGGTCTGACCGTGACGAATCTGCGGACGAAACATCTGGAGACGGAAACCATCACCAGTTAACCTGATCACCAGTTAAACTGGAACACCGGCTCACTGTGCTGCATACAATTACACACTACGTCGTACGATTGAGACAAGGAAACTTGGAATGACTTTTCATAGGTAAGAATAGTTTTTGGCTCTTTTTTCATTATGAAATCTTGTTGAGAGCTTCCAGTCTATGAGAGCTAACTAGTTAGCCACTAGCAAAACGCTAAGGCGAGCTAGCAGCTTGACAACCAAATACCAGACGATTAATAGTAGCTATAGTATAGCTGTACAAGCAGTAGTAGTAATACTAAAAGTACAAGCAGCAGTAGTAGTATAAAGAGCTGTTAGAGTCGTAGAAGTAGTATCAGCGTTTGTAATAATATTACAAGTTGTAGTAGCAGTGCCAGTATCAGCAGCAGTAGTGAGTGTACTAGTACTAATTGCATTGCTATGACTACCACCAATACTACCAATAGTAGTTATAAAGCCTAACTCATGTATATCCAGATTACCATCTATGTTCTTCCTCCAAACCCATTTTATGATTGGGATTACAGGCAGTTCTTCAGGACTGCTCTCAAATAATTGAAATGTTACTAAACAAGGTTACACTTATTAAATTAAATAGCTCTGGTCTCCAGTATATTGGCGAATTCGGTTCTTTGTACTTAATTTATGAGCATGATTTCTTTTTAATATGTTGTGTACAGACTTAATTACTTCTCTGTCTACTTTTCTTACTCCATGTAGGTTTCCCAGAGACTATGGGTTGAGGAGGAATTGGAAGTTTGTCGGCTTAGACCTGGTGTCATTCCATCAGTGTTAAACTTCCTGGCTCATCTTGGAAGAGTACGTGCCAGAAAGACCACGACCAAGCAGCCTTGAGATCTTAGGCAGCGTCTCCCTGAGGTGGGTGTCGACGGTGTTCACAGTCAGGTCTGTGATAATCCTGTAAAAAAAACAAAACAGAAAAAAATCTAGATTATAAATCAGCCTGAAACCAAAGCACTCTGTGTATAACGCCATAGTATAGGATGTAGTTCAGAAAATGTCAAAGTATAGTATGCTTTACTCAAGAATAACATAGTATGGCCTGTAGTTCATAGTACAGCATGTTGGCAAGAAAAAAAAAAACAAAACATAGATTATTATGTGGTTCAAAAAGCACAAAATGATAGGATGTTACCTAAAATTGTCATGTATGATATGTGGTTCAAAAAATGTCATAGTGCAGTATATTGTCAAGATAGTATGTAATTCAAGAAAACATCAGAGTATAATATGTCATCTAAAAATGCCATAGAATAATAATTTCATTGCACAAGTAAAAGTATAGTAACTTTTAAAACTGTTCGAATTCTTATATGTTGCTAAAAAAACAAAAAAAACAAAAACAAAAAAAGTCACAGTAATATGTCAATTAAAAAAGCCTATAGTATAGCGTGTCGTCCAACAAACATCATAGTATAGCATGTCGCTCTAAAAACGTCACAGTATAGCCTTTAGTCCACAGCTGTCAGTAGGTGAGGAGCAACACAAAAACAGTCCAAACACTGGTTTCCAGAGGGTTAGATGAGAATTTATTTGAAAGAGTAAGTTTACAACAACACAACATGTGAGGGGGTTAAAAACAAATGGGTGTTAGTAAAATAAAAATAAATAAACAGAACTAAAAGTGAACTTCATGTTGACATTGATGGGCATTCCAACCAGGAACAAAATCTCTTCCTGTTCATCTCTTAAAACCCCAAAACACACCGCAGTAGCACCCTAAACTAAAACTACCAATGGGTTTCCTGTTTTCCTTTCTGAACAATTCAAAGGTCCCTCTCTATCTCCCCACACATCCACCAACCACTGGAACACATCTCCAAAGTTCTGCTGGACCAGCTCAGCTTCCCCTCAGAAGAAGTGCCACCACCTGCCAGATGAAGGAGCCTTTTGAGAGGCAGCTGGCATCGTGATTGGACTGTACTTTGGTCTGTTCCAATCCAGCTTCAGCTCCAGAGACGGCAGGCGGGACGAGTCAACGGAGGCCGGGTGGACGAAGACATGCAGCTGAGTACAATCCAGAAAACAAAGGAGTGCAGCGGCCCAGAGCCAGAACAACAACAAAAAGAAAACATCATAGTATAGCCTTTGGTTTGAAAAAACGCCATCATATACATCGTATATTGTACACATAACAAGTCAAAGGAAAGAGACATACATTATAGAATTGTAGTAATTGTGGGCTGACTGATTTACTGATTATCAGTATTTTATTTTTTACTAATTTACTGTAATAAATATATTTAAAAATGGTGCTACTTTGGCTCAGAACCTTTATCTACCTGTGGTCGCTCTGTCTTCTGGAGTGATTTGATTGGTTATACGTAACGAATAAAACTCCTTTAACTTAACATCTGTAAACAAAACAAAAACGTAACAACAAAGTTTTCTGTTAGAGTTTGTGTTCTTCTAAGTTAAACTCAAAGATTTTAAATACTTTCATTTACTGCAAATGAATATCTACTCCAAATGTCTCACTAATAATCATTATCAGCTTTAAAAACCCACAAAACACCCCTCTATACTCGACGACACTTAGTACAGTCCGGTTCCCCCTTCTATAAATCTGCTTGGAATCTTCCACTTCCTGTTTGTCAAAGTGGCCTTCTACCTGGACAGGTTTTGTTGGAGCTCATGCAACAAACATTTTGGGTAACTGCACTTTAATATGGTTGGATGACACGGAATTAGAGTCTGTTTTAATGAGACTGAGTTAAGATGTGTAGCTCTGTTATTAAATAGTAAATTATTTCTCAGAATTCACAGAGAAAAGTCTGAAATGTTTGCTAGGTTAGCGTCCCACATGTTCTTTGGCTCAGCTAAAGTTAACTCTCTCCAACTTCTGGATCTCTTGAGTTGCTTGTTGTTAAAATATCTTGCTGGAGGTGCTGAAGCTCAGAAAGTCTGAGATGTTTGTTCAAAATAAGCTCATTCTCAAGTCTTATCTGAACTGTCCTCTTTTGTTTGAACTTTCCCTAAACTTAGGAGTCAATGACAGAGCAGCACATCCAGACTCAGTCTCATTTATGTAGAGATTAAACTTCAGTGTCATTCATTGATGTTAAAGTGCAGTTTTTCAAATGTTTGTTGCACATGCTCCCGACCAAACCAGTCCAGGTGGAAGACGATGTGAAGAGAAAGCTCCAGAGGATGAATATCACACATTTACGTTGGAAATAAATGTCCTTTAATTAGACATTGTCATGCAAAAGTTGGATTTCCCTTTTTTGAGTGCTTTGTTGATGTTGGTTTCTAAATGTTTTTTGACACTCGGCCCCAAAGATTAAAACCTTTTACGGCTCACAAGCTGCAACAATTCACACATTATCAACTATCTTTCTGACTAAACTAAGATAAAAAGTGAAAAACTGCCTGATTCCTGTATCATGAATGTAAATCTTTTTGGTTTTTATGACAGTAAACTGAATATATTTGGGCTTGACATTTTATAAACCAAAACAAGAAATGAATTACTGGAGAAAACGACAGATTAATGGACAACGAAAATGTGTTTTCCAACATATACGGCTGAATTACTCCAACATTACAAGATACATACAATTTTAATTCAATTTTATTTATATAATGCCAATTACAGGTCAAATTGTCTCAAGATGCTTTATTTTTATATTTTTTTGTCATATTTAAAATATGACAAAGTAAGAAATTTAAACCTCTTGACTAATCCAAATTATTATTTAGTTTTTAAGAGACTAATTGACAATTCAAACTTTCTCCACTAAAACTAATAAACATGAGGTCAAATAGAAGGAAGAGTTTTAAATACTGCAGTCCCACGACGACAAGAATAAAGTTTCTCAACAAAAACTAAATCTGCTGGTGGATTCCATTAAAGTCCTAATAAATGATAATAAAGTGTGATACTAAAGGTTTGTGGTGCTAAAAATGTCACAGTAAAGATATCAAGTTGAACATCTGGATGGAGGTTGATAAAAGTTGACCTTCTTTCATTTCTCTGGAACCGACTCCATGGATTTTATGGATGGTGGTTAAAGACCTGCTCTTCTAGTGGTCTTCCTTCTAGTCACTGTAAAAAGTCAGTCCATCCTGGCCGACTTCAACATCTCTTCATGACAACTTGTTCTGCCTCTGACCTCGTGGAAACTCAAGAAACTCGGGAAAACCCGTGGAGACTCGAGGAATTCGTCGAGACTCGAAGAACTCGTCGGGCGGGGGAAGGTGTGGTGGGCGGTGGGGGAGTAGAGGGGGGAGGCCGCCACCCACTTCCCCGCCTACTCTCCGCCCTGACTCCACCCAGACTCCGCCTTGGCTCCGCCTGTGTGGTCACTTGGAAACTACGATGACAAAGGGAGGACGAATTTATGTTATTTTATCTGATCTGTAGCTCAGTGAGTTAAGGATTTGCCTATGGAGCTGCAGGTCGCTGGTTCAAGACCAGACCCTTCTTAAGTTTTCTCAAAATCCTGACAAAGACAAAGAAAGAAAAATGCCGGTGGTGGGTCTTGAACCTGCGACCTTCCAGTTGGTAGTCTATCCTCTTATCCTCCTGAGCTACTCGCTCAGATACTAATTCTTCTTTTTTTTGCGCATTTATCATCTATTTTTTGTCGTTTTCGAGATTTTTTTTAACTCGAGTCTCGACTCGACCGTTTTTCTCAGGAGGTTGGACTTCAGCCTTTGTGCTGGAGGGTGGAACCCTCAGTTCCAAGACTTTCCAAAGCCTCCACACCTCCCGAGTCCTCAGGACCTGAGCTTTCACACAGTCTGTCAGTCTGTCCCACAGTAGTTCTCTGTTAGTTTGAACCTTCAGACAGTCCAAGGACTGATATCTTCTAAGTTCCTGAGTAGTTCTCTGTTAGTTTGAACCTTCAGACAGTCCAAGGACTGAAATCCTCTAAGTTCCTGAGTAGTTCTCTGTTAGTTTGATCCTTTCCACAGTCTGAGGACTGAAATCTTAAAAGTTCTTGAGTAGTTCTCTGTTAGTTTGAACCTTCAGACAGTCTGAGGACTGAAATTTTAACAGTTTCTCAGTACTTCTCTGTTAGTTTGAACTCTCTGGTTAACAGAAGCCTTAAAACTTGTGACCATGAGTCTTGATTTTACATTTAGACCATCCGAGTTCTTCTCAGACCTTCACCTGTGGGTTTTTGAGAAATCCTCAACAAACTTTGATTCTCTTCACTGAACAGTAAAGTTTGTGGAGATCAGAAGGTAACATTAGTTTGATAAATGCCTTCAACTACTAGTAGACTTTATCTGGAAAGCAGTTTTCTGAAATGAGGTCTTAGTAAATCTATCCACAATCAAACCAAGAACATAGAAAGAGGAAATGTTTAAAGAAACAACTTGATGTTTTCATTTCAGACTAGAAAACACTTTAAGGCCATCTGTTTTTGCTCTTTTGATCATTTTATTGTCTCTTCTGTTTAATTTGATCTTCTAAAGTCTAACTGGTGTCTTTGTCTGTCAAATGTTTTGTCTTTAGTTTGATTCTTCTTAAATGTTTAGTTTTGCTCTTTTCTCACCTTTTATTCTTTTCTAATGTCTGATTTGATTTCCAAATGTTTTGTCTTTTTAATGTTTAATTGTTTTTTCAAATGTTTTATTGGCTTGTTTGAGTTTCTTTTTCTTTCCCAATATTTAATGTTTCGATTAAATCTTTAAGGTTTTTCTTTTTAAATGTTTTACCACCTTTTAATGTTTAATTTTCTTTTTAAATGCTTCATTGTATTTTCTGTTCAATTCCTATTTGAAGTTTTATTGTCTTTAAGATGTAATTTTCTAATTAAACATTTGATTTTTTAATTAAATGTTTTGTCTTTTTAAAGGTTTAATAATCTAATTAAATGTTTTGCATTTTTAAAAAATATTTAATATTCTTCCTGTTTAATTGTATTTTTTAAATGTTTAATTATGGAAAATATTTTATCTGTAATTTTTAATATTTGTATTTTAAAAATTTTGTTGAATTTCATACTTACATGTATTGTATCTTGTTGAATTATCTAATTCAACATTTTGTCTGTTTAATATCATTTAATTGTATTTAATGTTTAACTATATTAAACAGAAAAAAATGTTGAATTAGATAATTCAACAAGATACAATACATGCAAGTATGAAATTCAACAAAATTTTTAAAATACAAATAATAAAAATTATAGATAAAATATTTTCCATAATTAAACATTTAAAAAATACAATTAAACAGGAAGAATATTAAACATTTTAAAAAATGCAAAACATTTAATTAAAAAATTAAATGTTTAATTAGAAAATTACATCGGAAATTTCTTAAATCTTTTTAATAATAAAACTTTTTAAAAGTTTTATTGTATTAATTTTTTTCCCCTTTGATTTAATTGCTTTTTGTTATGTAGTTTATTTCTTTATTCTTGTTTTTCTGTCAAGATTTTAACCCCAACCTTAAAAATGAAATAAACCCTTAAATCACAATGAAAATACTTCTGTTGTCACAATCATGAGTTAGTCAATTATTCAGTTTATCAATTCAACTTTATTTGTTTAGCACCTTTTACACAGAAGACGAAACTAAACAAGCAAAGAGAAAAAAAACTATGCTAAAACTATGATTCAAACTCAAAAACATTTAAAAAAAAAAAAGAATTAACATCGTAATAAAATATGTTGTGTCCAGGGGATGGAGGGAGTTTATTGAAGTCTTCTTGGGCTCACATGGGAAATCATTTAAAATATAAACTTGATATTCAGTCTAAGGAAACTGCAGAGCGACAGAAGAACCAACAATGTCTCCTGTTTTCTCCTTCAATGAGTCGACTCTTCTTGTGCTTTTAGACCAAAGAACTACAGACTCTTCACAACCTGCTCAAACTCTTGGTACAGGACCTCACCACACGGGTCAAGAAGGTTTCTGTCCCATTTCTACTCTGAAGCTCACCTTCTCCTGCTCAAACTGCTGACAAATGTTTCTGCTGCTCTAAAGTCTGGTCTCCAGAACTTCCTAAAAACTCTCAAAGTTTTTTCTGCTGCAGGTTGCTTTGTAGAACTGTTCCAGAAAACCTCACTAAACCACATGGAGGGGCCTCAAGATAGTCGTCCAAATGAAACCATACAATAACCAAACTAGTACAACCCAAACGCTAAAGTCTCCTGCAGCCTACCAGAGAACCTCTGAGAACAGAGAATCAGGACAGGAACTCTTACCTTCTGGACAACCAACGTTGGTTCACAAACAAGAATACAGAATGTGTCTGACCAAAAACCTCTGAAGACTCACTACAGCCAAGATAAAGACACAACTCAGCTGTACCAAATCCACTAATCACTGCACACATTAGCACCATGTGCTAACTGTGGCTAAAGAACCACATTTACCAAGACAGCTATCCAGTACAAAGCCCTAAAACACACCAAGAAACACATTAAAAACGATTTTACTGCTGGAAGCTGCAAGCCAACGCCTAAAGAACAAACTAAAGCAATGGAGCCAAACCCGGTTCACTGGTGAAGAGAAGCAGAGGAAATGTTTGTCTGCAGCTAAATAAAGCAGGAAGACACTGAGCTGCTCAGGTGTTCCTGATAACACCAAGCTGCTCAGGTGTTCCTGATAACACCAAGCAGCCACCTGGACAGCCAATAGGAACACAGCTTACTGGAAGTCCAGAGGGCTGGCTTAGTGAAGGAAATTTAGTTTAAAGTTGAAGCAGAAAGTTAACAAAGAAAGTTGAAAACCACCTTCTGATCCCTGAAATCTCTGAGTTTTCACACAAAGAACACCTGAACATGTCAAACTGGCTTCATAGTAGAACCATCATTGTAAAAATAGTATGGTGTGTTGCTCAAAAAACATTAGGACCCGGCTGTCAGGGGACAAACATGTAAGAAACATGAGAACAGAGAGAACCCAACCAGTAGGTCACAGTTTATCATCCTCCAGTCATCTCCTGAAGTCCATATGGTGAGAGACATCAGTATCTGGTTGTTAATTTACCAGAGGATGCTTATAATCATGCTGATGTGGTCTGTACTCTACAGCAGTGGTCCCCCCCCCACCCACCCACCCACCCACCCACCCACATAAGTACACTACAAAACATAAGAGGGAAGTTATAGAATTGTATTACTAATTGAAAATTCCCTAAAATTACAAAAATATATTTTATATCAAACCAAGAGTTCAAGAGTTGTACTATGACGAGGAGGAGAGAGTTTATGGCTGCAGTAAATTTGGTGACACTACAATGCATAAGAGTTAAGTTATTAATTAATTTATTTTTTTTACTAAAAAAATCCTTAAAATTATCAGAAAAAATATTTAATATCAAACCAAGAGTTGTAGTATGACCAGCAGGAGTCAGTTGCTGGCTGCAGTAAATTTGTTGAATATTTGTGTCTCTTCGCTGTTTGCAGCGGTTTTGCTTTTTGCAGACGGTCCCTGTTCACTCGTCGCACAGCCAGCTGCTCATAGACACCAATGTTATTTCTGCAGCTCGAAAGACAGCGACTTTTGATTTAACTGGGCTTGCAGCACATTGTCTACCTTACAACGATGGAAAAGAGGCATCGTTTATGTTTAGACAACGTATATTTAATGAGTTATTGATACCGGAAGTCCGAATTTGTGAATATCTTTCCGACTTTACCGAACTGTGTTTTGTTTCCCGACGTCGCAGTAATTCGCTGGCTTCATGCTGTCATTTACGAGCATTTCACCACAAATAACATAATTCTGTCTTGTCCTTTAATAAAACAAAATTTAAGGTAACTCTCGAGGTATAGCCGGAGTTTTTAGGTACTGATGAATCTTCACCCGTTTTGCGTTTTTCAGACACCAATTCCGTCAGTAATTTTCTAACTGTAACACAAACTAATGAATCGGGATGAACTCGGAGCCAACCTGAAGAAAGACCGAATAAATGTGTTTTAAAAATGTTTTATAGGTAGACTTGTGATGACACAGTGAGTCTGTTACTCTGATTTTATCCAGAATGTAAGTCTATTTTTTATAACATCACAGCCTCAGAGCAAACAAAGCTTCGCGCCCCCCCTCAGATCTCTGGCGCCCCCCCTGGGGGGGCGCGGACCCCAGGTTGGGAACCACTGCTCTACAGTATTTTAGTGACTCAATAAATGCCTAAGTTGTTGTTTTTAAAATGCTTTTTAGTTTTTATTAAACATTTAATAGCCTGTATGTAATCAATAAATGGCCTTTGCCTATCTTAAGAAAAATTCACTCAGAACTCTGATATGTTAACAGTACTAAATAAATCAATAAATACATGCATACACACAAAAATAAGTTAATACATTAACTGTGTTAAGATAAGATTTAGATTTTTAAAAAGTTGTTTATGTTTTTGCAGAATCCAGTATTGCTCACTGGTTGGTCATTACATTTTATTAGTTTGATTTCACTGTTTAAAATGATGCCACCTCTTTTCAGACAGAACCTGTGATAATAAAACAATACAAAATTTTTAGGTCCGTGTTAATAAAGCACTTAAAGCTTTAAGTATGGCTAAATGCTTTTTTCAAAATTAAATATATCACTCCTTAGGTGGTAGTGGCCCCAAGTTCAGTAAAGTTGGAAAGATATTCACAGATTCAGACTTCCAGCATCAATAACTCATTAGATATAGGTTGTCAAAACATAAACGGTGCCTCTTTCCCATTGTTGCAAGGCAGACAATGTGCTACAAGCCCAGTTTTATCCAAAGTAGCTGTCTTTCAAGCTACAGGAATAACATTGGTGTCTATGGAGTGAACAGGGTCTGTCTGCAATTTGCAAAACCACTGCAACAGTAAAGAGAGACAAATATTCAATAACTTCACTCTTATACATTGTAGTGTCACTAAAATCACTGCAGCCTTCAACTGGCTCCTGTTGACAAAGTGTTTTAACAGAAATGTAAATGCTGTAATTTGATTCTTTTAATGAACCATGTAACTTGAATGGATGCGATGCTGGTGTGATGTTACGGGGGGGGGGCTGGAGAACCCAAGCGCAGACACAGAAACTGGCAGACAAGTAAATAAAAGAAAGAGTTTTACTAGACAAGATAACTAAACCAATACATAAATATAGAACGGAACTGGGGGGACAGAACTAACCCAAAACTACTAAAACTCTACAAGCAATTATGATTACAAAAACAGAAGTCTACAAAACTGAACTATTAACCAAACTAAGCTACAGAGGGGTACTCACAAGATGGGGGAACAGAACAGAAGGGGTAAACAGGCTGAGGTAATCCAGGGGCAAAAGGGGAAGAGGAAGGAACAACAGGCTGGACAGGCTGGAGACTGAAGCTGAGCTGACGAGAAACCGGGAGAAAAACTGAGTCCATGCGTGAGAAAATCCAGGAGGGGGGAAAATGGAGTCCAAAAGCAAATCCAACAGAATGTCTTGAGTCCATGACACGATGTGAGTCTTTGAGGGTATGTGGGTCGATGATCCGGCAGGGAGTGAATGAATGAGCAGGGTTTAAATAGTGGAGGTGAGGTGGAGAACAGGTGAATGGTGTGACCTGATTGCTGCAGCTGAAACTCATTGTAGCAATCAGCAAACCAGAGTGCAGGTAGGAGAAGCAGGTGAAGCAGGAGGGCGAGAGACAGGGAGAGAGAGAGAGACATGAGGGAGAGGTGACAGACAGAGGGAACCAGAGAGAGAGACAGGTCAACACAGAAACAAATCAGGACTCAAGGGAGAAAGGAGGAAAAAGAGGAAAAAGGGAAAGAAGGGCAGGGGCTAGAGCAGGATCCTAACATGTGACCACAGTGCACACGTCTGATGTTGCTCACAGTGGTCCAAGGGACGCTCAGGGAGTTTGTGTGTTTGCTCAGACTCATGAAAAATTACAGGGAACATTGATTATAAGTAATAAAATGCAAAAGGAACATTTACAGTAAGCAGGAATGTGCAAAATGTTGTGGTATATGGTGTAAACAACTTGGGATGTGCAAAGTATAATATTAATAATCATTTTTAAAAAGCTGTGTGTGAATGTAATGCATTGCATCCAAATAATTCAAACATCAAGGACAAAACTACACAGAATACAAACTTGTCTTACTGGTACATTTTATTGCTAATTTGATCTCTTAATGGTACATTTGAGAATTAAAAAAATAATAATACCTTTGCAGTTGTGTAAATGATGGTTAACAATGATTTTAATGTGTAATAATATATTAGTAGTTGTACAGAATATTTTGAAGAGCCTCGAAATTGTTGTCCTGCACTATAATTCTGATAAAGAAAATGGCAGAAATTATGAGAAAAACGTCGGTGTTGTCCTTTAACCTGACTTTATTTACCGCGCTGAGCATCTTCAAAAGACAAAAAAAAGTGCCGTGTGGAGGCAGCCAATCAGCCTCTGCCATGTTGGGACAGTCCAGCCAATGAGAGCGCTCAGAGGGGAGGAAAACTTGCATGGGCCGGAGTGGGCGGCGAAGAACAAAGGAGCGTGTTTTAGTCTCGTCCTCGGCGTCACCATGGAGGGATAAACGCCAAGTTTCTCCGGAGGGTTCTTCGGCGGTTACCTCGGTCGGCCTTCAACACCCGCCTCCAGTGAGTTTCAGCGCCCTTTGCGTTTGTGTTGACTCCGGGGGGAAAGCCGGGAAGTGAGCGCCGGCACCCTAACGAGGCTCCGTGAATTCCCCTAAAAACAACAACAAATGCCGGCTGTGGCGTCCTGCACGTGGCGGCGGTAGCCCGGAGGCCAAATTAAAGCCCCCTCCTTCCTTCCTCCTTCCTCCTCCTCCTGATGTCAACCCACTTTGCATACTGACTTCCGCCCCGCTCGGCTCGTCTCTCCCTCCCTGCTGGTCCGCATCAGCCGGCGAGCAGCTGATATGACAGGAGGATACTGTATCACCCCGAGCCATGAGAAGCTCACTTAAAAACTTCACGTAAGGACCCAGGCAGATGTCGTGTGAAACCGGACGGAGAAGAAGAAGAAACGCTTTTTTTTGATGCAATGGGATTTGCTACTTTCGTATGAAGAGGCGGACCTATGAGACACTGAGAGTCCAATATGCTGAAGCTGTCCCCGGTGTTTGTACACTGGAAGTACAGAGACTGTTTTCTTCCAACTCACAGCTCCACGTAAGGATTTAATACAGCATTTGATATCCTCTGTGGCTCCCGGATACCCACGGCTGAGGAGCTGCTACCATTTTTAAAATTTTTTTTGGTGTGTTTTTGTTTTGGAGAGGGAATTCCTTCAGATAGGCTGCATGTGCTTCCCTTCCAGCTGCCACCACTCGGTCGTTTTTTGCTAGCTGATACACATTTTTTTGTATTTATAAAATTAGATATGGGGTGCTTGCTTGCTGTAGCTCGCAGCAGTCATCCCTCTCAGACAGCCGGTAAAGCCATTAGAGACTAATAGTCTATATATTTTTTTTAAAACGGGGTCTTCTTTCAGAGTACTTTGACCCACCATGAACTGTTATTTTTTTTTTAGCTGTTTTTCACGCTCTTGTAAGGTTTTGTGCCAGATATTTTTTGTAGCTGTTAGCTGGTAGGTTTGCAAACAAGTGTACTGCGGGATTTTTTTTTTTTTTTTAATTTTTTTGAAGTTGGTGCATTTTCTCGTGACACCACTCAAAAAGACAGATTTTTATGATTGATGTTTTATTTTTGGCTGGATATTGCTGTGGCGTAAAGACTGAACCTGACATTTTTTTTTTTTTTTGTATTTTTCGGGATCTCCCCCGCGCTTTAACCCACCACTGGATACGATTTCCTAAGATTTCCACGTCCTTTCCACCATGAGTTACATCCACAAGGTACTGAATGTATTGCTACGTGGACTCGTCATCTATGCGGTACTGGGCTTGGAGTGCACTTACTCGAATGATCTACCCAGCCAGTCGTCTGATGCTGACAATGTAGCCACCACAGGTAAGCGCAATCCATGTCGGATATACAAGTGTCGCCAGTTCATTTACGCACGCACAGTATTGCCTCCCCCTTCTTCTTCTTCTTCCCTGTGGCTTTCTCGGGGAAAGCCGAGGAATACCCCCTCTGCGCAGGAGCTTAATGGAAAGTGATGCATCTTATGTCGACAGTCACCTTTTTTTTTTTTTTTTTTTTTTTACCCCTCCTTTCACCTCTCCCTCTGTACATTGCTGAGGAATGCATGACATGACAGGAACGCAGGGTGCATCCTCACTGAGGACAAGAGGAGGATTTACTGTGATGGTGCATGTCATGTGTCACCAAGGATGTTGCACAGATAAATCCACACACACACACACACAGGGATAGTGTGCTAAGAAGCATCACGTTTATTCTAATCATGATAAAGTGAACCCCCCGAAATGCTCTCTGTTTACATTGGTATGTGTTTGGAGCCATGCTCATCATTGCCAGAAGGCCACAGGTGACCCCCCCACCCCACCCCACTGCCCACCCCCTCTTAAACTGTATTGACATCCCCTAATGAGAGGAGGATTTTCATCTATTTGCATCTGTTTTTAACCAGGCAATATCGATCGGTCGTTCATTTCACAGGCTTTTGTACGTGGTGCTTGCCTTAACTGACGTTAATTAAAGGCACACACCTTTCTTCAGTTTCTTTATTTTAGCAGGGACAATGCAGATGCATGTTTGTTTTTTTTTTTTTTTAACATAGGCAGGACTGGAACAGATGCCGAGACTTATTTGCAGCCTCTCTTTCCGTTTAGGCTTCTTTATTCAGGTTAAAACACTTAGGTGACTGACTCGACTATATGAATGTGTAAATACAGCACTGTTTGAGGGTACGTATTGTATCCGGCATGTAGACACAGGCCTGTTTTGAATGTAAATGTGTGTGCGTAGGTGTACGTATACAGTATTCGGCCAGTAGTTACATTCAAAATCTCTTCATCTTTGTTTCTGTTTGAGGCAAAGTGAAAAATTGAGTGTGTCTGATATCATATGTAAAATTCAAGGCTATTTCAACTCAAGGTCTCAGCCTTTTAGTGCTGGTTTATATTGTTCTATACATTTTCTTTTAGGTGGATTACTTAATTTGATGTTCTTTGTATTTTGCTTTTACTGTGGAAGCCACTTGCTTTCATCCACTTAAAGAGCGCCTCAATCTCTGCCACTAACACAGACTGTGTAATTGAAAGGAACCACACAGGCTGATAGACTAAGGTCACACTATACTCAAGGCGTCTGTAGCACTGGTGGATGTGAAACCGGAGACGACATTCATATAAATATTTTCAAAATGACATTCAGGCTAATGTATTTTGACAACCCTGCATAGATTTGTTTATAGTTGTGCACAGAGCCTTTTCCTCCTTTTCAAGTACTTGACAGTTTGTTATAAGTCTGCTCTCTCCGTTAACTAAGCTCCAAAAAAAAGTGAGCTCCGAATTGTGACTTAAAGGAATAGTTAAACATTTTGGGAGACATGCTTTTTCGTTTCCTTCAAAGAGACTGTTTCTTGACTGGGATCAGTTGCCAAGCAACGAATGGAAGGTCCAGGAAGTTACTGTTTGCAGCCAAGAAGTAGCCCGGCACAAAGCCCCCTGTAAAACAGGGCAACAGTGTTTTTAATCTCTATGCTTTTTTACACAGTTTAACAGGAAAGATAAATCGTGATGTAGAAATGTAAATAGTGACGTATTTACTTAGTCGTATCCCTTGTTTCCGCTGACATACCCTTACAGACAGATTCTCAGGGATGATTCAAACAAAGTGTCACTGATGTAAATATAAGCATTCATTTTAAGCACTATACCAAGTGTAATCCCATCCATCCATCCATTATCTATACACCGCTTAATCCTCTGCAGGGTCATGGGGGGCTGGAGTCTATCCCAGCTGAGTTAGGGTGAAGGCCAGTCTATCGCAGGGCTACACACAGAGAGACAGATAACCAAGCACAGTCACATTCATACCTACGGCCAATTTAGAATCACCAATTGACCTCGACATGTTTTTGAACCAGAGAACCCGGTGAAAACCCACGCTGCACAGGGAGAACATGCAAACCCCGCACAGAAAGATCCCAGCAACGCAAACCAGAGATCTTCTAGCTGTGGGGCGATGGTGCTAACAACCAAGCCACCGTACAGCCCAAGTGTAATCCCATGAAAGTAAATTTAAAATGTTAATTTCAAGTGTTTATTTTTTGACTCACTTTGCACTTTGGGCTGTATAAACTGTGCTGTACTGCCAACATTGACAGAACACAGTTCAGCGCAGCAACTATAGACAAAACGCCTTGTAAATGGAGGCCTATAGACTCATTTATATATTCATGTCCATCTAACGCATCCATCCATGTCTTTTAAAGCTGCTGGACAAAGTAATAAACCTCATTCCAGACAGCTGTTAAGCATTCATGACCGTCTGTTTACAAGTGTTAAGCGGCTCCTGAAAACAAACCCAGGATATGCAGTGTATTGATTAATAAGGCAAACGCACACTTGCCCTTTTCCACAACAACAGCGCAGCAGTGTAAAATGGGTCAAGGGACGATGTCAGCCCTCTCCCCAGTAAACAATGAACTATAGTGGATGCAGAGATTGTGGTGTCGTGCTACAATGTCCGTAAACATGACCGCAGAGTTACCCATTTCCCACCCAGCTCCCTGGAAAGGTCAGCTGCTTTTTCACTGGTCTTTGCGTCAGGCGAGGCAAACAGCAGTCCCAGTGTCTGCTCATGTAGTTCCCGTATATTCAGTGTTTTCTTTACAGATTAGCAGCTGCCTAAGGGAATCTTGAATTTTACTAGTGTTGCGATCAGGTTTTCAGCTGCTCCAGCCTTATGACCTTTAGCTTACTGCAGCTAACTTCAGGTAAATTCAGTCATAAACCCGACTTTATTGAGTTAGTTAACTGACCATAGTGTTTTTCTACATTTGGGTTACTGCTAAACTATAATTAAGCATGTAGTGTCCCTTTCAGGAAGTGATTAATCACATCTGTAACTACTAACACTTACTCTAGGGTGTTTGCACATTCAGGAAGTAGGTTACAGTGCTGAGTTGGTAGTGAATATTTATGACTGCAGATATATTTGCATACGCACACACATCCCTTAGTTTTACCACACACATTCAGCAGCACTGAAGGAATTTCTTGCCCCAGTAATTGAAGTTTGAGATGACTGTGTTGTTATTGAAGCGGTTCAAGGTTCAAAGCTGCCATTTAGCGTGCTGTGAGCAGTTAGAGGGTGAAACTGGGGGTGCTGGGTTTAACATTTGGTGGGTCAGTCAGCTCCCTTGGGATTTAGGGGCTTCAAAGACCTGACCAGAGGTCCACACAGGCTAGAGATGGATTTGAGAAGAAAAGGAGAATGGAGTGTGGTTATCGAAGCGTGCAATTTGTCATATGTGAGCATTTGGGTCCTCTGACAAAAAAATAGGTTGTCAATGTTCCTTCATATGTCTGAAAAATGTAGGATTTCAACAGCACAATGGCTAAGGATTTTTTTATAAGTAACCTTGTGTAGTTTGTCTTGGTATATTTGTTTTTCTGACAGATAATCATCCCGGTAGGTAATAGCTGGCAGTTACATTTGTGCAGCTGCAGCTAGCTGTCATCATAGTGAGCATCAGCCAACATCTTTATTGAGGTCTGTGATTATGTATGTGATTTTAAAATAGAAAGTGACTCAACTGGCCGATTTTTGTCTCCCTTTATCTTCGAAAAAACACAGAGATTAATCCGGTGCTGAAGTAGTAAACGATGTTGCCATTACAGATAACAAACACACACGATTTGAATTAAAGGTCACAGTGTAGAGTTGTTTTTGTCCTGGTGTGGAGGCTGTCTGAGAAGAAGTGACATGACATCTCTCAGGGATTTGTCCTCACCAAACAACACCTTTACCTCATTGGGCTTTTTAAACTATGCGGGGTTTCTGGTCTATTGTGAATCTACCTGAATGTGTTGCAGTGCATAAAGTGAGTGTGTTTTTCAAACATGGGCCAAATCCACATCAGGCCTAAACAATAGGAATCATGAATCATCACTGTGGAGTCCCTGAAGAGGCAAATGGGAGTAACATTTTAGTCAGCAGAACATGTAGAAATGAGAAAGGGGGTTCTGCTGAGAGGCAGTGTGAACGTGGTCTTCCCCTGTTTTAATGGTGTTGTGTATTTAGCTTGTTTGGCGTTTCAACAAACAAAGCCCTTCCCTTCGCCTACAAGGAACATCCAGTTCTTAAGCGGTGCCTGCTGGATGATAGTTGTCTTAGATACAGGGCCCCCATTTAGCATAAGCTTTATGTAACTGCAGATGCAGAACCTGGCTGCTGTATTTAAATTACACAGACTCAAATGTGGTTAAAGCAATTATGAGTAGATGTCTCTCACACGTTGCTTGTATTCTACAGCTCAGAGGTTTTACCCCACGCTTGTCCAAGTATGGGAAAAGTCTACTTAATATTATTTTATTTATATAACTAAATCAGAGGAACAGTGGTCACCTCAGAGCTTAGTGACTGCATTAATGAAGAGATTTGTTTGGAAAGGACATTCAACATTTGCCTATCTGGCCAGTATTTACTCAAGTACTGCAGGGAACACAAAAATTTGCATTTTGTGACGCTTCCATCGCTGCTGGCTGGCCTCTGTTCTATCAAACTAACACAGATGCACACTTGAGGAAAGACAGGCATTCTTACTGAAAGAGTTTTGGGTATGCTCAGGGGGCTAATAGTGACAGAGTGTCAGTGTAAATGTGAAGGAAGTCGTGATGTCCTGTGGAGTGCAGCTCAACAGCCAAAGCCATTTCCTTTTTCTGACAAGAACACGTTGTTCTGAAGGGTTCCTTATGGGCCCAAAGAAAAATAAAGGACCTTATACAAGACTCTGCAACCAGCTCGCTGCCCACACTGATGTGAACTAAATACATTTCTATTAAAATTACCTTTAAAAAACATATTGCCTCACTTAAAGCAGCACTAATTGATATTTTAATGATAACAATTGATCAAATAGCGGTGGAGTGGAAAATGTTACTAGTAGTAACTCTGTTACCTCCCAGTTCTGCAGTTCCTTTCAACCCTACAGGGTATCTTAGTGTCTTTCATCTCATTTTTTGGTGTTAACAGCCAAATCAGTGCACAACAAAAGACAGGCAGACAAAAATAGTGACTAGTTTAGCAGCTAAAAAGGCAGATGATTCCTTTGGCTCATGGTGGAGACCAAAACAAAGCTAAAAGTAGAGATACTTTAGATTTTATTCTCACTGGGTGGTCAGAAACATAAAACCAACTAAGTGATGATGTCTGTTATTTTTGAAACAATAACTTAATTATGCCAGTATAGTGTTTACAGTTTGTTAGCTGCTGTGTGCCAGGTGGCCAGCAAATCATTTGTTGCAGGTTTAAAGCTGCAGTAATAAATATTCAGTTTTTTTATATTTATATCAACCAGTGAATTGGTTGTTTCTAGTGACTAACCCTAAAAAAATGATCCCTCAATTCTCCTGTCCCCACCAGCTCTACTGCCTGACTGGTATCTTTTAGCTCATGTTTTGGTTCAACACCCCCTGGCTTTACGGTTTTGGTTTCCTAATTCATTCTTTATATCACTGTTTTTAAGTTGATAATATGTCAGTGCCGTGTTTACACCTTTTCCACTGCCCACAACCAGCCAAAAATGATTTGATATAGCTTTAATGTAAAATCCATTTGTCAAAAGAGAACATGGTCCAAGTCGTAGGTCATTAATAACCTCCAACAAAAAGTCACACTGACACCACTGCATTGCCCATTCGGCTTCCCCCAAAAGTGGACAGCTGCCGTCCAACTCAATCGAGGGCTTTAGGGGTGTGATCCAACCTAATGAAGTCTGTCACCATACAGACCAACCTCTCCAGTGTATTTATAAAGCCTGTGGAAAAGTTTTCCATATGCATTTTCCATCCCTGTTGTGGTTGCGTCTGACACAGTGCTGATACTGAAGCAGTGGTTGCAATGTGTTTCTTATTATTACTGGGATTTGTCATTGTGGGATTGAACCAACCTGACTTTCAGCAGGGATCACCAGCCAGATAATGGGGCTTTATTTAATGGTTTGCTCCGCTGTGCCCACAGTCACTAGCCATGGTAGGGATCAGAGATTGGATTTGAAGTCGCTAACAAGTGTTAAAACAATCAATGACCTGATTCACTGGTATGCAGGAATTGTTAAGTTATTAATCTCTGTACTGTACAAGCTCTTGTTGTTTTTCCTTTGATTTTTGTTTTGGTATTTTATTTAAATACCTTTTGCGACATATCAGTTCCCTAAATTCGAATTTTCTCTCTACTCTCATGAGGAAAGTCACATCGTTTTATCCTCAAACTCAGTATGACTGTCAAGTAGCTTAAAAACAAGGCTGCCACAAGTCCTTGTTTTACATTCTCGAATCTCACATGCACGCACCAGTGTGTTCTCGATAATTCATTCATACGCAGACAACACTGGCAGCTAGTAAGCTGATTCACTCGTGCAGAAAGCGCCTCGGTAGGAGATATAGGTCACTGTACTCAGCTGTACAGCGTTTCCTGCTGTGAGTGGCCTACAGTAGCAGATTTGTCTGCCCTCACCCATCCCAGAGGGGGGCTATTGTTGTCGCTGTTCGGCACACATTAAGGTGTTGATCCCCCAGCTGGCAATGCACGAGCTGTTGGCTGGATGAAACCCTCCTGGAAGACACAAGCAATAAGCAGCAGTGCCAATAGACGGAGAAAAACAATATAACGTGAGCTGATTTACAAATGCAAACACAGTTGTAGAAATAATTGGTCTGAGTTCCTTTTTTATTTTTTACTTCCTCTATTTTTGCCTGTTCTGTTTATGTTGTCAGGTACAAACGGTAGTGCTGAAATGGTGAGTTGTCTAATCAGCTGACTGACATTGAATTGAATCCGCAGCTGTTTTGGTGTTTTTTGAAGGAAATTGCCAAATATGTGCCGTTTTCTGACATCATGATAAACATATTTTACTGCATAATTTATCAGTTGCATTCCCAAAATGGAAAGAAACCCACAATTTTTGCTCTATGCTCTGCCAAAATAAAAGACTGACAGAGGTCACAGCCTTGTCCTGTTATGAGAGGAGGATCCTGCTGTGATAATACTCGTCACCTTAACACAGGAAGAAGCCAGTGCTGTGCCCTTCACAGAAGCCTAAAATTGCCTCTGTGGCTTTCTCACTTTGCATGCCATTTCCTGGTTAATCACATTTATTCCCCCAAGCTTTTTTTTATTTTTTATTTTTTGGAGCTGCAACTCTTATCTTACATTTTAATTCACATGAGCTTTATGAAGTTTAACTTCCAAGAATTTATGGTAAATTGTTTATGTTTCCAAAGTTTAAAACTACCTGTGGGAATCAGTTACTTCCTACTTAACCCTCTGAACCCAACAGTTGCTGGGCGTTTCTTGCTCCTGTCACATTTCTACTCACTGTGGGCTTGTTTTTTTTACAGCAATGTAAGCTACTACACTGCTGTTCAAAGAGCACAAGAAGAGAGAACTCAAAAATGTCTTGTGTAGTATAGCAAAACTATATTGTCATAAATCATAAAAAAAAAGTTAAATTTGTGTGTTTTACTAAAATGAAAAAAGCTGCCATCAGCTTGTGCAATATTTATCCAGGTGTTACCGATACTTGAAAAAATGGTGACTACATACTATGTCCCTACTAGCATCCTTGAATTTTTGTCGTGTGATGATGGTTGCAGCTTAGTCACTAATGGCTTTCTGGTTGCGCCAGAGTACAGCATTCATTGCCTTTATTTATTCATGTTTTTTTTAATTTGTATTTGTATGTAACAGAAATCAAACATTGATTTTTGTTTTTTGTTTTTTTTTGTTTAGGATAAAACAATTTTGATGAAATATAATTTTAAGATTTCTGACTGAATGGAACATCACACATGATTCGCTACGGTTATTAGAAGTTCAAAATCAGACGATTCTCTCTGCACTCTGTTGTAAGGAGAACATATCTTTCAAACCTGCTGATGGGTTTTGGGGTTCATACTGCACATTTAGAATAGCTGGCATTAAAAATTGAAAAGGTGAGCAGTTATAACTAAACTAAGAGATGCTACTTTTATTTTTATACATATATATATACTACTGTTCAAATGTTTGGGGTCACTTAGAAATCTCCTTTTTTTTGAAAGAAAACAAGTATTTTTCAATGAAGATAACATTAAATGAATCAGAAATACAGTCTAGACATTGTTAATATGGTAAATGACTATTCTAGCTGGAAATGACTGATTTTTAATGAAGTATCTACATAGAGGTACAGAGGAACATTTCCAGCAACCATCACCTGTGTTCTAATGCTACACTGTCTTAGCTAATTGTGTTGAAAGACTGATGAATTGAAAACCCTTGTGCAATTATGTTAGCACATGAATGAAAGTGTGAGTTTTCATGGAAAACATGAAATTGAATGATTGAAGGGTAGTATATATATGCATGTGTGTACGTGTGTATGTATATGTGTATGTATGTATAATTTTATTTTTTCATTGGGATTAAACTTAGATATTGGACGTGAGGTGCAGTCCTCTCTGATTTCAGGGACTTTCCCCTGGCTGAGGGCACGTGATGTGGTGGCCTGGGCAAGAGGGGCAAAGAGCGGTGTGGATTTCTTTGGTATGCCATCCCCTTGCAAGTCTGTCTCCACTGACATTCGTGCTCTTAGCTGCCCTTGTAACAAAATAATTTACAACTACAGACCAAACATAACAGGGAGACTCAGATGAAAGACAAAAAATGTATTTCATGACAAAAAGTGAACAAAAACAGATGCATGACTATTCACTTTTCTATTGATTATTAATTGAGTCTATTCTAGCTATGCAAGTCTGTCTAAAGTTGCAATCTGCGATGTTTTTATCTTAACACTGGGGCAAATAACTGCATATAATCTAAAAGGGTACCTTCATAATTACAAATCTATGAATATTTCACCACTAATCCATCTCTTTTCATGTAACCAAATTTTTGCCATTTAGGTTCCCTTTCACTATCATCAGCATTATTTTATTGTAAAATTTCCAAGTTTGCTTTCAATTGATCAAACATGCACTTTCATTGATCACTCAAGCCTGAAATCAGCTAAGATAATACCCCACAAGTTGATGGGACCAAACAACAAGCAAGCAGCCGAGCAGTTTTTCCCTCTGTCTTGGATTGGCATTGTAAGGCTGTGATGTCTGTGAATGTGTCACGGTGCTGCTGACAGCACAATGTCTTGACCAACTGGTAGATTCTCAGGAGCCCATTTGGCCTTCTCTTGATCTGGTTCAAAATTAACTCCTTTGTTATTACGCATCAAAGGGCATGATAACACCATCATTGCTCTCTTCTTCTGGCTCTTCAGTAGCAAATGGTTCAGTCAATGAAATGGTTTGGACTGCATAATTCATCTTTGCTGTGATGCGCATCCGAGACAGTAGCTTGTGTGTTGTTGTAAAATGCAGGAAGTTTGACACCTTTGTTTTGTCTTTGTGCTGTCAGTATCGATCACAAAGAGAAACTTGATGATTTTCTGTTGTTCAAATTGTGTCTTTAATTACTTCACTAATGGTCTGACTCACCAGGTGTAGGCTGCACTTCTAAGCCTGTGATTGGCTGCTCATTTCAGGCAGATTTCTCATCCTCTCCTGCTTTCTGCTCATTATCACTTATAAGTTTCCCCTTGCCAAGGGCAGCAACTTCCTACGCACACTGAAAATGGCACTGATTTTGCTAAAGATTTGGATTGCGTAGTACGGCCAGCCTGTTTGATTCCGTTAGTGAACATCTGTAAAGATCAAAAACATGTTTACAACATTTGCTTTCTAACAGGGACGTTCTTGTGCGTTTGTCTTCTGGCTATGGAAGAAGTTTCACTTTCCAAGAGTGGTCGATTGTCTGCAGTGAGGATAGGCAAAATTCATCATTGAGAGGACTGTTTGAGCTATATTTTGTTTATTTGTCTACCAAAGCTGAGATTTCTATAGTTTATGGACCAAAACAACCTGTGAACACACCTTGGATGTGAAATTCCAGGCTCTCTTTGAGATGCCTGTTGTTGATCTGTTTTGTGACACACCTGTCACCTGACAGTTTTGACATGATTTTCTTTTTTTCTCCTCTGGAAACGACATGTGCCACTGACATTGACTTGACCAGTGTACCAACTGAGCTTCTGTGATATCTGTTTAATAAAATTCTGCAGAAATCACATACCACTGGCAAATTGTGTTTGGTGTGGAGTGAGCTCCTTTAGAACTTAAGCATAGGCAGGCTTCACCTGTTGGGCACCGATTGTCAAATTAAGTTTGTCACTCTTTGGATGACAGTCTTATCGCAAAGTTGACAGACGTCTTTTTTTTTTTTTGCAGGGAATCAGCCATTGTAATGATTAAGCCTTCCTCTCTGCATATGAAACTGTTCCACCACAATAACTCTCCTTCCCCATCACTACTTTGCAGAGACACAGTTACAGCATCCTCAGCTCAACCCCGCCCCCAAGACAATGAAATACAACCAAGCCAGAGCATTTCTTCCCAAAATAGAATCATATGTACTACAGAATGGGTTGGCTAAGCAAAACTACATTGTTATTGTCTGAAGTGTGTCGCTTATTCTTAGCTTCCATACTGGCATCCGTCTTTGGAAGCACCAAGTTAAAACAACAACAACCATCAAATCCTGTCAAGCAGGAAGGTGAAGGCCAAACACCGGATGCTGGCAAGGAGCCAAACTTACTGTCTGCTGTCAGTTGCAGATCTTCCCATCAACACATTCCCATGCTAAGTGCTGTGACAGAAGTGTCCAAATCCATTTCATCTATTTGTGCCACTTTACAGAATGAAACTAAAAGTGTGTCCTTGCCCAGTAAGCACACAGACGTTGGTTTGTTTTGACAAACCATGTAGGTTTAAAGGGAGCTGTAAAAATTTGAACAGGCTGTTCCTTTTCTTCACATAAATGCTATTTTAAATCTTTCTCTTCCAAGGCTGGATTTTGACAGTCCAGATATTTACAATTTGAAACACTCCAACAGGATGTAAACATAAGTAACGATAAATCTATAAATCTCACACTGAGCAAAAGCAGTGTGCTGGATTGTGTTTCTTTAACTGCTTCTTACCACATATTTTTTTTTCAAGCTTGTCACGCCAATGAGCTCAGGCTTCCTTTACAACCAGTCACTTGTAATATGAGCCTTTCTATTGAGAGACAGTAACAATAAGATCTGTGTGGTTAGGTCTGCAGTTAGGCATGCAGTGCAACATATTTATTATTGCAAACAAATGCATAATTATGAAATGTAACCACTACTAAATCCTTAATGTAAAAAGATAATACCACAGAATTTCTTGCATTGAAATATTCTATTCACTTAAATCTAAACCATCGATCTAGATATGTGGTTTGATAAATATTTATTAGTGTCTGAGTTTCCTTGCTGGATGTTCAATGTCTCATGAAATTTAAATGATTGCAACTAATATTCGCTTCTGTACACATCTGGTTTCTGTCTTTTTTCATTGCTTGTTTTTTTTATTTTTTTAAATTTTTTTTAACCATTTTGTGACAAGGTCAGTACATGGGGTACCATACCCAAATAGAGAGCTTGTTAGAAGTCCACTGGGAAAGTCTTAACCCTCAGTTTTCCATCCTTGAGGCCATATCACAGATGAGAACACTTAATCCCAGTTGGGGTTATCCAGGATGCATCTTCTGTATGCTTGTGTCCTTGACTTAGATTAACATAAGTTATTTTTGTTGTTCAGCGTGGTCTGTCATGGTGCAACACAGACCTTGCCTAATGCATGCTGAGTTCTCATCATGTTCATTGTTAACTTTCTAAGTCTGGCATGTGATGTGTTCCTCGAGCCGTCTGCTGTGTCCGTCTCACTCTCTGCAGACATACAATCCATTAACCTTGTATCCAGAGGAGTGTGTCGGAGGCTGCGCCAGCTAATTAAACAAGTGCCCGGCCTCGTCTTGTCTTTTCATTTTCTCCTCTTGCTTTTCATACTTGGGCCGGCCACATACATCACACATCTCATGTTTGGGGCTGTTATTGAAACATTCCAGGGACGCCGAGGCGCAAGGAGCGTCTCCTTTTCTGGAAGTTTTTAGATCAGACTTAGTGAACCTTTACACATTTTGCTCTAGTTGTCTTCCCCCTCCCTTCAGTTGCCCTTTTTTAAAACTGTGGCCTAAGCAGAGGATTACTGATGCCCATTAAGGTGGTTTAGATGGGTAATGTATATCCTAGTTTCAGTGGAAATGTCTCGGGTCAACAAGTCAGAAGCAAAGAGCCCTTCACCTCCTTTACTGACTAAATTTCCTGTTGATAGTATTTGAAGCATTTAAGAGATGCCTCATGGAGCTTTGTTAGCAAAAGTTAGGTTTATATAGTCTGTTTTTTTTTCCAAACTTCAGTTGACTCTTTTACACTTAATGGATTGATTGCATGCTACCTATCATGAGGAACATGTTGTTATAATGGAGAGCTATGAAGAATATTGAAAATCTTTTTACAGCCAAAATTGCCAAGACTACAATTAATACATGTGAGGAATGCTATTTAAAAACTTAAAATTGTGTAAGTTAATATATTTATATTAACACTTATGTCTGGTGCTTATATCTGATACTTCATTCATTGACACCGTCAAAATGAAGCATACATGGAAATCACTTCAGTTTTTCACCTAATCGAGGTGAAATTATCATTATGGATTGAATATTCTCTGTGATAAATATTAATCGAGTAATACATTTCTAATTTATGTTCTATCATCTGCAGTACCAGAAATGTAAAACAGATTTGGCAGCAAATCAGGATGTATATTAATGCATTTTCTGCATAACCAAATGAATGCATGTAAGTTCTCGTGGCAGCACAATACATGCATTTTGCTTCTTGTAACTACATGGCTTTGTTGTGTGGCATTACTAATACACAGCTCAACAGGTTTGCAGATATAACATAATAGATCACCTGAGAATCTCTATCGCTTATCAAGAATATTGTCAGGAAACGAATTGGTGAAAGGATGGTGCATTGTATAGCCAATTGAAATTCCAAACTCTATACAATTAGCTATACATTAGCTGTGCAGCATAAGTTATCATGGTGATCCAGTAGGTTTAAAGAGAGCTACCTTCGTGACACTGTAAAGTCTGGCTTTATGCTCGACATACCTCGCTGATCCATTAATCTCACTTCGTAGGACGCCTGTCTTTGCTGATCCACCTCCACTTATAATATTTGCATGAGCTGTTGTTTTCATTGCTTCTTACATTTAGCAAATTGCGACAAAGATAATCCAGTTCAGGGTGGATCAGGTGTAGTTCAGACATGTTGAACGTCTGGAGCCTGGACACATGTAGCTAAGTGTGTGGTTATGTAAGACTGTCTCTGTGTGGGTGGCTCTTAAGAAATCTGAATCATTTTCATGGATGCAAGTCGTTAAAAAATAATTTTGGCTCCCGTCTGAGACTTGAGGTAATTATATGTTTGTGTGTGGCACTTTGCTTATTGATGATTTTGCAGCAACAAATTCTTCTGCTGTGCCCTTGGGCACCTGGAGGAGTTTGAAAGCCCACCTGTCAGCACAGCATCAGCTCAGACATGGCAAAAGCCTCGAAGCCTGCCACACAAATAAAGCTTTTTTTCCTTTTGCAAGGGCACCACGACAGAAGACTCGCTTATTTAATTTTGAGATGGAGTTTGTTGTAGTCTGTCAGATTCATTCCCTCTTGCTGGCCAATCCTAAAGCCTCCATCAGATAGAAAAAAAAAACCCAATGTGAAGGGTGTAAGTTTTTAAGTATATGCCTGTTACGTGTTCATTTTAACAGCTTGTGCAAACTGAGAGTAGCATACAAACACTTTCTGTATCTTGTTTCTTCCTCTTCAACTAACTAGCTCTCTTCCTCTCTCTCTCTCGCTCTCTCTGCACTAGCTGGTGGCATTTCTAGGCAGCTAATGATATTTGTGTCTTAGTAATGGCTGCTGATGAGCTGAAATGGTAGACTCTCCAGAAGCTTTATTTACTTGCCTTTAATACTGACCCGTCAGCTTGACTTATGACACTGCCATATGGACACCGTTTACAGAGAACAAGTCTGGTACACACTGACATCACATTCCTCACTCACTTTCACACAATTTGGAGGGTCTGATGATGTTCTAAATGCATTTTTTTGCTGTATTTGTCAGGCACACTAGCAAGGGACTTTTAAATATTCAAAAGGCAGAGTAACGCATGAGAGAAGCTCCTTGTAGCATAATAAAACACAGGAATTTATAAGATTTTTTAACATGTCATTTATCGTGTCATAACTGTGAAAGCTGATAAGTGTTTGGGATAGTGTCTGGACCTAATGAACTGCTGACATGGTTGACACTGTGGTAAAATACTGTATAAAGGTGTATGACAGAATGGCTGGAGAACCGAGTTACTCAAGCAGGAGGCCACCTGAACTCATCTTATAGCTGCTGCTGTTCCCTCGGAGCAGCAATTTAGACATTCATAGGTTATGATTATACATGTCCAAAAAGCATGTTGAAGAAATCTGACGGTTGGTAGTGGCAAAGTGTCCACAGCAGCTCTGGAGAAACTGCAGCTGACTTTCAACGCATGATTTGCCTAGACATGTCGGAGGTCTGCGTGGGTTCCCATAATTGTGGTTCCTAAGATGTTTAAAGGTGACATTAAGCCTCTCAACAACTGACCAATTCTAAGATTCTCCTAACACTAGCTAATGTTGACAATGAGCTTATCTAAGCTGCCTTACGGACCCTACAGTAAATATTATCTGGATTTTAATTTAATGACTTCAAGGTGCACCATGGAGATTTCTTGCAGACAAACTGTTATCTTTACGCTGTTTCCCACCAAACATTGTCTGTATTCTTGTGGTGGAGCAAATATATTGAATGCACTTTCTGCTCCATCAAACGCTTGCAGAAACAGTCTTTTCATTATTAAAATATCCTGCATTGCTTACATCCATGTTTTGCAAGGCAGCAAGCATTTCTTCTTTGTCTTTGTTGGCATATTGCTTAGTTAACAGTACATTGAGATTTTGCTCAACATTTTTTCACTTTGTCACAGTCTGGTGTAGATTCATGCTAATGGACGTTTTGCATCTATAAAATGCATTTTTAAAAGTACGTTTTATTGTGGGGTTGTAAAAAATTGATGCTGATTTCCACTTGACATTGTTTTTTTACTGTTGTACTGTAATTTGCTGAATTATATAATAAATAAGAAGTGAATTTTGAGCTCATGTACAGTTGTTTTTGGAGCACTTGCTTTTACCATTTAAGAGCATTGCTATGTGTAGTAGGTCATGTGCTTTACATGACTGCTGAGAGCAATGGTTTTTTTTTTTATGGGGTACAATGTGGACACAGGTTAAACTTCACATCAGTTCAGCTTTCAGCAATTTACTAGTCACAGAAGTATCTGATACAGCTTTTAGTTTGCATCCCGCATTCATGTAAAAATGGCTGCATTTATACAGTGCTTTTATCTAAAGCGCTTCACATTCAGTTATTCACTGACACAATAATGGCAGCAGGCTGCCATGCAAAGCGTTAGGAGCAATTTGGGGTCTTTTGCAGAACACAAGGCAAAGCTAAATATAACCTAATTAGACTTTCACAACAGAGACTCTTTGACCCCAGCTGGCTGCTTGCCTTTGTGTGAGAGCATCTGAGATGTGGACACTGTCAGGAGGCTGAAATATGAAGAGGTATGCATGTAAGCTCACTGTCATCTGTATTGGCATGTTGTGCGTTTGCTGTCCGATCTGCTTCCTCATTACTTCTTCCTGGTCTGGTCACCGAGTCTGCCATTACTTGTAATAGCATTCAGCGCCGTTCAGATACCTCAGAGTCTGTATGGATAGCTGCAGTATGTGTGTCTTTGATATGCCTGCTGTCTCTGTACTCCTGACAGACAGACAGACAGACAGACAGAAAGACATAGACAATGTGTCTGTGTTTGTGTGAGAGAGAGCAGAAAATAGCTGAGGACACTGAGAAATCTCGAGTGGGTAAAAAGAGGCCTCCTGGCTCCCCAGAGTCTCATGTCAAACCCATCATATCCTGCTGTCTTCATTTCAAGTTGCCTGTGCCCACATCCAACCAGCTCCCAGATAGTCTTACACTAAATCTTGTTCCTCATCCAAGACCAAGTTTGAAGTGAGGGGGCATGCTTGCACTGTCTCTCTGGTGGAGATCTCACTCTGTGGGCTGGGCTACGCAACGCTGACATAAAATCACTGTTTGTTCTCTGAGCTCACTTATTGAGACCAAATCAAACTTCTGCTGACACAGATAAGAACAATGATATTCCTGTTGTTTGTTGCATGTTATGCAATCTAATACTTTAGTCTTTTTTAGTGGAAATTGGAGATTTTACTGTGTAAATTATTTAGTCTTTCTTGTGAAAGATTGTTTTTTGTGAAAGGGGAAGTGTCCTTCAGTGTATTTCAGTTACATCAGTTCTACTTTGCAGTGCAGTTGTCTGTGAACTTTCTGAGGTAAAATGGGCCCTGAAACTCCGCTAGACAGTTTCCAGCAGTTCCTGTCCTTGATGTTTTTATTGTCAAAAAATCAGTTAGTGTCTCTCGGACCCAAAGCCATTTCTTTTTTACTGAAGATATAACTCTGCCAAAGTGGCTCACCTAGTAATTTCTTGAGACAGCCAAGCACTGCATTGTTTTAACAAACATTTCTCAAATCGTATATTTGTTGGGGGACTTTTTCCAGCTGTGGATTAAAACACATCTCTCTTACCATTTTGGAGGTGCAGGATGGTGTATGTGGGATTGACTCAAACTGCAGTGGCAGAGTACAGAGAAATCTTGCTTTTCTTATTTCCATATACATGATAAATTCAAGATTCAAGTATAAGTATTTTTGTTTCTTAATAGCTGTGTGCTCTGCTGGCTATGTGTTGCCTGGCAATTTTATCTGACAGTCCTGGAACTGTTAATCTAACCTTGAATTAGTTTGACTGTGACTATTGAAATTGGGGCCACTTTGCCTTAGCACTAAATATATCATTAAACATTAATGCTATATCATGAAACATATGGTCCACTGTGACTAGTGTTAGGTTGTCACTGCCACCACGCAGGACAAGGGAGCTTTCAATAAATATATGCAGCCGAGAATAGTGCAATGTAGTCGTCATAATAGAGTTCAGTGGAAGTGGAGAGAAAATATCAGTCTGAGTCGGGCATCCTTTTACAAGCTATGTGACACAGTTAAACCATTTATGAGACTAGTGGAAGCAATAGCACAAGCACTAGTTTAGATAAGAGTAGTTATGTTGTGTACAGATGGAGCAGGTGTGGGGAATATTGCTTGGTCGCTAACCAGTTTGTTTTTCACAGAAGCACATTCCAAACAAAGTGTCATGTGTCTGTCCTAATGATTTGTGGAAAATATCCAAATTTAAAATCGCAGTTATTTTGCCTTTAATTAGATTTTTTGAGTCTAACTTTAGTTCCATATTCACCATAATAGATGGAATACATGTGCAGCATTGCTACATGAGGTGTTATCAAAAGCCTAAATTTCACACAAGGAGCTTAGCATGAATTTGTAAAACCAGCAACATGATAGCTTTAATTCTGCGCAAACATGCACAAACAAAACAACGGGATTCTTCAAAAGCTAGATCATAAAAAAAGATACTCAATTCCTTGTAAATGTAGCTTGTATCAGGCTTTGGCTACACAGACAATTCTTAGTAGTGGAAAGATAATTATTCCTTGGAAATCTTGCATTAATAGAGAATAAAGACGTGTCTCAACACTGATCTGAAATGAAGAGAAGCATAGAAAGACAGACTATTGTATTAGCACATCAAACCATTACAAGGGTTAAAGAGCAGCAAGTAAACCTTCATAAAATGTTTATCTGAGACTTCTGAGTTCCTCTAAGATTTAAACGCACCCAGAATTCAGTGGGATTATGTCTTCTGTATCGATTCAGTTGCATAAACATGATGGTTGAATGTCACTGGGACCAGATTCAAGGAAGTCCCCAAAAAGTCACAGTGAACATATTTGACACCTTGGTGTCTGCTTCACTTGTCACATGCTGAACAGGTTTTTGTGAAAATAGACAGGACCCTCTTAATGACATGCATATACGGTACAAAAAAACAACTTTCAAGGGCTGGGATTCACTTTCAAGGAAGTGGCTGACAACTAAACGCTTTTGTTATCAGATTCGTTTGAAGTAAACCTGACGCCCTCTGTGACAGCTCGCACGCATTTGTGAGTTATAGCGGAGTGAATTACTGTACAACCGCTTTCCTGCTTGTGTTTGCCTGCTGTGTGTGTACTTAACATCTGCATGTGTTTGAGCAAGGGAGACCTCTGCCATTGTTGAGCTGTTACATCCTGACAACTGGGAGCCTGACAGATTAAAAATAACCCAGTGCTTTCCAATTTTGTCATCTTTTGGGAGCGCTTGTCCCAGCTGTTTTGATTTTGTGTGCGTCCCCCTGGAATGCTCGAGGTCACCGACGGCCACTTCCTGTCACATGGTTCCTCATTGTAATGCTAAAAACTGTCCCTAAACGTACTCAAACATACTCAAAAGTAGGACACCTAGGAAGAAAAGGCTTGTGCTGTCATAATTGTGAATTGCACACCAGGTGGCCCAGCTTAAATACTGTGTGAATGACAACTTTTTTCCTTTTTTTTTGTACTGTCTCAGAATTATCTTTTTCACTTTGAGCTTCAAAAGATAAGTGAGTTCATGAAGGGGTCTGCACACGTGCAGAACAGAACTAGGCCACTAGTACTGTATAGAAAGAAGTGACAACAACAAAAAAACATCAACATCATAGAAAGTTGTTTGTACAAGTACGCTGTTGTCAGTTCTGACACTCCTGCAAAACAAAGAATTAAAGTTAAACTGGGACTCAAAGTCGGATGTGCAGCTGTGTGTTAGTCTGTAAAACACAAGTAGTTTTGTGCTTCTTTAACTAACCAAACAGCCAAATAGATGTGCATGCTATGCAAATAACAGACTATGTAAACTTCCCCAGCGAGCTAAGCAAATGTATTATGTAACTTGCTCTCAAGCATCAGATGCTTTTCAACTGAACAGAGACAGATGAACACGGCTGTAATGAGACTTATCTAAAATTGATAGAATTTCCTGTCTCTGAGAGATATGCTTTTTCATTTACTGTCTTCATCTCAGGGACGGAAGTGGTTTGTAATTGCTTTGTTCTCTCATTTAGTAGTGGTGAGGTTAAGTCAAGTTGCAGCCTTTTGCCAATGCTGGTTCCTTAATTTCACACATACATCCCTCCCATGTGCCCTCTCATCCAAACTTAGCATGGGCACACATCCAATCGAATGTCTCCTTTTTCATTTTCTGTACGGTGCCAAGTGCCAATTCTATAACTAACGCGTCAAGTCTTGTTTCAGTAAACTGATCCTGCATCAAAAATACAAAGAAAATGCTGCACCACCATTGACCACCATTGTGTTCCAAACGATAATGACAAGTATTTTTGATTAATTTTGAGGCTATGATTAATTATCACAAATATTTCAGTCTAAAAATATTGTTAGTGCACTTTAGCATGTGGATAAACAGAGTATTGCTTTAACTTCCATGTTGTGCTGCATGTACATATACACATCTACATCAAAATAGGATTTAAAAAAGGTTTCTCTTCACAAGAGGCTGAATGCTAGCAACAATATGCAGCTGTGCACAGAGAGGCCTCTAGTCTCCTCGCCCAAGGTAAAACCAAGTGAATTTACTGATATGGGCGGATTTATGAGAGTGGAAAGCACTTAAAATGACTGTATCACATTCAAGCATGTTTATGTACTTGTGGGAAGCAAAAATTGTGATCATGATCGATATTTGATAAGTGCTCAGAGCTGGGTAGCATATTTTTAACCTTTAAATTGGTTCTAGGCTTTATGCAAAGTTCAAAGATGTCAAGTTTTTACCCTATTCTATGATTTCTAACCATCTCCTGTTTGCATTCCTTGAGTATTCTGCTGTGTTTTCCATCATCTCTACAGGCCTTCTGAAATGCCACATACACTTGTTTCATTGTGTGTTACTGTCTAGTTGTTGTTTAGTGCTGTTGTGTTGGCCTTGGCTGCCATGTGGCTGGCTGTCTGGCCTGCCACTGTTGCCAACATGGAGCATCATTATTTGTTAGGCCTGCATAAAGGTTTTGGCATAACTTGGACTGACAGCTTCCACTAATAAGTTTGAGAAAGTGTTGTGTAGTTTATGGAGGGATGTCTTTAAACTTGTGGCTTAGATGTATTTATCTGTACATGTGTGTTTGTGCACGAGCCACTATCTGTGCGGTTGTTCAGATCTGGCCCTGTGTGTGTTTTGTGGCTCCTCTGAGACAGTTTGGCTCCTGGCCAGCTCAAACTGTCCATTGCTTGGAAGGCTGGAAGTAATGGGCTCGTTTTCCCAGTGGGACCGGACTGGGGCTGAATAAAAGCAAGAGTGGGGATGACTGGGGACGCTGTAGGAATGACAACAGCACACGACAGAGTCCAGCAGGAGCAGCGATTTGCCTGCTGTGCTGCTGTTAGGACTGTACTGTTTATATGTTGTCACCAGCTCAATGTTTGGGACCGTGATAACGAAGTCTCTTTAATTAGAAGCACTCAAGCATATATGTACAAATCCATTATGTTAGGTTTAGGCTACCTCAGATGAATCCTCAGGAGGACTCTGTTTAGAACTGCATGTTTATTAACCCTCTGAACCCCAAGCAGTTTCCTGTCACATTTTGCTAATTTTACACACTGCAAATCTATGGAAACAGCACAACCATGGCTAGAAGTAAAGGCAATTCGAAAAATGTCTTTAGAGCAGCATAACAAGGTGATTAGGCCATAAATCATAAAGGAGGTAAAAACTAAAGATGAATATTTGAATTATTTATTTAAAAAAATATTTAAAAACAAAGTTAAATCAAAGTGTACAACATTTTCCCATGTGCCCATATTGCTGTATATGATAGACAAATGGAAATTCTACATGCTATAGATATTTTTACTCCTTTACATTTTTAATATGTTTCCATCTCTAACTGTTCTATGTAGACACTGCCTGCAGTTCAGCCCAGGTTAGTAGACAAGTCTCTGAATTTATTGTCATGACTGTTGGTCGCAGCTGAGTCGCTGGTGGTTTTATGGTTACGCTGAGGAGCGCAGAATTTTTGTTGTTTGCAGAATGTGGTTCGTCAGTTAAACGGTTAATTTGCACAAATGTTGGAATGTGACAGTCAAGAAAATACCCAGATTTTAATCTTAGTTTTACTGATAGAACAGCTGTTGTAGATGTGTAGTTCAAGGGCCATCAGAAAGTTGATGATCCAACAATTCTTTATTTTCAGTTTCTGACTGATACATAGTGTAGTGTTGGTGATTTTTCAGATGCATTTCTTAATTTGTTTTTCTTTTGACGATAACGTGCCTTTTTAACCTGAGGTTAATTAACTATTTGTTTATTTGTTTAGTGTTTATAAATTACAACACTTATACTTGCTTTCCTACCTGACACATTGCAGTATTGTTTTACTAGGAGCAGTGTTTTAAAGCATCAAGCATGCGTTCTTGTAGTTCAACCAAGTGGAGTGCATTCTAATAAACACCTGGAGGGTGGGTGTGGTCACAACCCTGAAAGGCAGGTGGAGTCATGTTGGCACAAATTACCTGCAAGAGGTGCAGCCATGAGACAAAAAGCATCCTCCTCCTAGGATGACAAATATAATGTAGGGTACACCCTCATCTTAATATTCTTTGCTCAACTTCATTATTATAAGCTTGTCTAATAATGCCTGAATTTTCTTTGCGCTGCTGTTTTGTAACTTGCACACAGATCCCTCTAAAAGCTGCACCTACAAGTATGTGTTGACATTCAGGACATTTGGCATTAAGATGTATTTAAGCAAGCTTCTGTTGAGTGAATGCCAAAACTGTTGTCCACAAAACTGAACTGATCATCATTACTTTTATGCTATAAACTTTGCTTAATTTCATTTTACTGTGACAAATGTGCCATCTTGGCATGTTTCTTGTCTCTGTTTTGTTTGAAATACAATCACTAAATACAAACGTATTTTGTCTGTGTAGCAGCAATTACTTGATAGCCAGGGTAAAGTTTTTTAAAAATCAGTTTCATCTGCAAACTACCACACACAACTAACTATACTGTTGAACAACATGCTGTTATTACTAATCTGTTTGCTCCTGACACGTAGTAAGTGGACATGTGATCATTATGAAAACTTCTTCCAGCTGCCCTTCATCTCTGACCAAATATTTTTTTGTTCTCTGTAGATCCCTGTCTTATAGTGATGCCGCCATGCATGGGCGAGGCCGACCGCTTCAGTCTGGAGGCGCTGCGGCACATCCACAAACAACTGGATGACGACAATGATGGGGGAATAGAGGTCAACGAGAGTGTGGAGGTAAGCTTGGTGAACGTGGGTGTTAAGCTGTCACTGACACAGTATCTTGCTTGAGGTACCACGACAAAGCAGAGGAGTTAGAGTACCATTCAAGGAAAACCCTGTGGCCTTTAGGTTTAAGGTGTTGTTTCCAGTCTGCTGCCAGGACATCCTGAAGGGGACCTATATACCTTTAAAAATCCTTCTGGAGGAACACTGGCCCAATCCCAACCTCCACCCTCAGGCCTAAATACTAAACCCTCGCAGACTTTACTGACGTCACGGCTAGAGCTTGAGTGTGTGATTTCGTGAAGGCTCCAAATGGCATAAAAAGGAGGAATGGACACACAGTCATTACTGCAGGTTGCTTGGAAACGTCAAGACTCGTGTTTCATTCACAGTTTGATCAGCTGCTCAGTTGATCACTGCCTGTTTGTGACATTATAGTATTTGTATATTATAGAGCAAACTAGTAAAAGTCAGTAAAAGCCACGAACATCTGTAAATCCTGTTGGCTTTGATTGAAAGTACAAGCAACTCTACAAAAGTGCAATAAATGACCACAATAGCGAGTAGCCAGATGCTGTGCTTTATCGATAAACGTCCTAGTGGATTTCTCACCTGCACCATCCGTGCTTTTTTTGTGTACATTCTGTGGGGGGCAGGACAACCATCAGGTCCAAGTCTACATCAGAGCCGTCATGCACTTGATGATTGGACAGTGGAGCAGCCCGGAGCTTCCATGTGCTTAGCAGGAACATGCGTCAAAGCGTGTGAGGCTGTGAGTGTGGAGATTTTGATTAGGCCTTTTTTTTTTTGGTGTAACTGCTCACAACTCATGTCCACACTATAACATGTAATGAGGGTCATGCATTGCTTCATTTTAGCCCTCTAGACTGCAATACCAACTGACAAGTTTGCAAGGCATGTTATATTTTTAACAATTGGCAAAATTCTACTATTTATTTAGAGCCAGAAACTTTAAAAGCAGAAAGTGTCGCTGGATTTTCACCTTTCTAATGGTGTTTGCACTAATCACAAATGACTTTTGATTTTGTCTGTAAATCTGAGTAAATATAGTTAAAAAATACTTTATTGTACTCATCATGTTTAAAAATTTGCCAAAAATAAGTTATGTGTGCCAACCAATTTCTGTAAAACAAACAAAAAATATTCCTTGGCGCAACGATGACACCATTAGTCATGTCACAAAAATGAAGTGACTTTTCAGCTGAACTGGGATGAACTGCAGGACATGGCATATAGCAGACAAGTATGGAAACAAAAATAAGAACATATTATCTGTAGTGTTTAGAATCACCTTTTGTGGTATTCTGAAAGTGCTGTACATGTTGATCCCATGCTTTTCAGTATTTGTAAAATAGATAATCAGAGATGATCTACTTTTGTTTTCGGATTCATTGCACTGTCCTTTCTTTTAATGCCTCAAGTACATTTTGAGTTCTCTCTGTTTCTAGCCATTGTTGTACTGTTACCATAGAGGTGCACAATTGTATATTGCAGTAAAAAAAAAAATCCACAGTGAGTAAAAATGTAACGGAAGCAAAAAGTGCCTTAAACCTGCTTGCAGTTCATAGGCTTACAGGTAACAAGGAAAACGTTTGTGAGCCACTGGGGTAAAGGACTAAACCTTAAAGCCTAGCTGCACAAATAATTGGCCTCTTTATCTTTTAAGTAAACAGGAGAAAAGCTTTATTGCTGCTGAATAACAGATGTTATCGTTTTATTTCATGTTGTGGTTTCCATATAGTGAATCATTAATCAATGCCACAGGGTTCCTTGTGGTAATACTACTGCAGAAATCCAGTATTTTGTAGATTATTAGGTTGGCTAAACAAAACCGCTTGTAAACGGTTTAGGTGTTGACACAATAGTGCTGGCTTTTCACCTCTGACGGTGTATTGCCACATACAAGTAAATATTTAGTTTACAGTGCTAACAGTGTGTAACAGCCCACGGCAGTAGGTCAGACTGCTGCAGCTGCCCTAAAAGTTAGATCATTTTAATATTTGCAGTTACTCATCAGAGGAGGCAGCCAAGTCAGCATTCCTAACATAGTAACACATCATCAAAGACACACAAATCATTAATTACATTTTTTTCAGACATTATGCTCTAATTAATAGCATTAAACACTGAAAATGTTAATATTTGTAGTTTATATAGAGATTTTGTGCCTTTTTAAGTTAAACTACAAGCATTTTTATAGCCATAAAGATGAAATTTTTACTTGTGAGATATTACCGACGAAGAGATGGTAGTAACACAGGTAAGGTGTGTGTGTGTGTGTGTCTGTCTGTCTGTGTGTGAGTGTGTGTGTGTTGAGAAAGAAGTAACTAACCGGGTACAACTGACATCTGAGAGCACTCTGACCTGCCTTGCCCTGTGTGTCTTTTGGTAATCAATGACCTCTTACATTCAAAAGAAACCACTCGGGACCACGATCACATTTATGTTTGTGTGTGTGTTGGCTGGAGTCATTTTTAACTGGCTGGAAGCGCTGGTGTGAGCAACAGTTATACCCTGCAGCCCTGCGGTGGCGCCTCACTAAAGTATGAGCACTGTCTGAAGAAGCCTGAGGGCCGCAGTGTTAGAACTGGACCCC
Source organism: Amphiprion ocellaris (assembly GCF_022539595.1). Classification (NCBI taxonomy): domain Eukaryota; kingdom Metazoa; phylum Chordata; class Actinopteri; family Pomacentridae; genus Amphiprion; species Amphiprion ocellaris. The sequence continues at coordinate 15,780,014 of NC_072788.1, forward strand.
GGCCCGCATCAAGAGGATGTATGTCTGCGCATGGATCACTGATACCGACATTTACAGTACAGCAGCGTGTTACAAAATACGCTTTTGCCGGTCTTCACCCTTTGTCTTTATAAGGGCAGGGAGTCGTGTCTGCTGCTTTCCAGCAGAAAGCTTGAGTTGTTTTTGGCCGATGCTCATGACTGAGGCTTTTCAAGCCTCTTCTCCGGGCTCAGAATTTCATGATGGATACGCATTTCACCAAATGAACGGCTGTCTATCAGTTGACCTTATGAAAGATACACATTGTTGTATAAACAGGAGACTGATTGGGAATAAGTCATGTTTCTTTTGTGACAGCTGATGCAGGACAACTGAGAACACACTAGCATGTGAGCTTAAATCTAATTTCTCAGACATTATTTTCTAAGCTTCATGACCTAAGACAAAATAACAGATGAACACGATGCTTCCAAATTTCATTCATGGTAGAGTTTAGGAAAGAAGTGTTTTTTTTATAGCAGCCGTAAAGGGATGGGTCTTTTTCTGTATTATTGCCAAGGGAATTGAAGTGAACTTTTGCAAAACCAAATAAAAGGGAATGTGAGTTAGGATCGTTTCAAATCAGAACTGCTTCAGAGCCAAAAAGAAGAAGAAAAAGAAGAAGGTGGTACAGGCCACCTAATGCATGCTGTATTTAATAGAGTAGATGAAGCAAGAGGCAAAACCAGCTGTTTGCCAACTACTAAAAAGCCTTCATTATGAAGAAGAAACAAAACTTTAGTCATCTATATGAGCAAATAGATTAAAGTCTCCAGGAATTGTTTTAATAGGGAAATTTGTAATCATTACTTAATGTCAGCTATTATTAAACCCTACTGTCCAGAGGCAAAGACAACAAAAAAAGCAGAGACAGTTTTATCAGTTATTTGTGTAAAATGTTCACTGTCACAAATTACTCAGAAAAAAATGTTTCTATCATCCATTATGCAACTCCTTCCCTTTAACTTTTTCTAGTTCAGTTCTTCAAAATGTGCATAAATGTGTGTGGCAAAAACAGAACTGTGAAGAAAGACCTTGCTTGCTGAATTTATGTTGCCCTGACACCACCCAGTGTCCTTGGGGGTTTTAAACTCAGCACCAACACAGGACCTGTGCAGCACCTCGGTGGAGTCTTTAGCAAATCAGATGTCATCTTGGACCAACCAAGTGCTCAGTGAATTCTTAAAGTCTACTCTAAAACATACAGGCTGCTGCTGTAGAGACGCTACAGTTGGGATAAAGTGCATTCTGTGGTTGGATGTTGTGGTTTGCATTGCTGTGGCAGTCAGCAAAGCTACCAATGCTTGACAGGTTATATTGACTAAAATATGAATATAGCAGTTGGCCCTAATGTAATATTGTAATCAATATTTCAGGAGTGAGGGCTGGTTTAGTGTGCGTGGGGCTGAGGCTGGTGATTTGATCCCCTCTTCTATGTTGTGGGAGAAAAAATTGTCACATTGAACCGCGTTTAACACCAGTTTCATTACAATCCCGGCTCTTCCTGGCAGTGATGAGTTGAAATGAGTGACACGGTTATGAGTAAGGGTCACGAGTGTCAGCCAGCATCTCTTCTTATGGGAATAAGGCGACATCACCCCCTCACCCCCCGTGCCACCTGGCTGAAACCCTAACCCTGTGACATGTCCTACTTTTCCTGCCCCGCTACCTTTATCCCCAAATTTGAGAAGATGACTAACACAAGAGACGGACATATTTGCAATGTTGGAGCTGTAGTCAGGATATGTTTATCATGACATGCATTTCACAGATTCTAATGCTGGTGGTAAAGATGACATTAGGGCTTATCAGGGAGCCAGTGGAGATATATGGTTTCCTATTTTCAGGGGATCATACACCAATGAAAACATAATTACGTATGTTCTGTCATTTTTCTGCCTTAAATCTCCCTGAAACCGACATTCTGCAGCTTTGACATTGTACACAGTCTTCATATGCTCCACCAAAACTCCTAACAAGGAAAAAACTGTTTCTGCAGCATCTTTGTTCAGTCTTTAGACTGACTTACTTTGTTTCAGAGTCTAGTGACCTTGCAAACATCCTCATCTCACTGAGGTACGAGGCTGCAAACTATGTAGTTTCACACGTATTTTGTAGTTGGTGTGGTATGTTGATTTTCAAGTAATACTAGAACCAGACATCGGCATGTTGTGCTATTATGACTCCCATTGTTAGGGTGTTAACTTGAAGGCCTGAACACTCTCTGCTGACCTTTCAAAAGCTAAATATTTTCCTTGTCATAGTGCAACTTACTTTAGCTATCATGATCAATTTGTTACTGCAATCTAAATCTGAAACGCAGCTTACAGTAAAAGAATAGAAGGTGGCCTTATCAGCAACTTAAAATCTATCTGCCTGGCGGGACCAAAATGTGGAATTAGTTTGCTTTTAAAGTTCCTCTGTAACTTAACAACCACTGTTGCCATGTTGGAGGGAAATGAGTCCACACAGACATGAACACCAACCCACGTTTTACAAGTTACATCACTGCATGACAGAAAATGACATAAAATTTACAGGTTTCAGAGCCCTTGTCATAGGTCACTGCCTCTTTGCTCACCACAGCAGAGCAGAAGGATTTGCGTTATGTTTCATCATGTTCATAATTGACCAGAACAAATTATACATGTATGCGGGTTCAAATTTAAATCGGCTTTTTAGAAGTGCACTGCTTTAGTAAGTCAACAGTGAATGGAGTGTAGCCGCTCTTCTCTGTCTTGTCGTGTAGATTCATTCTGACCATCAGATCTTTCCACACATTTAACTCTCTGATTACCAAAACCTGCCAGTGGGTTTGCATCTTCAAAAAAATGTTAAAAAATCTAAATTGCACAATTTCTCACAGCCAGAAACTCTGAAAACAAAAAAGAATCATCTGACTTATGTGATATTTATCATATGTTTCATTTAAAACTTTGCCATATGCATGTTGCCATATGTTTGCTCCAACCACATTCTGTACAAATAAATAAATAAAATGAAAATCTATGCAATGAGATAGTTATTAGTGACACAGCTGTGACTAACAGTCACATGACAAAAATTCAGGGACTTTTGGCCGAAGTAGGCTGAACTGCAGACTGCTTATTTAGTGCAAAAAGGAGACAAATATGGAAACAAATAGTAAATGTAAGTCTTAAAATATTTATCGTATGTAGAATCTGTCAATTTTTGTAAAATAAATAAAGAAATAAAATGTTCTAAAGTGTGATAGAAGCAAATAATGCCCAAAAACAGATTGGTGTTCAGAGGGTTAATTGTAAAGTATCCTTTAACATGTTTATTTAAACACAGTAGAGGCAAACCAGTGGTTTTTAGGGGTGCGATCAATTATTAGTAATCAAGGAGACTGATAACTGATATTGGGAACCGATATACATTTACAGTAAAAATGAAGCTCCTAGTGTTAAAATTTATAATAACACAAATTTACACACTTTATTTTGCAATACATTAGAGCAAAAGCAATGCAATTTTTAATTAATTCATTTTTATCAGTTAAAAAATGAAAGAAAAGCTAATTGTTGGAATATCTGATCCAATAATCAATTGACCACTGAAACATTTAGTTGGGGAGTAATGTATGTAATACATGGAATGGAGTGAAGTAATTACAATATAAAAAATGTATGCATATTCCAGTAAAGTCAGAGAAAAAAGATACCATCAGATTACCAAAACACTTGTAAAAATAGGGATTATTAGCATAATAAAATCTCCCCCAAAAAAGATTCTACCATGACATTCACATTACAGAATACTTTTAAATAGAGTACTGTTTTATTTATAGTTCTTTTACTTTGTCTTTATTTGCATATTGGTACAGAGGTACTGGAAATTTAACAGAACCTAATTCAGACACCTTACTTTAACATTAAAATTCTACGATTAGGTCACTGTCTGCATTTTTTAACAGATAACTATTAATTGTGACAGAATACGTTTTTAAAGTAACCAAACCCAAACTGGCTTAAACATGCTGACAGTTCCCGTAGAGTGATGAAGCAGTGAGAGCAAACAGGGAAACGTTGAGGCCAACAATACGTTTCTCAGTTCCCTTTGCAACCGCAGCCTTCACCGTCACGTCACATCACATCACATCACTCATCAGTCAGGATGCTGAACAAGAAAAGCTTTGGCTGCTTTTGAAGCTCATATTTGGAGTTGTAGCAGACCACAAATAGCTCTTGGGAGGCAGACTGTAAGATTTTTGTCAGAATCAGTTGATATGATGAGGGGAAAAGGTCAGGCAGTGCTGTTGTTGCACAGTGCAGTTTAACCAGATTTGCCACACACTCGTGGATATATAATGTAATAGAATTCATGTGAAATAACATTTTTGTTTTATCCGAGCTCACAAAGCTCTCAGAAAGTGGCAGATTTAGCTATGAGAGAGGCTGGCGTTCAATCAGACCATCAAAACTATCTCTTCTCCGTGTCTCTTCAGTCTAAATATATACCAACCAGAAACTTGGACCTCATGCAAGTATAATTTCAAAGTAATCACTTTTCTTTTTCTTTGCTGTCTTCCGAGAGGATCTGAATTTGACTACCGTGGAAGAATGTTATCAGGAATCCAACCCAGTTAATCATAATCCTGTCTGTGATTACTGCGACTCTGGGTGTTGTCAGGGGGTTTGAGTGACGTTCGGCGGTCTGTTGCTGAGCCCAGTCAGTGGGAACGGCAGGTGCATGTCCTCGCCTTGGGGTGCTGGGCTGCGTGCTGCCCGTCTGCCAAGGAGACGTTCGGCTGGATCGTGTTGCATCACTTTGAAATCACTTGAACCCAACCCACGTCACAGCAGGGGGCGACGGTTCTGCTGCTGTGTGTGGATGTGGCCTTTATTAGTTCTTGAGAGGCTATGCATAACAGCTTAGTGGAAAAAATGAGGCTAGCATGTGAGTTCTACATCTGTACAAGCACACTGTATATACGTCTCACTGGTGTTTGGGCTGGTATGAACAGAAGAAACTCGAGGAGGCTTGTGGAGCATCTAAGCTACGGTATATCTATAAAAAGAAGGTTCTTCAAAGTGTTTGTTGACTTGTCTGGGAATGTTCTAGAGGGAACTTTCAGCTGAGATTTTATTTATAACCTAAACCTTTGAATTTACACAAAGAACTTGTACATTTAATGATTAGTTAAAGCAAAAATTAGGTCATGTATCTGCTTCTACAAGATGAAGGCTGGAGTGGCAGTACCTGGTTGGTGGTTGCCAAGAAATGGTTGCTGATTTTAAATCTCCTTAAAACCACACCTTACCTTCTTTAACCTTCTGTCTGTGCATGGATTAGACAATAAAAGAAAGTGAAGCGGAGTTTGGGACTGACTGTGAACACTTTGAGGAATGATTGCTCTGGATAATGCCTGGTTCTAATATACACTTTTGGTGCAGCTTGGACACATCATCAGTGATGACTCCTGGGTTCACTGGGTGTTTCAGGTCTCACAACATCAGACACTCTCGCCCAGACGACCCAGCCGGGGTGATCAAGTCCCGGCTTGTGTCTAAGTAGCATGCGTGGTCCACGGATCTCCCCGCTTGATCCACAGCCATTGGGACGCCTTTTGTGCAGCGTCAGTGATGTTTCTGATGGCTTTTCTGTTGTGCAGTCCCTTCACTCCCAGCATCTTGAGTGCCCTGATGAGAGACTGGCCGACCAATCCCCTGCACCCTGCCTCAATGGGGTTCCATCGGGTCCTCCACCCCCTGCTTCGGCATTCACCTGCCAGCTCCTCGTATTGGCCCTCTTCCTCTCAAAGGCCACCCAGTTGAGTCAAAGAGGACCAAAGTCCTTACAAAGAAATGTTATATGTAGGTAAATAATTAAAACAATGCTTTTTTTTTTTTTTTTAACAATAGTATGAAGGTGGATCCTTGGTGTGATGATAGAGGAGGATGTTGACAGTGAGGGCAAACTGTTTCACAGCCTGGGAGGCTGCAATGGAAAAACTTTGGTCACCTTTGGATTCTGACTTGGAGGAAGGAACAGTAAATTATCAGAGGCTGTAGGATAAGTGCTGAGGAGATCAGAGATGTAGGATGGAGGTTGGCCAGTACATGGACGATGTGGTAGCTCCTCTTAGTAGCAGTGAGGCCAGACACAAAGGACTGTCTGACTCCCACATAAAGGGTGTTTCAGGAACAGAGACGTGAGGTACTAAAACCGTCTCTAGATCTCCAAAAGAATGCGTTGGACCTCATGTGAAAAAAAGCTACTTCCTAAGCTAAAAGTACAGACCTCTACTGCTCTGACTCTACCTCGATAAAACCCTGAGATCATGTCACACAATCTCTGCAGTTTAATGTTTTTACCAGCAGAGCACACTGTGATGCAAAGACACCCACTTTGATCTTGGGCAAAGTAACAAGCCTCAATGTGCCCATTAGGTTAAAAAAAAAAAAAAAAGGAAAATATTTTATCATGTGAGTGATGGTTTCACAATTGAGACTGCCCAGCTGTCATGTGTGATAAATCAGCTGTGCTCCCAGTAGTTCACGTCTTAATAAATCATAGCCGAACGCACCATACCTTTATGCCAAATTCACGACATATTAATAACAATAAATCAAATTCATTATCTTCTTTCTGCAGTCTACCGTAACTAATGGCTTTGATTAATGCTTAGGTATGTTGTTGAGTAAAAATATCATCACTTAAGGTTATGGTGATAGATAAGCGATGCATGTAATAAAGTTGAGTAAATTAGATGAGCAGATGTGGACAGATGGACTGATACAGTAGATATCAGGGGTGAATAGAGTCACGCCTGGTGGAGGGAGGGAGAGAGAGCAGAGGCTCATGGGAAGAAACTCAGCCCCCGATGTGGATTATGATAGAAACAAATATGTCTTTGTTTGCGACTGTGCGTGTGTGTGCGTGTGTGTGTGCGTGTGTATACAGATCATGTGGGTGTGTTATTGTCTTTTCAGGACTCAATGTTGATCCTCAGGGAGAGTTTTCAGACTCTCTCTCCTATCATTCTGTCATATTGGAAACACAAAAACTTTTTATTTATTTATTTTTGCAGAAATAGTTGCTCTCCTTTCAAAAGTCAACAGGTTCCACTGCAGGGCTGCAAGATGTATCGTTTCAGCATCAACAATTCAGATGTTTGCAGTAGTCACATCACCAGAAGTATAATCTGAAGTTAAACAAATTAACTGAAACATGCTACTTTTTTTGCTGCTTGATATAAACAGAAAACTCACGCGAATCTCATTTTCCGTGGCTAATCTACACGAGGGCTCTGTCTGATAGAACATAACATACTCTGATTGAAGAGGTTTTCTCCTCTTTGATAACAAGTTTTATAACAACTTGTTTTCAGTTTGATAAAAGACAGTTTGAAAACAAACAGGCTCCACTTGTGAACAGTGAAATGAACGAGGAGCCGCAGAGAAACACTGAAAAAGGACGATTTGGTTGCAGAAAATGATTTGGCCAAAATCATGATCTTGATGTTGGACTTTCACAATTTATAAAACAAAAAAAGTGCTCAGAGAGTGCAGTACTCGGCCAAGGCTGCTCAATTGTGCATCCTTTCCGACGGACGAAGTCTTTAATAGAAAATGACCTTGCGCTGAGCACAGGCGTGTGTTATGCATATGTACGTTATATATGGATACCAAATAGCGTGACCTAAATATGGTTGCGGGGGGGAATTGATGGGGCTCGGAAACACTCCCAATATTTAGTCATTTGTTCCTAGTATCATTTCTGAAAGAAAAGTCCCTATAAATCTGCAGCGGTTGATTTGTAGTTGGATTGTAATCATGTGATCGTCAGCAGGCAGCTGACGTAGTGTTCACTTGCAGTCATAGTTACAGTTGTGCTGCTGTCTCTCAATGATAGACATCTTTAACAATTATGTGGATCCAGACTATAAGCTGCATCACTGCCAAAATATAATCAGTTGGTCTTTGTGTCATTTTTGACCTTCCATGAAAATTTCATCCGTTTTCGTCTGTTTTTAAATAATGTTGCGAACAGACAGACAGACGGACAAACGCACGCCGATCATCACATAGCTCTGCCGCATTGCTTGGCGGAGTAATAAACACGACCATCTGTGATCTTGACTCATAAAACGCTCTGCGTATAGAAAACAGATGATGTAGATAAAATCACTTGATTTCAGCTTGGATAAATGTAACATCACAATGTCTGATTTCACTCTTTTCTAAGTAGTTGTTTGGTCACCGCCCCAGGGCCACATTCTTAAATACCAGAGGATCGATAAGCTCCGACATGAACAGTTCTGCACCGCTGCTTCAGAAAGTAAGAAGATACCTTTATCTCATCTCATCTCGCTCTCCAAATCCAGAACAGCGTTTTCACACACCCACACCTGGTATCTGTGGGGCGGAGCAGCAACACACAGGTGAAACACCCAGTAGTCTGATTAAACTTCACTACAGTTGATGTAGAAAATGTTTGTTGGAACAAACGTAAAAATGTTGGAGCAGAAATGCAACCAATCTTTCATCATTCAGCAAAAGTTCATCACAGAGAAACGCTCAGTTTGTCCCTCACTAACCTGGTATGTTATGTTTGCTAGTAGCGCTGAGTTAACTAAACGATACGAATGCAGGCTGATGATTACAAGTAAGTATTCCTCAGCAGTTTGTTTAACTGTAGCTATGTTCATAAATTTAATCTGAAACTCAGAGCATCTTTTAGTTCTGATTTAATGGATCTCATTTTAATGAAATACATTGCATTATTTTGTGAGTAAAACATGTGACACTGACCACAGTGCTCTGATCATTCCCATCAACACAACATTAGTGTTTAATTTATATAGAGTAGGGCCCGACCGATTCATCGCCAGCCGATTAAATCTGCCGATTATAGCCCTTTTCAAAATAATCATCATCGGCCGGAGTTTTGCCAATTAAACGCTGATGTATTCGTAATTTCTCAAAAAACAGTAAATTCTGTTAAGTGTCGGAGTCGTGCAGAATGATGTCCTTGCGCTGTTTGTCCAATAAATGGAGCTCTGACTCAGTAACGTACAGGAGTAAGCTACAGCCAGGCAACATTATACGAGGGGGCTGAGCCGACAGAGAGGGTTATATCGACCTAGTGAAATCAACAATGACTCAACATGTCTCCCGTTTCAGTTGAACTCTCTTTGTCATGATGAGTGAGGCCTGCTGCATTGAGTTGGTCATGCTTTTCATTTACATTGCATTACTAAAGTTGTGCTAACTTAGCTTTAGCTATTCCCTGTCTGTTTATGTTAGCAATAACATTGCTGCAGTTATGCAAACCTAGCACAGCGTTAGCTAAAAGTTAAAATGATGAACATTACTGTCTGTCTTCAGCAACCGTCATGACGTCACTCTTAGTTTTACTGTCAGAAAATAATAAACGTGACCCAGGCTGGAACAGCAACTCATTGTGTGTTGTTGTGGAGGAACATTAGTGTCGGACTATTTATGATCATTATATATTTAAAATGCAACTCTGTCAAAGATGACATGTTTTACATCTGAGAAAGGCGTCTCTGGTTTTTATTTTGGTTCATATGAGTCCTGACTTCATGGCAAAGAAAATAATGGAGCAGAGAAAATGTGATTTAATGTTGAAGGGCATCAGAGGGCTGTATAAATAATGTTTTAGAAGTAACTTCAATCATGCTTTGTTGCATGTTTTTGTACTTGAAAATTCCTCTCTGTTGTAAAGTTGAACAAATACTAAAGGACAAAGTATTGTAAAACAGTCAAATGTTCTGCCTGTAATTCATATCTTTGTTGTTGTAAGTGTTCATGGACCAAAAAAGAAGTTATTTTATTTATTATATATTTTTTAAATTAATCGACCGATTAATCGGTTTTTGGAATTTTTTTCTGCAAAATATCGGAATCGGCATCGTGCTGAAAAAATCCTTATTGGTCGGGCACTAATATACAGTAACGTATGAGAAAATGAAGTAGTCGTTATTCTGTTCTTAAGTTTTTAAATTAATTTTTTGTTCTTTTTAAAACAAAACAAACAAAAGCAATCAAAAAGTACCAATAAGAATACCGTTAAAGCACCCGCAGTATCGGTAAAATTAGTTGTCCTGTAAGATCTTAACAATACTCATCGTTAGTCACACACCTGTTATAATCTGTTAAATCATTTATTTATAAGTGGTGAACTCAACATTGATCAAAATAATCAGGATCAAAAAACTTAACATTGTTTTTTTATTTTCTGTTTTCTCCCCTAAAAAATCACCCTAGTGATTCTACAATGACTATTTCTTTACAAATAGTTATATAGCTTCTTTAAATGTTTGTGTTTTTTCATGTTGCAGTACATGTAGCAGAAAACTGAAACAGTAATGTCAGTTTTTCCTAATATCGTGCAGCTTATCACTCGCTCAACTCCTAAACACTGAAGCCACAATGACAGACCTTTATGTATGTGGCTCTCTGTTTGCTTTCTGTAGCTCGATAAAGAACTGAAAAGCTGCCTTTCAACCTATGCAAAGTGGCTCTGCTGATCTGCCCACAAGTACTTTAATGATGCAGCTCTACAAACAATTGCAGTTACTTTTAATAGCGTGATTGAGCAGCTTTCTGAGTAATGTTGCAGATATATCACTCTGAACAAGTACCGTCTCTATTGTCCAGAATGTCTTAAGTAAATTGCTTAGATGTAGAATTTTAAACAAAAGAAGCAGCGGTGAAATAATAATCAACACGTCTGAACTTCAAATGAACCCAGGCCATAAAGAGAAGTTACCAGAAAGAATGTCAGCCCATTCATCAGTCTTTTTCTGTTCTTGTTCTGGCAAATGTCCTTAAATTCTGCATCTCTGCCAGCAGGACTTTTTTTCATGAAGTGCAATGGGCATTAAAGGCTTTGCAAGACATTTGTTTGGAGTGGTATTGCGCACATCGTGGTTCCTTCAGTGACTCAGCAGGCAGTTGGTTCCTTTAGTGGGTGCCTGGTGTTACGTCAGCGAGAAAACAAATTTGCATTTGTATTGTGAAAGGGGAAGGTGAAGAAAAAGAAAGAGCACCACGCAGAGGTTTGAGACCTCAGAGGATCCTGTTCAGTACTGACGTGGTGAAAGAGCTTTTCAGACCCAAATGGGAGTCATAGAAGAACACGTTTGACAAGTGTCAATGCAGACTGGAAGTGAAATACTGTCCTCTAGGATTATTGTACCCTCGCATTGCGCAGGATGTCCTCAAAGTAACCGTGGAGGATGTTTTGGCAGCCTGTCATTCTGCCTGTCAGAATATGCTTCTTTATCTTCTCTAACTTTTCCCAGAGGGCTGAACTCAGTGGATCACTTGGGTTAGGTGTGGGAGTATGCAATTTAAGCAATAAAAATGTAAAAAAGGAAACTAAATATAGGCTCATTTTAAAAGACATGCCTTATTTCCTATATTGTGTTTTTAAGTTTTCTCCTTCATATAGCGTAAGTGTTTCTTAGTTGATTAATTGATGTAATAATTGGTACAATACTCAGTTACTAAAGTAGTTGACAACTGCAGCCTTATACATAAATACTGATGCTATAGTCAAAGTGTTACAGTTGGACCACACTAGCTGAACACTTTCTAAAGTATGTCCCCAGCCACAGTTCTGTGTTTGACCCATTCATTGACCACCTGTGCTGACTTTTCTTTACTCCACCAGACTTAATAAAGCATTTTCTGGCAGAGAGCCCTGAATATGATCGTCTCCCACTAGTGAAGTAAATCCACAAATTAAGTTTTGAAAAAAAAAAAGACAGGAAAAAAATGTTTAAAAAAATCCTCAGAATAGATCTTTCAGCTTCTGACATATTGTTGTTCAAAGAAAGCCTCTATTTTTTTTTAATGAGCTTGGAAATTACTTGATATGTCATTTCAAAAATTCACAGATTCCATTTTGAATATCCAAAGTTTCTGAGTTTCAAGTGAATCCGAGATGGTTAAACAGAAGCCCCCTGATGATTAGAGATGGAATAACCCATCAGCAGGTCCACACCTCAAACTTAACCGAGTATTAGACAACTTTAAACCTGGGTGCCGAGCACTGTAGTTTGACCTTCCAGGCCTGCTGTGTTTTGCGTCCCATTGTCTTTACTGTCCTTTTATTCCAGCATTCGTTCTGCGTTCACAAATACATAGGTGCAAATAGTTTGTGCCAGACGTGAATCTCACCGAGGGTTTTTTTCTTTCTCTGACAGGAGAAATGGCTTTTGTAGCAGACATCCTCTCAACACCAGACTACCATTATGTGTTCAATGTCAAACTCCCAGCAGTCCTTCAGGCTCTCTGAGCACACAACAGAAATGTGTGAAAGTGCTGGTGGATTTTGATCCTGAGTCTACTATACGTCTGTGTCAGATTGTTCAGGATGTGACTTAAAATGAATGCTTTCAGGTTGATTTCAAAGGAATTTGGTGCAGTCAGGCATTGATGATAACATCTGTCTTACTGCGAACACATGGTGTTTCTCAAGCTGTGTTAAAATCTTTTTTTTTTTAACCTTTATCAGACATTGATCTGTATCTATGATTCATAAGTGTGTAAGATGCCACAACAGCTGTACATGCAAAATTCACATCATTTTGTCAGTGCTGCTGATGAGTTTTTCTTCCAGCAGCCTTTTCATGCTTCCTGCTCCAGAGTCAGCAGGAGGCTGAGTTTTTGGCACTTTTTATTTGCAGAACCTGCCAGCACTTCATGCAGCACACTGAGCTCCCCACTGATCACACCTCAGAGAAAACTCAGGAACTTTTAATTCCTAAGTCGATTTACACTTTCGCTTAGGCTTCTTTACTAGTAATTCTGCTAACTAAGCTTCTCTTTATTGGTCTCTTAGTGGCACTTATCAGCATGTAGTTTCAGCTTGGCTACGTAATATTCTTGTCATGCAAACACAAAAAACATGCAACTGAGACATTTTTAGAAGTTGATTGGACCAGTAGTTTAGGCTTCCAAAATGTTCAGTTAGGTGGACAGGTTTTTTTTGTTGTTGTAAGGTTTCAATTCAGGATTTTACTCAGATTCTTCCTGGCCTTAGCAGATAGAATCACACCCCTCCAATCTTGGCCTTTCTCCAGCGAACTGATTTATTGATTGGTCTCCTTTTATTAATTGATCATTTTTAAAGCTTGTCTGGGTCTGGCTACAGCTTTAAAGCATATATGTTGACTCCATATGAGCTCGCTTGCAACCTTAGATCCTCATTTTCTGATTGTTCCTAAACTGAGGTTTAAATCTCAATATGCTACAGAAAGTCTAGAAGCATGTAAATGTTTGATTCATTGTATAGAGAAAGATTTAATGTGAGTTACACAGTGACCGGTGGATTCATGTCCGATGTGAAGTTCATGTGGGTACAGCTGACCTTGATTTAAAAAAAAAAAGAAATGATTTCATTTATTCTACATAGAATTTACAAAGAACTACCATCTTGGACCCATAGTGTGAGAATATAATACAAAAAATATGCACAAAGTAAACAAACATTGGAACAAACTGCCTGAAAAGATAAGACTCACAGAATCCAGTGGGTTTTTCAAAAGAACATTTTATTGGGATTATTATTAATTAATTTTTAAAAACTGCGGTACATGTTTAAAAACTTTAGATTAAATAAAACTGTAAATTTTGACCAAGCGCTCCCAAACCGCATTTTCAAATCATTGTAGTAGCTTGCTTTAGCCTTAAATGTATCCGTTGAGTTCCATTCTAAACAGGCTGCATGCTGTTCTGCTAGCTAACAGACAGTAGATAACCACATCATGTTGCTAAATTAGATTATTTTATGAATTATAGGAGCTCACAAAAAGGTTTTACTGACATACAGTTCAATGAATTACAAACCTAAATGTCACTTTATTGGCTCTCCTGCACTCACTTCCTACATATGAAGTGAAAACTCAGCTAAATCAAATGATAATAGTTTAGTATGGGAAAACACTGACCAGACACAAAATGGTTTAAACAAGCTTTCTGTGTTCCAGCGCAAGCTCACAGAATAGCTCTCTGCACAGTACAGTGCTGCACTGCAGTACTATCAAAGGCTGATTAGTGATCAGAAACAGGTAGGATGTATGAAGTTTTTAGTTTATGCCAAGGCCACACACACATGCATAGAACTCCAAGATGAATGCTTTGAGGTGTCTGGTAGTCGGCCATGAGCCTTGTTAATGCTGCCGGTGTTCTTTGGTGGGCTTGTTTGCTATGGTTTTCTCTGCAGGGGCATTTAGTTCTAAGCTGCCAAAGCAGGACGGCCGGAAACTGAAAGCTCACACACTCACACACTCACACACTCACACACACTCACACACACCACACACACACACACACACACACACACACACACACACACACACACACACACACACACACACACACAGGTGGAAGTGGTGCCTCTGCCATGGGTCTCTTTTCAAAGTCCCTAAAAGGAAGAAAGCAGAACAAAAAGAAAATGTGTGTGTGTGTGATTCAAAGCCAGACTTTTAGGCAAAGCCAGCTCTCTACATCTCTCTCTGTCAAAACCACACATGGACATACACAGACAAGCACAGCCATCTGTAGCTGCTCCAGAGTTCTCAGTGAAAAAGAAGAACTTCACACATGAAAACTAACACTAAATATATTTGTTGTGATGTGTTTCTGAAAAGTCTTGGAAACTCAATTCTGTCTCTTTTCTTTTGGCAGTTTATAATAGAAGACATGAAGCAGCAGCAAACCAACAAACACAGCAACCTGCACCGTGAAGACCAGCACATCACTGTGGAGGAGCTGTGGAAGGGCTGGAAAACCTGTGAAGGTAAAACAAACAAGCTAACTGTGTCTACAACAAGGACACAAACACACACACTCTCACTCTTGTAGAAAGTTGGTGGTACTTCATTCCCAAAGAGAGCTGTTTACACATAAACATTAAAATACTTTCACCGTAGCAACCAACAAATCCAACTAAAAAATGGAAGAAATTCACCAGTTTTTATTCTCAGTCATACAGGCATGCTAGGCTCTATCATAACAAGATATAATAATTTTGTTTGTTTTATAATAAAACAAGGCAAAATAGTAGCCGAAAAATGATGATAACACAAAATAAAACGAAAATTTATGAACTGAGTGTCACACCCAATCATATGTGATTTCAGGTGAAACATCCACTTTAGTCTCACTGTTTTCCTCTACTTCTTCAATAAAGCATCTTATATTTCCCAGAGAAGCACCTTAAGTGACTTTGCAATTCTCTGACAACTCAAGTGCTCTTCTCCAGGCTTGTGGCTGTAAGGGCTGAAGGAGTGAGTGAACAGTGACTTACACTCAAGGGCATATTTACCGAGAATCAAGTGTGAGCTTTTATTTTCTCTGCAGAATGACTGATGCAATATCAAGTGAAATCAAAGTGTAAATAACAGACACTTTACTCATGAAACCCAATCATTTTTTACTGGTAATGTTTTAATTATCGAGCTGCTCAATGACACATTGGAAAAATGTATCTTCCTTGTAAACGGCAAAGTGAAGTTTGCAGATTTATTGCAATTAGAGTGAACTAAACAATGTTTCTGAAGAGGCGCTCTCTCCCTCTTATCTTTTAACAGCACATGTGGTTTGTCTTCAAACCCGCACCCCAAATCTGTCACTCGCAGCCTGTATGAACCAGTGTTTGTTTATCACTGGACAAATCTGTGGAACTAAGTTCTTAATGTGCACTCATGCTTTCTTGGTATCTGAAATAAGAACACACACTGCAGCAAATAAACACCCTAGCTTTTGGTTTAGCTGTTACCAGGCTAAAAAAGTGTGAGTAAACCCTACTTTACCTCAGCTACCCTAATGTGTGGCTGTGATTGCCCAAAGATGCCCCTAACAGACCTGATTTAACAAACAGATGTTAAATCAGCCACACACTCTATGGATTAATGTTTGGAATAGAACTGAATAATGTTACCAATGTGAACACCCTGTAAAAACCATGAAAAACAGTAAGTAAATATAGTTGTTTAATAGTGTTGTGTTAGAGCGATTCTATGTCTTATGTTTCAAACTTGGATTTTATTTAAATGACTGGAACTCTACCACTCTGTTACTTTTGCTATCATTGATGAAATGCTCTTTTTCACATAAAGTGTGTATGCATGTATGTATGCACTACTGTTCAAAAGTTTGAGATCACCCAGACAATTTCATGTTTTCCATGAAAACTCACACTTTTATTCATGTGCTAACATAATTGCACAAGGGTTTTCTAATCATCAATTAGCCTTTCAACACCATTAGCTAACACAATGTAACATTAGAACACAGGAGTGATGGTTGCTGGAAATGTTCCTCTGTACCCCTATGGAGATATTCCATTAAAAAATCAACTGTTTCCAGCTAGAATAGTCATTTACCACATTAACAATGTCTAGACTGTATTTCTGATTCATTTACTGTTATCTTCATTGAAAGAAAAATGCTTGTCTTTCAAAATTGAGGACTTTTCTAAGTGACCCCAAACACACACAAGCACTGACCTGTCCGTCTGTCTGTCTCTGTCTGTCTGTCTGTCTGTCTGTCTGTCTGTCTGTCTGTCTGTCTGTCTGTCTGTCTGTCTGTCTGT